>NC_034193.2:4052479-4080154 GCF_002021735.2 Oncorhynchus kisutch
TCTGATTGGTTGAGGTAAAGGTTTGGAATAGGATTAAAAACCATTACGTTTAGGGACTCATTCTGATTGGTTGAGGTAAAGGTTTGGAATAGGATTAAAAACCATTACGTTTAGGGACTCATTCTGATTGGTTGAGGTAAAGGTTTGGAATAGGATTAAAAACCATTACGTTTAGGGACTCATTCTGATTGGTTGAGGTAAAGGTTTGGAATAGGATTAAAAACCATTACGTTTAGGGACTCATTCTGATTGGTTGAGGTAAAGGTTTGGAATAGGATTAAAAACCATTACGTTTAGGGACTCATTCTGATTGGTTGAGGTAAAGGTTTGGAATAGGATTAAAAACCATTACGTTTAGGGACTCATTCTGATTGGTTGAGGTAAAGGTTTGGAATAGGATTAAAAACCATTACGTTTAGGGACTCATTCTGATTGGTTGAGGTAAAGGTTTGGAATAGGATTAAAAACCATTACGTTTAGGGACTCATTCTGATTGGTTGAGGTAAAGGTTTGGAATAGGATTAAAAACCATTACGTTTAGGGACTCATTCTGATTGGTTGAGGTAAAGGTTTGGAATAGGATTAAAAACCATTACGTTTAGGGACTCATTCTGATTGGTTGAGGTAAAGGTTTGGAATAGGATTAAAAACCATTACGTTTAGGGACTCATTCTGATTGGTTGAGGTAAAGGTTTGGAATAGGATTAAAAACCATTACGTTTAGGGACTCATTCTGATTGGTTGAGGTAAAGGTTTGGAATAGGATTAAAAACCATTACGTTTAGGGACTCATTCTGATTGGTTGAGGTAAAGGTTTGGAATAGGATTAAAAACCATTACGTTTAGGGACTCATTCTGATTGGTTGAGGTAAAGGTTTGGAATAGGATTAAAAACCATTACGTTTAGGGACTCATTCTGATTGGTTGAGGTAAAGGTTTGGAATATGATTAAAAAAATAAAAGATAACAAAATGCAATAAAAAGTCCCTAGCACTGGGATTGAACACACGACCCTCAGACCCGAGATCGCATCTTACGACTACCCGCCCCCATCCCCATCTTACGACTACCCGCCATCCCCATCTTACGACTACCCGCCATCCCCATCTTACGACTACCCGCCATCCCCATCTTACGACTACCCGCCATCCCCATCTTACGACTACCCGCCCATCCCCATCTTACGACTACCCGCCATCCCCATCTTACGACTACCCGCCATCCCCCATCTTACGACTACCCGCCATCCCCATCTTACGACTACCCGCATCCCCATCTTACGACTACCCGCCATCCCCTATCTTACGACTACCCGCCATCCCCATCTTACGACTACCCGCCATCCCCATCTTACGACTACCCGCCATCCCCATCTTACGACTACCCGCCATCCCCATCTTACGACTACCCGCCATCCCCATCTTACGACTACCCGCCATCCCCATCTTACGACTACCCGCCATCCCCATCTTACGACTACCCGCCATCCCCATCTTACGACTACCCGCCATCCCCATCTTACGACTACCCGCCATCCCCATCTTACGACTACCCGCCATCCCCATCTTACGACTACCCGCCATCCCCATCTTACGACTACCCGCCATCCCCATCTTACGACTACCCGCCATCCCCATCTTACGACTACCCGCCATCCCCATCTTACGACTACCCGCCATCCCATCTTACGACTACCCGCCATCCCCATCTTACGACTACCCGCCATCCCCATCTTACGACTACCCGCCATCCCTATCTTACGACTACCCGCCATCCCCATCTTACGACTACCCGCCATCCCCATCTTACGACTACCCGCCATCCCCATCTTACGACTACCCGCATCCCCATCTTACGACTACCCCGCCATCCCTATCTTACGACTACCCGCCATCCCCATCTTACGACTACCCGCCATCCCCATCTTACGACTACCCGCCATCCCCATCTTACGACTACCCGCCATCCCCATCTTACGACTACCCGCCATCCCCATCTTACTACTACCCGCCATCCCCATCTTACGACTACCCGCCATCCCCATCTTACGACTACCCGCCATCCCCATCTTACTACTACCCGCCATCCCCATCTTACGACTACCCGCCATCCCACATCTTACGACTACCCGCCATCCCCATCTTACTACTACCCGCCATCCCCATCTTACGACTACCCGCCATCCCCATCTTACTACTACCCGCCATCCCCATCTTACGACTACCCGCCATCCCCATCTTACGACTACCCGCCATCCCCATCTTACGACTACCCGCCATCCCCATCTTACGACTACCCGCCATCCCCATCTTACGACTACCCGCCATCCCCATCTTACGACTACCCGCCATCCCCATCTTACGACTACCCGCCATCCCCATCTTACGACTACCCGCCATCCCTATCTTACGACTACCCGCCATCCCCATCTTACGACTACCCGCCATCCCATCTTACGACTACCCGCCATCCCCATCTTACGACTACCCGCCATCCCCATCTTACGACTACCCGCCATCCCCATCTTACTACTACCCGCCATCCCCATCTTACGACTACCCGCCATCCCCATCTTACGACTACCCGCCATCCCGATCTTACTACTACCCGCCATCCCCATCTTACTACTACCCGCCATCCCATCTTACTACTACCCGCCATCCCCATCTTACTACTACCCGCCATCCCCATCTTACGACTACCCGCCATCCCCATCTTACGACTACCCGCCATCCCCATCTTACGACTACCCGCCATCCCCATCTTACGACTACCCGCCATCACCATCTTACGACTACCCGCCATCCCCATCTTACGACTACCCGCCATCCCCATCTTACGACTACCCGCCATCCCTATCTTACGACTACCCGCCATCCCCATCTTACGACTACCCGCCATCCCCATCTTACGACTACCCGCCATCACCATCTTACGACTACCCGCCATCCCCATCTTACGACTACCCGCCATCCCCATCTTACGACTACCCGCCATCCCTATCTTACGACTACCCGCCATCCCCATCTTACGACTACCCGCCATCCCCATCTTACGACTACCCGCCATCCCCATCTTACGACTACCCGCCATCCCCATCTTACGACTACCCGCCATCCCCATCTTACGACTACCCGCCATCCCCATCTTACGACTACCCGCCATCCCTATCTTACGACTACCCGCCATCCCCATCTTACGACTACCCGCCATCCCCATCTTACGACTACCCGCCATCCCCATCTTACGACTACCGGCCATCCCCATCTTACGACTACCGGCCATCCCCATCTTACGACTACCCGCCATCCCCATCTTACTACTACCCGCCATCCCCATCTTACGACTACCCGCCATCCCCATCTTACGACTACCCGCCATCCCCATCTTACGACTACCCGCCATCCCCATCTTACGACTACCCGCCATCCCCATCTTACGACTACCCGCCATCCCCATCTTACGACTACCCGCCATCCCCATCTTACGACTACCCGCCATCCCTATCTTACGACTACCCGCCATCCCCATCTTACGACTACCCGCCATCCCCATCTTACGACTACCCGCCATCCCCATCTTACGACTACCCGCCATCCCCATCTTACGACTACCCGCCATCCCCATCTTACGACTACCCGCCATCCCCATCTTACGACTACCCGCCATCCCCATCTTACGACTACCCGCCATCCCATCTTACGACTACCCGCCATCCCTATCTTACGACTACCCGCCATCCCCATCTTACGACTACCCGCCATCCCCATCTTACGACTACCCGCCATCCCCATCTTACGACTACCCGCCATCCCTATCTTACGACTACCCGCCATCCCCATCTTACGACTACCCGCCATCCCCATCTTACGATTACCCGCCATCCCCATCTTACGACTACCCGCCATCCCCATCAACAACAATCCACAAGCGGCTTGATGGTAATAGCGCTCACCCCTACTGGATGGTTTTTAAGTAATCTCCCGATATCCTGGTTGCCTGGACTGACATTAAATTTTGCCTTGGGATCTTGAGCGACGTGACTGAGTTTTCCAGTATGTGACTGATTTAATCTCGGCTATGTTTCTCTCTCTATATAACCATGCAGTTTGATTATGTACTTGATTATGTACTGCGATTCCAAGTAGTCCATCCACCAAAATTCAATCTCCCCAAAATAAATCATAATTGAAATTATAGAGCTTCTTACCTCCTCAAGTCCCCGCCTGCTAAATGAATATATTTTGGCATTGAGTGGCACAGTTATAACCAAGCTAATCTTACGTAAAAGTCCAACCCTCTCCACAGCTACTCTGCCGCCTCTACATTCTAACCACTAGGCTAACCTGAAGCCTCTACACTCTAACCACTAGGCTACCCTGCCGCCTCTACACTCTAACCACTAGGCTACACTACCACCTCTACACTCTAACCACTAGGCTACCCTGCCGCCTCTACACTCAAACCACTAGGCTACCAGCCGCCTCTACACTCTAACCACTAGGCTACCCTACCACCTCTACACTCTAACCACTAGGCTACACTACCAACTCTACACTCTAACCACTAGGCTACCCTGCCGCCTCTACACTCTAACCACTAGGCTACCAGCCGCCTCTACACTCTAACCACTAGGCTACCCTGCCACCTCTACACTCTAACCACTAGGCTACCCTGCCACCTCTACACTCTAACCACTAGGCTACCCTGCCACCTCTACACTCTAACCACTAGGCTACCCTACCACCTCTACACTCTAACCACTAGGCTACCTGCCACCTCTACACTCTAACCACTAGGCTACCCTGCCGCCTCTACACTCTAACCACTAGGCTACCCTGCCACCTCTACACTCTAACCACTAGGCTACCTGCCACCTCTACACTCTAACCACTAGGCTACCCTGCCGCCTCTACACTCTAACCACTAGGCTACCCTGCCACCTCTACACTCTAACCACTAGGCTACCCTGCCACCTCTACACTCTAACCACTAGGCTACCCTACCACCTCTACACTCTAACCACTAGGCTACCCTGCCACTAGGCTAATGGCTGCCTATTCCCTATTACTTTTGACCAGGGTCTGCTGTTTTACACATCGATGCACTGTAATTTAAATGTTAAAGCTGCTAAATTGTCTCTCTGCCTTATGTGAACATTTGTATAATTGGAGGAAATTTGCTTTAAAACTGCAATATTTATGCTCTGATGCAAAGAGTAAAAAAAAAATGTATTCAATAAATTTTGGTATGCTATTTTCATCACATTCTGAAGTAGGAGTTGATTTTGAGGAGGTTGCTGATGAATTTGCTGTCACAAAAGGGGTCCCCGGACCCAAAAACGTTTGGAAACCACTGCCCTGTAGTGCACTACTTTATAATATATATTTACATGTTTTTTACCTTTATTTAAGTAGGCAAGTCAGTTAAGAATAAATTCTTATTTACAATGATGGCCTACCCCAACCAAACCCGGCCAACGCTGGGCCAAATGTGATCAGAAAACCCGTCAGTATCTGGTGTAATCACCATTTGCCTCATGCATCTTGACGCATCTCATTCACATAGAGTTGATCAGGCTGTTGATTGTGGCCTGTAGAATGTTGTCCCACTCCTCTTCAATGAATGTGCGAAGTTGCTGGATGCTGTCGTACACGTAGATCCAGAGCATCCCAAACATGCTCAGTGGGTGACATGCCTGTTGAGTATGCAGGCCATGGAAGAACTGGGGACATTTTCAGCTTCAAGGAATTGTGTACAGATCCTTCCGACATGGGCCCATGCATTATCATGCTGAAACATGAGGTGATGGCGGCGGATGAATGGCACGACAATGGGCCTCAGGATCTCACCACGGTATCCCTCTGCATTCAAATTGAAATCTTTAAAAATTAAATTGTGTTCGTTGTCTGTAGCATATGCTTACCCATACCATAACCCCACCGCCACCATGGGGAACTCTGTTCACAACATTGACATTAGCAACTGCTTGCCCACACAACGCCATTCATGTGGTCTGCTGTTGTGAAGCCCGGTTGGACGTACTACCAAATTCTCTAAAACGCATCCGGGGTGGCTTACGGTAGAGAAATCAACATTCAATTCTCTGGCAACAGCTCTGGTGGACATTCCTGCAGTCAGCGTGCCAATTACACACTCCTTCCAAACTTGAGACATCTGTGGCATTGTGTTGTGAGACAAAACTGCACATTTTAGAGTGGCTGATCATTCTGTTAAATCAGCTTCTCGATATGCCACACCGGCCTCTAGGTCATCAGGCTGCTGATTATCCCCCAACACCTGTCACCATCGTCTCGCGCACCTGCGCCTCATAACACTCACCTGGACTCCATCACCTCCTTGATTATCTTCCCTATATCTGTCACTCACCTGGACTCCATCACCTCCTTGATTATCTCCCCTCTATCTGTCACTCACCTGGACTCCATCACCTCCTTGATTATCTCCCCTCTATCTGTCACTCACCTGGACTCCATCACCTCCTTGATTATCTCCCCTCTATCTGTCACTCACCTGGACTCCATCACCTCCTTGATTATCTCCCCTCTATCTGTCACTCACCTGGACTCCATCACCTCCTTGATTATCTCCCCTCTATCTGTCACTCACCTGGACTCCATCACCTCCTTGATTATCTCCCCTCTATCTGTCACTCACCTGGACTCCATCACCTCCTTCATTATCTTCTCTATATCTGTCACTCACCTGGACTCCATCACCTCCTTGATTATCTTCCCTCTATCTGTCACTCACCTGGACTCCATCACCTCCTTCATTATCTTCCCTCTATCTGTCACTCATCTGGTCTCCATCACCTCCTTGATTATCTTCCCTCTATCTGTCACTCATCTGGTCTCCATCACCTCCTTGATTATCTTCCCTCTATCTGTCACTCACCTGGACTCCATCACCTCCTTGACTATCTTCTCTATATCTGTCACTCACCTGGACTCCATCACCTCCTTCATTATCTTCCCTATATCTGTCTCTCCTCTTGGTTCTTTCCTCAGGTGTTATTGCCTATATCTGTCTCTCCTCTTGGTTCTTTCCTCAGGTGTCATTGCCTCTATCTGTCTCTCCTCTTGGTTCTTTCCTCAGGTGTTATTGCCTCTATCTGTCTCTCCTCTTGGTTCTTTCCTCAGGTGTTATTGCCTCTATCTGTCTCTCCTCTTGGTTCTTTCCTCAGGTGTTATTGCCTCTATCTGTCTCTCCTCTTGGTTCTTTCCTCAGGTGTTATTGCCTCTATCTGTCTCTCCTCTTGGTTCTTTCCTCAGGTGTTATTGCCTCTATCTGTCTCTCCTCTTGGTTCTTTCCTCAGGTGTTATTGCCTCTATCTGTCTCTCCTCTTGGTTCTTTCCTCAGGTGTTATTGCCTCTGTCTGTCTCTCCTCTTGGTTCTTTCCTCAGGTGTTATTGCCTCTATCTGTCTCTCCTCTTGGTTCTTTCCTCAGGTGTTATTGCCTCTATCTGTCTCTCCTCTTGGTTCTTTCCTCAGGTGTTATTGCCTCTGTCTGTCTCTCCTCTTGGTTCTTTCCTCAGGTGTTATTGCCTCTATCTGTCTCTCCTCTTGGTTCTTTCCTCAGGTGTTATTGCCTCTGTTTCGGTGAGTTGGTTGTGTTTCGTGTTTGTTTATTGATTAAAACACTCCCTGCCTGAACTTGCTTCCCGATTCTCAGCGTTACTCGTTACAACACCTGTCAGGTGGATGTATCATCTTGGCGAAATGCTCAAAAACAAGGATGGAAACAAAATGTGAAAAAAAAGCTTTTGGTGTGTAATGAAATTTATGAAAACTATTATTTCAGCTCATGGGGACCAATATTCTGTTCAGTGTATTTAGGATATGGGACCATTTTCTGAGTTATTTTTTTTTAAGGAATAAGAATGTTTTGAAAACAGATTTTTTTTTATGCATAAATTATATGGTTATATGAACATTTCAAACGTCTTCTCTTTATCAATTCATTTGAAATGTTAACTTCAGTTGCAGTTGAAATCTGAACCCTCGCCATAAATTCAAGCGCTCATATCTCAGTTTACCCCAACAGTGTCATCGTTACAATAACAACTAATCTTACCCTGGCATTGTGTGTGTGTGTGTGTGTACGTGTAAACATAATGACTTCCTGCTTTGCTGCTCCTGGGTGAGGTGTGATCTGTGATTGGTTGATTAGTTTTAGTCTACTTCTCCTTTCTATTTCCAACTGTATCTCTGAATTGCCTCACAATCTCATGCTTTTTAATCCCACTTGTCTGGTTGTTCCTCATTAATATTCCCGCTAGTGATCACAGGGATTATGATACTATTAGATCTTTACAGAATCTGAATAAACATGAGGTAGTGGAGAGGCTTGATCCATCATGGTGCACCATGGGACTTCCTGGTTCTGTGAAGAGGTGCACCTTGGGACTTCCTGGTTCTATCATTATCATTAGCGAATAAATTGGCACTTGGAACCGTACGTTTTTGAAGTATTAGGAGTGTTGATCACTGGGTTAACCCAGTCTCCTCAGTCCGCCTTCAAATCCTTTCATCCTCAATTCTTATTGATCAGTAATTTAAGACTGGAATAGATATGCGTAGCTAATTGAACACAAGTAGAAATGTTGCTATTTAGGCTATACTGAAGACACACACACACAAACACAGCTGTAATATGAGGGTCTACATTTCTAGCTGATGATAAATGTGATGGTAGTGAAGCAGGTAATGTCCTCTCCTCTCACCGTAACATGATAATATGGGGAATTACTTACAGCTGTCCAGACTGTCTCTATATCCAAGATGGCGTAGCAGTCAGACGTCTTTGTCCTTTGTCTTGTCGTGTCCCATGTATATATATTTTTTAAATATTTTTCTTCGCATATCTTTTTATATTTTTCTAACCCCTTATTTCAAAATACTCTCCTGCAACCCGCCTCACTCAATGTGGACCTGCTTTTTCTCTACCGTATTTCTCTTTGCCTCTTACTGGAATCTCTCCAACATAAACTAGCCAGCTAACTAGCCAGCTAACGGTTATCAGCTAACCTCTAGCTCGGAAAGCTCTCACCAGTTTGTACAACGCGATTCAACCAGAGCATAAAGGACCTATTTTTTCTCTCCATATCCCCGGATTCCTATCGCAAGCTCTGAACCTTCTCACCTTCCGAACTTCGCAGCTAACGTCCCCTGAATGCTAGCTGTCTAGAGCACAACGGACTGTTGGCTTACGAGGCACATCGAATACATTCTGAAGCCACTAGCTAGCAGTCAGCTATCATTTGCTAGCGGTCATCAGCTACCTTTATCCCGGACAACTCTCGCCAGTCTGTCAAAGCTAGTCGGATTTATTCTTCTCGATATCTCCGGATTCCTACCGCTCTGAACCTATTTTTCATTGTATTTTACATTTCTCTGATATTTTTTTATATATTTTTATCCACATGGAATTATAGCAGCTAACAACCCCTGAACGCACAGCCGCTAATCTGCGGCCTGCTAGCTATCTTAAGCACATTGGACTGCTGAGTTAAGAGTTACCTTGGGTTACAGCTGTCCAGAATGTCCCAAAACAGACTGTCTTCATTAGGTTACCTTGGGTTACAGCTGTCCAGAATGTCCCAAAACAGACTGTCTTCATTAGGTTACCTTGGGTTGCAGATGTCCAGAATGTCCCAAAACAGACAATGTCTTCATTAGGTTACCTTGGGTAACAGCTGTCCAGAATGTCCCAAAACAGACAATGTCTTCATTAAGTTACCTTGGGTTACAGCTGTCCAGAATGTCCCAAAACAGACAATGTCTTCATTAAGTTACCTTGGGTACAGCTGTCCAGAATGTCCCAAAACAGACAATGTCTTCATTAAGTTACCTTGGGTACAGCTGTCCAGAATGTCCCAAAACAGACAATGTCTTCATTAAGTTACCTTGGTTTACAGCTGTCCAGAATGTCCCAAAACAGACAATGTCTTCATTAAGTTACCTTGGGTACAGCTGTCCAGAATGTCCCAAAACAGACAATGTCTTCATTAGGTTACCTTGGGTAAACTAAGTTTGGAATTTTTTATTTGACCTTTATTTAACCAGGCAAGTCAGTTAAGAACACATTCTTATTTTCAATGACAGCCTAGGAACAGTGGGATAACTGCCTGTTCAGGGGCAGAACAACAAATGTGTAACTTGTCAGCTCGGGGGTTTGAACTCACAACCTTCCGGTGACTAGTCTAATGCTCTAACCACTAGGCTACCCTGCCATGAGATGTTCGATGAGTAGTTGTCCACATAGTGTTGGTCAAGTAGTGTTCTGACAATAGGGTTGACATGTGGATTCATTCTTTTACCTTTTGTTCAGGAACACCACCATGCCTCTGCCATAATATTGCTATGAAACACACACAGACATATATTTCGCCGTTCTGATGCAACATATCCCACCAGATTTTAATCCCAGTAGCTGAAAGCTAAACTACTTTGAAAATAGTTCCAAGTAGCATTTCTATGCGGAACTTTCGTGAGATTTATTGAAATTAGCTTCCTCACTGTTTCCTGTGACCTTCTCAAAGCTCCGTTCTCCACGCTTTAGCTTCCACACGTACTGTACCGTAAGCTCCTCCGCAATGACCTCCATGTAACCTCTCATTTAATGTATTCATACTGTAGAAAATAATAGCAGCTGTTGTTCTTGACTTCCATCTCCACTAGTGGTCTCTTTTTTCTCTGGACTGTTGGACATGGTAATGTCAAAATGAGAAAGAACCAGGGATAATGTAGCAATCTATCTGTTTTATATAGAGAAAGAACCAGGGATAATGTAGCAGTCTCTCTGTTGTCTATAGAGAAAGAACCAGGGATAATGTAGCAATCTATCTGTTTTATATAGAGAAAGAACCAGGGATAATGTAGCAGTCTCTCTGTTGTCTATAGAGAAAGAACCAGGGATAATGTAGCAGTCTCTCTGTTGTCTATAGAGAAAGAACCAGGGATAATGTAGCAGTCTCTCTGTTGTCTATAGAGAAAGAACCAGGGATAATGTAGCAGGCTCTCTGTTTTCTATAGAGAAAGAAGCAGGGATAATGTATTGTTTCAATGACTATAGTAGTCTCTATGTTCTCTATAGATATAGAACCAGGGATAATGTAGCAGTCTCTCTGTTCTTTGTAGGGAAAGAATCAGGGATAATGGATGGTTACAATGACAATCAAAGTCTCTCTGTTTTCTATAGAGAAAGAAGCAGTGATAATGTAGGAGTCTCTCTGTTCTCTATAGATACATGACTAGGGACAGTGTAGGGATAGTGTAGCAGGCTCTCAGTTCTCTATATATAAAGAAGCAGGGATAATGTGGCTGTCTCTCTGTTCTCTATAGATAAATGACTAGGGATAGTGTAGCAGTATCTCTGTTTTCTATAGAGAAAGAAGCAGCAATAATGTAGCAGTCTACTCAGTTCTCTATATATAAAGAAGCAGGGATAATGTAGCAGTCTCTCTGTTCTCTATAGATAAATGACTAGGGATAGTGTAGGGATAGTGTAGCAGTCTCTCTCTTCTCTATATATAAAGAAACAGGGATAATGTATAAGTCTCTCTGTTCTCTATAGATAAATGACTAGGGACAGTGTAGGGATAGTGTAGCAGTCTCTCTCTTCTCTATATATAAAGAAGCAGGGATAATGTGGCAGTCTCTCTGTTCTCTATAGATAAAGAAGCAGGGATAATGTAGCAGTCTCTCTGTTTTCTATAGATAAGGAAGCGGGGATAATGTATAAGTCTCTCTGTTCTCTATAGATAAATGACTAGGGATAGTGTAGCAGTATCTCTGTTTTCTATAGAGAAAGAAGCAGCGATAATGTAGCAGTCTCTCTGTTCTCTATAGATAAATGACTGGGGACAGTGTATCAGTATCTCTGTTTTCTATATATAAAGAAGCAGGGATAATGTAGCAGTCTCTCTGTTCTCTATAGATAAAGAAGCAGGGATAATGTAGCAGTCTCTCTGTTCTCTATAGATAAAGAAGCAGGGATAATGTATAGGTTACAATGACTATAGCAGTCTCTTTGTTCTCAAGGACTCGGTTCAATTATGGTAATGTCTACTGGCTGTATCCACTGTATCAACAGCTACTCTTCCTGGGGTTTATCATGGATCCATATTAGTTCCTGCCAAGGCAGCAGCCACTCTCCTGGGGTTTGTTATGGATCCCCATTAGTTCCTGCCAAGGCAGCAGCTACTCTTCCTGGGGTTTATTATGGATCCCCATTAGTTCCTGCCATGGTAGCAGCTACTCTTCCTGGGGTTTATTATGGATCCCCATTAGTTCCTACCAAGGCAGCAGCTACTCTTCCTGGGGTTTATTATGGATCCCCATTAGTTCCTGCCAAGTCAGCAGCTACTCTTCCTGGGGTTTATTATGGATCCCCAGTAGTTCCTGCCAAGGCAGCAGCTACTCTTCCTGGGGTTTATTATGGATGCCCGTTAGTTCCTGCCAAGGCAGCAGCTACTCTTCCTGGGGTTTGTTATGGATCCCCATTAGTTCCTGTCAAGTCAGCAGCTACTCTTCCTGGGGTTTATTATGGATCCCCAGTAGTTCCTGCCAAGGCAGCAGCTACTCTTCCTGGGGTTTATTATGGATCCCCATTAGTTCTTGTTGCCAAGGCAGCAGCTACTCTTCCTGGGGTTTATTATGGATGCCCGTTAGTTCCTGCCAAGGCAGCAGCTACTAAGAGATCGTCCTCTTAGAAATGCCAAAGAAAGGTTATATTGTGAAATTGCTCCCTGATGCAATTCTTTTGGCTTCCACAGAGTGTCAGCAGTCTATGTTCGCCCAAATAGATCCACAGATGATGCAATCTCTATTGCACTCCACACTGCCCTTTCCCACCTGTTCATTGACTACAGCTCAGCATTCAACACCATAGTGCCCTCAAAGCTCATCACTAAGCTAAGGATCTGGGGACTAAACACCTCCCTCTGCAACTGGATCCTGGACTTCCTGACGGGCCGCTCCCAGGTGATGAGGGTAGGTAACAACACATCTGCCACGGTGATCCTCAACACTGATCCTCACACCCCCAGGGGTGTATGCACAGTCCCGGTCCTGTTCTCCCTGTTCACTCATGACTACATGGACAGGCACGACTCCATCATTCAGTTTGCTGACGACACAACAGTGGTAGGCCTGATCACCAACAACGATGAGACAGCCTATAGGGAGGAGGTCAGAGACCTGACCGTGTGGTGCCAGGACAACAACCTCTCCCTCAATGTGATCAAGACAAAGTAGATGATTGTGGACTACAGGAAAAGGAGGACCAAGCACGCCCCCATTCTCATTGACGGGGCTGTAGTGGAGCAGGTTGAGATCTTCAAGCTCCTTGGTATCCACATCACCAACAAACTGTCATGGTCCAAGCACACCAAGACAGTCGAGAAGAGGGCACAACAAAACCTATTCCCCCTCAGGAGACTGAAAAGATTTGGCATATGTACTCAGACCCTCAAAAGGTTTTACTAGGTTAGTGCACAGAGGGTAGTGTGTACGGCCTAGTACATCACCGGGGCCAAGCTTCCTGCCATCCAGGACGTCTATACCAGGTGGTGTCGGAGGAAGGCCCTAAAATTTGTCATTAACTCCAGCCACCCTATTCAAAGTGTCACGTTCTGATCATAGTTCGTCTGTGTTTTCCTTGTTTTAGTGTTGGTCAGGACGTGAGCTGGGTGGGCATTCTATGTTGTGTGTCTAGTTGGTCTGTTTCTGTGTTTGGCCTGATATGGTTCTCAATCAGAGGCACGTGTTAGTCATTGTCTCTGATTGGGAACCATATTTAGGTAGCTTGTTTTGTGTTGGGGTTTGTGGGTGTTTGTTTCCTGTCTTTGTGTCTATGCACCAGATAGGACTGTTTTCGGTTTTCACATTTGTTGTTTTGTCATTTGAAGTGTTCAGTTGGGATTTATTATTAAAGAAGATGAACACTCACCACACTGCGCTTTGCTCCTCTCTTTCCCAGGAGGAAAGCCGTTACACAAAGACTGTTCTCTTTGCTACCGCAAAGCAAGCCGTACCGGTAGCGGAGCGCCAAGTCTAGGTCCAAGAGGCTTCTAAACAGCTTTTACCCCCAAGCCATAAGACTCCTGAACATCTAATCAAATGGCTAACCAGACTATTTGCATTGCCCCACCTCCCTCTTTATACTGCTGCTACTCTCTGTTATTATCTATGCATAGTCACTTCAATAACTCTACCTACATGTACATATTACCTCAATTACCTCAACACCGGTGCCCCCGCACATTGACTCTGTACCGGTACCCCCTATATATAGCCTCCACATTGACTCTGTACCGTAACACCCTGTATATAGCCTTCACATTGACTCTGTACCGTAACACCCTGTATATAGTCTCCATATTGACTCTGTACCGGTACCCCTTGTATATAGCCTCCACATTGATTCTGTACCGGTACCCTCTGTATATAGCCTCCACATTGACTCTGTACCGTAACACCCTGTTTATAGTTTCCACATTGACTCTGTACCGGTACCCTCTGTATATAACCTCCACATTGACTCTGTACTGGTACCCCCTGTATATAGCCTCCACATTGACTCTGTACTGGTACCCCCTGTATATAGCCTCCACATTGACTCTGTACTGGTACCCCTGTATATAGCCTCCACATTGACTCTGTACTGGTACCCCCTGTATATAGCCTCCACATTGACTCTGTACTGGTACCCCCTGTATATAGCCTCCACATTGACTCTGTACTGGTACCCCCTGTATATAGCCTCCACATTGACTCTGTACTGGTACCCCCTGTATATAGCCTCCACATTGACTCTGTACTGGTACCCCCTGTATATAGCCTCCACATTGACTTTGTACTGGTACCCCCTGTATATAGCCTCCACATTGACTCTGTACCGGTACCCCTTGTATATAGCCTCCACATTGACTCTGTACCGGTACCCCTTGTATATAGCCTCCACATTGATTCTGTACTGGTACCCTCTGTATATAACCTCCACATTGACTCTGTACTGGTACCCCCTGTATATAGCCTCCACATTGACTCTGTACCGGTACCCCCTGTATATAGCCTCCACATTGACTCTATACTGGTACCCCCTGTATATAGCCTCCACATTGACTCTGTACCGGTACACCCTGTATATAGCCTCCACATTGACTCTGTACCGTAATACCCTGTATATAGCCTCCACATTGACTCTGTACCGGTACCCCCTGTATATAGCCTCCACATTGACTCTGTACCGTAACACCCTGTATATAGCCTCCACATTGACTCTGTACCGTAACACCCTGTATATAGCCTCCACATTGACTCTGTACCGTAACCCCCTGTATATAGCCTCCACATTGACTCTGTACCGTAACCCCCTGTATATAGCCTCCACATTGACTCTGTACCGTAACACCCTGTATATAGCCTCCACATTGACTCTGTACCGTAATACCCTGTATATAGCCTCCACATTGACTCTGTACCGTAACACCCTGTATATAGCCTCCACATTGACTCTGTACCAGTACCCCCTGTATATAGCCTCCACATTGACTCTGTACCAGTACCCCCTGTATATAGCCTCCACATTGACTCTGTACCAGTACCCCCTGTATATAGCCTCCACATTGACTCTGTACCAGTACCCCCTGTATATAGCCTCCACATTGACTCTGTACCGGTACCCCCTGTATATAGCCTCCACATTGACTCTGTACTGGTACCCCCTGTATATAGCCTCCACATTGACTCTGTACCGGTACCCCCTGTATACAGCCTCCACATTGACTCTGTACCAGTACCCCCTGTATATAGCCTCCACATTGACTCTGTACCAGTACCCCCTGTATATAGCCTCCACATTGACTCTGTACCGTAATACCCTGTATATAGCCTCCACATTGACTCTGTACCAGTACCCCCTGTATATAGCCTCCACATTGACTCTGTACCGGTACCTCCTGTATATAGCCTCCACATTGACTCTGTACCGGTACCCCCTGTATATAGCCTCCACATTGACTCTGTACCAGTACCTCCTGTATATAGCCTCCACATTGACTCTCAAACCAAATCAAATCAAATCAAATTTGATTTGTCACATACACATGGTTAGCAGATGTTAATGCGAGTGTAGCGAAATGCTTGTGCTTCTAGTTCCGACAATGCAGTAATAACGAACAAGTAATCTAACTAACAATTCCAAAAAAACTACTGTCTTATACACAGTGTAAGGGGATAAGGAATATGTACATAAGGATATATGAATGAGTGATGGTACAGAGCAGCATAGGCAAGATACAGTAGATGATATCGAGTACAGTATAACATATGAGATGAGTATGTAAACAAAGTGGCATAGTTAAAGTGGCTAGTGATACATGTATTACATAAGGATGCAGTCGATGATATAGAGTACAGTATATACGTATGCATATGAGATGAATAATGTAGGGTAAGTAACATTATATAAGGTAGCATTGTTTAAAGTGGCTAGTGATATATTTACATCATTTCCCATCAATTCCCATTATTAAAGTGGCTGGAGTTGAGTCAGTGTCATTGACAGTGTGTTGGCAGCAGCCACTCAATGTTAGTGGTGGCTGTTTAACAGTCTGATGGCCTTGAGATAGAAGCTGTTTTTCAGTCTCTCGGTCCCAGCTTTGATGCTCCTGTACTGACCTCGCCTTCTGGATGACAGCGGGGTGAACAGGCAGTGGCTCGGGTGGTTGATGTCCTTGATGATCTTTATGGCCTTCCTGTAGCATCGGGTGGTGTAGGTGTCCTGGAGGGCAGGTAGTTTGCCCCCGGTGATGCGTTGTGCAGACCTCACTACCCTCTGGAGAGCCTTACGGTTGAGGGCGGTGCAGTTGCCATACCAGGCGGTGATACAGCCCGCCAGGATGCTCTCGATTGTGCATCTGTAGAAGTTTGTGAGTGCTTTTGGTGACAAGCCGAATTTCTTCAGCCTCCTGAGGTTGAAGAGGCGCTGCTGCGCCTTCTTCACGATGCTGTCTGTGTGAGTGGACCAATTCAGTTTGTCTGTGATGTGTATGCCAAGGAACTTAAAACTTGCTACCCTCTCCACTACTGTTCCATCGATGTGGATAGGGGGGTGTTCCCTCTGCTGTTTCCTGAAGTCCACAATCATCTCCTTAGTTTTGTTGACGTTGAGTGTGAGGTTATTTTCCTGACACCACATTCCGAGGGCCCTCACCTCCTCCCTGTAGGCCGTCTCGTCGTTGTTGGTAATCAAGCCTACCACTGTTGTGTCGTCCGCAAACTTGATGATTGAGTTGGAGGCGTGCTTGGCCACGCAGTCGTGGGTAAACAGGGACTCTGTACCAGTACCTCCTGTATATAGCCTCCACATTGACTCTGTACCAGTACCTCCTGTATATAGCCTCCACATTGACTCTGTACCGGTACCCCCTGTATATAGCCTCCACATTGACTCTGTACCAGTACCTCCTGTATATAGCCTCCACATTGACTCTGTACCAGTACCCCCTGTATATAGCCTCCACATTGACTCTGTACCAGTACCTCCTGTATATAGCCTCCACATTGACTCTGTACCAGTACCCCCTGTATATAGCCTCCACATTGACTCTGTACCAGTACCCCCTGTATATAGCCTCCACATTGACTCTGTACCGGTACCTCCTGTATATAGCCTCCACATTGACTCTGTACCGTAATACCCTGTATATAGCCTCCACATTGACTCTGTACCAGTACCCCCTGTATATAGTCTCCACATTGACTCTGTACCGGTACCCCCTGTATATAGCCTCCACATTGACTCTGTACCGGTACCCCCTGTATATAGCCTCCACATTGACTCTGTACCGGTACCCCCTGTATATAGCCTCCACATTGACTCTGTACCGGTACCCCCTGTATATAGCCTCCACATTGACTCTGTACTGTAACACCCTGTATATAGCCTCCACATTGACTCTGTACCGTAATACCCTGTATATAGCCTCCACATTGACTCTGTACCGTAATACCCTGTATATAACCTCCACATTGACTCTGTACCGTAATACCCTGTATATAGCCTCCACATTGACTCTGTACCGGTACCCCCTGTATATAGCCTCCACATTGACTCTGTACCGTAATACCCTGTATATAACCTCCACATTGACTCTGTACCGTAATACCCTGTATATAGCCTCCACATTGACTCTGTACCAGTACCCCCTGTATATAGTCTCCACATTGACTCTGTACCGGTACCCCCTGTATATAGCCTCCACATTGACTCTGTACCGTAATACCCTGTATATAGCCTCCACATTGACTCTGTACCGGTACCCCCTGTATATAGCCTCCACATTGACTCTGTACCGGTACCCCCTGTATATAGCCTCCACATTGACTCTGTACCGGTACCCCCTGTATATAGCCTCCACATTGACTCTGTACTGTAACACCCTGTATATAGCCTCCACATTGACTCTGTACCGTAATACCCTGTATATAGCCTCCACATTGACTCTGTACCGTAATACCCTGTATATAACCTCCACATTGACTCTGTACCGTAATACCCTGTATATAGCCTCCACATTGACTCTGTACCAGTACCCCCTGTATATAGCCTCCACATTGACTCTGTACCAGTACCCCCTGTATATAGCCTCCACATTGACTCTGTACCGGTACCCCCTGTATATAGCCTCCACATTGACTCTGTACTGGTACCCCCTGTATATAACCTCCACATTGACTCTGTACCGTAATACCCTGTATATAGCCTCCACATTGACTCTGTACCAGTACCCCCTGTATATAGCCTCCACATTGACTCTGTACCGGTACCCCCTGTATATAGTCTCCACATTGACTCTGTACCAGTACCCCCTGTATATAGCCTCCACATTGACTCTGTACCGGTACCCCCTGTATATAGTCTCCACATTGACTCTGTACCAGTACCCCCTGTATATAGCCTCCACATTGACTCTGTACTGGTACCCCCTGTATATAGCCTCCACATTGTTATTTACAGCTGTTCTTTAATATTTGTTATTCTGTTATTATCTCTTACTTTTTTGGGGGGTTCACTGCATTGTTGGTTAAGGACTTTTAAGTAAGCAATTTCACTGTGAGGTCTACTACACCTGTTGTATTCAGCATTTCACTGTGAGGTCTACTACACCTGTTTTATTCAGCATTTCACTGTAAGGTCTACTACACCTGTTGTATTCAGCATTTCACTGTGAGGTCTACTACACCTGTTATATTCAGCATTTCACTGTAAGGTCAACTACACCTATTTTATTCAGCATTTCACTGTAAGGTCTACTACACCTGTTGTATTCAGCATTTCACTGTAAGGTCTACTACACCTGTTGTATTCAGCATTTCACTGTGAGGTCTACTACACCTGTTGTATTCAGCATTTCACTGTAAGGTCTACTACACCTGTTGTATTCAGCATTTCACTGTAAGGTCTACTACACCTGTTGTATTCAGCATTTCACTGTAAGGTCTACTACACCTGTTGTATTCAGCATTTCACTGTAAGGTCTACTACACCTGTTGTATTCAGCATTTCACTGTAAGGTCTACTACACCTGTTGTATTCAGCATTTCACTGTAAGGTCTACTACACCTGTTGTATTCAGCATTTCACTGTGAGGTCTACTACACCTGTTGTATTCAGCATTTCACTGTGAGGTCTACTACACATGTGACAAATACAATTTGATTTCGTTTCTTCTTCTTTTTATTCAGTTCAGTCACATGATTTCTCAATTTGCAGTACGTTTGCCAATCGGTTGTGCAGCCAGACTTCTTTGCCATTCCTTTTATCCTCTCAACCATGAACTGTTTC
The DNA here is from genome assembly GCF_002021735.2 of Oncorhynchus kisutch. NCBI lineage: Eukaryota > Metazoa > Chordata > Actinopteri > Salmoniformes > Salmonidae > Oncorhynchus > Oncorhynchus kisutch. The sequence goes on from NC_034193.2 coordinate 4,072,356, forward strand.
AATTCCTCATCAATCCACTGGGATTTAAGTTTTTACAGTTTCAACACAGCCTTGAAATGCATGGACAGAGTCCAGAAACAAAGATGATTTGGATGAACTCCGTCATTCCTGTAGAGCATCTTCTGTTTCCAGAATCAAAGTCATCTGTAAAAGTGACTCCAACAGAGCTACAGTAATCTTTTAGGCAGGTGTGTAATGCCAGTGGCCTGCTGAATCTTTCACACCCTCGGCCCAGCCATGGTACCAGATCGGAAATGATTGGCTGCTTTTTGGAATATTTCAGTGTTAGAATCCGTTCTTTATAATCCATTTTAAGAAATTGCGAGCTAGCCCTCCTAATGTGGTTTGACCCCACATGGACTACGACAGCGTCAGCTCCCGGCAGGAACCAGCCTTGCAATGTCCTGTACTCGTGCTCCAGGATAGTACAGGGTTCCCCCCCCCCCCCCCCCCCCCCAGGAACCAAGATGTTTCTTACCATAGAGCTGCAAATGACAACAGCTGGTGCAGTGGCTGAGGAGATCCCAACGTTCTTTCGCCTCAAGTGATTTCTCAAACCCCTTGAGAACTGAAGGCCGGTGGGGCCCAATGGACCCAGGCCAGTTGTAGTATCCATCATGGATGATGATGAATGTGCCAGAGTCTTAGAAAGCCTCGCGTTCCGATGATAAACACCGCAACGTATTTTTTGTTGTTGATAGAAATCCATCTGTAAATAATCTGTGAGCATTTTATAAAGACAGGTTGAGGCAGAGTCTGATCAATGATCTGTGTCACACGGCTGAAGAACCCTTTTACTGAGACTGACAGGGACCTGGTTTCTTCTTGTGTTAGTGTGTGTGTGTGTGTGTGTGTGTGTGTGTGTGTGTGTGTGTGTGTGTGTGTGTGTGTGTGTGTGTGTGTGTGTGTGTGTGTGTGTGTGTGGTGTGTGGTGGCATGCTTTCCTGTGTTCATGGTTGTGTGTGTCTGATGATGATGAAATGTGTATTGGATATTAATGAAATGTGTATTGGGTATTAATGGAATGTGTATTGAGTATTAATGAAATGTGTATTAATGAAATGTGTATTAATGAAATGTGTATTGGATATTAATGAAATGTGTATTGGGTATTAATGAAATGTGTATTGGGTATTGATGAAATGTGTATTAATGAAATGTGTATTAATGAAATGTGTATTGGATATTAATGAAATGTGTATTGGGTATTAATGAAATGTGTATTGGGTATTAATGAAATGTGTATTGAGTATTGATGAAATGTGTATTAATGAAATGTGTATTAATGACATGTGTATTGGGTATTAATGAAATGTGTTTTAATGAAATGTGTATTAATGACATGTGTATTAATGACATGTGTATTAATGACATGTGTATTAATGACATGTTTATTGGGTATTAATGAAATGTGTATTGGGTATTAATGAAATGTGTATTAATGAAATGTTTATTGGGTATTAATGAAATGTTTATTGGGCATTAATGAAATGTGTATTGGGTATTAATGAAATGTGTATTAATGACATGTTTATTGGGTATTAATGAAATGTGTATTGGGTATTAATGAAATGTGTATTAATGACATGTTTATTGGGTATTAATGAAATGTGTATTGGGTATTAATGAAACCTAAGGGACTCAATTGTCTGCTGTAAAGGAGAGACAGGCATTCTCTTTCTGAATGTTACCTAGAATTGTATAATATAATGAGTAATTTGCTTTTGTGGTAATCCATGTGAACATACACACGCCTAATCTTTACAACTGAGTAAGCATCTGATTGTTACCGAATGTCTACTGAAACACTCTTTTTATTTTTTATTTTTTTTATTTCACCTTTATTTAACCAGGTAGGTTAGTTGAGAACACCTGTATTTAACCAGGTAGGCTAGTTGAGAACACCTTTATTTAACCAGGTAGGCTAGTTGAGAACACCTGTATTTAACCAGGTAGGCTAGTTGAGAACACCTTTATTTAACCAGGTAGGCTAGTTGAGAACACCTGTATTTAACCAGGTAGGCTAGTTGAGAACACCTGTATTTAACCAGGTAGGCTAGTTGAGAACACCTGTATTTAACCAGGTAGGCTAGTTGAGAACACCTTTATTTAACCAGGTAGGCTAGTTGAGAACACCTTTATTTAACCAGGTAGGCTAGTTGAGAACACCTTTATTTAACCAGGTAGGCTAGTTGAGAACAGGTTCTCATTTACAACTGCGACCTGGCCAAGATAAAGCATAGCAGTGTGAACAGACAACACAGAGTTACACATGGAGAAAACAATTAACAAGTCAATAACACAGTAGAAAGAAAAAAAAGAGTCTATATACATTGTGTGCAAAAGGCATGAGGAGGTAGGCAAATAATTACAATTTTGCAGATTAACACTGGAGTGATAAATGATCAGATGGTCATGTACAGGTAGAGATATTGGTGTGCAAAAGAGCATTTCATTTTCAGACTGAAACACTTATTTGTAATAGCACTAAAGCGTATGTTGATGTTGTATTGTAAATATGCAGTGGTGTGGTGGCGGCCTGAGGGAACACGCTGCATGTGTTGGGTAAGGTGTCACGAAATGTTAGGTCATGTAGTATTTTAAAACTGTACATAACTCTCTTATGTTTCTGGATCCTAGGAAGATTAGGTGTTTCCTTGGCAGCAACTACTGTGGATCCAAAATAAATACAAAATACTAGCGAGCTACGTTGATTTTAAAGATATCACATTGTTAGGCAGATTTCAATAGGAGCAAACTGGGACTGGGCTGCAGAAAACACACGACCCAAATACTCTAGGTGCATTGAAGTTCAGCAATACATCCCTCCATTACCAGCATTACATCCCTCCACTACCAACAATACATCCCTCTACCACCAGCAATACATCCACTACCAGCAATACATCCCTCTACCACCAGCAATACATCCCTCTACTACCAGCAATACATCCACTACCAGCAATACAACCTTCAACTACCAGCAATACATCCCTCAACTACCAGCAATACATCCCTCCATTACCAGCAATACATCCCTCAACTACCAGCAATACATCCCTCCATTACCAGCAATACATCCCTCCATTACCAGCAATACATCCCTCCATTACCAGCAATACATCCCTCCATTACCAGCAATACATCCCTCCATTACCAGCAATACATCCCTCCACTACCAGCAATACATCCCTCCACTACCAGCAATACATCCCTTCACTACCAGCAATACATCCCTCAACTACCAGCATTACATCCCTCCACTACCAGCAATACATCCCTCCACTACCAGCAATACATCCCTCCACTACCAGCAATACATCCCTCTACTACCAGCAATACATCCCTCTACTACCAGCAATACATCCCTCAACTACCAGCAATACATCCACTACCAGCAATACATCCCTCTACTACCAGCAATACATCCCTCCACTACCAGAAATACATCCACTACCATCAATACATCCCTCCACTACCAGCATTACATCCCTCCACTACCAGCAATACATCCACTACCAGCAATACATCCCTCCACTACCAGCAATACATCCACTACCAGCAATACATCCCTCCACTACCAGCAATACATCCCTCCACTACCAGCATTACATCCCTCCACTACCAGCAATATATCCCTCCATTACCAGCATTACATCCCTCCACTACCAGCAATACATCCCTCCACTACCAGCAATACATCCACTACCAGCATTACATCCCTCAACTACCAGCAATACATCCACAACCAGCAATACATCCCTCCACTACCAGCATTACATTCCTCCACTACCAGCAATACATCCCTCAACTACCAGCAATACATCCACTACCAGCATTACATCCCTCAACTACCAGCAATACATCCACTACCAGCAATACATCCACTACCAGCAATACATCCCTCCACTACCAGCAATACATCCACTACCAGCAATACATCCCTCCACTACCAGCAATACATCCCTCCACTACCAGCAATACATCCACTACCAGCATTACATCCCTCAACTACCAGCAATACATCCCTCCACTACCAGCAATACATCCATCCACTACCAGCAATACATCCCTCCACTACCAGCAATACATCCCTCCACTACCAGCAATACATCCCTCTACTACCAGCAATACATCCACTACCAGCAATACATCCCTCAACTACCAGCATTACATCCCTCCACTACCAGCATTACATCCCTCTACTACCAGCAATACATCCACTACCAGCAATACATCCCTCAACTACCAGCATTACATCCCAGGGACAGGGACAGGGACAGGGACAGGGACAATGTTCTATGGCACAGGGACAGGGACAGGGACAGGGACAGGGACAGGGACAGGCACAGGGACAGGGACAGGGACAGGCACAGGGACAGGGACAGGGACAGGGACAGGGACAGGGACAGGGACAGGGACAGGGACAATGTTCTATGGCACAGGGACAGGGACAGGGACAGGGACAGGGACAGGGACAATGTTCTATGGCACAGGGACAGGGACAGGGACAGGGACAATGTTGTATGGCACAGGGACAGGGACAGGGACAATGTTCTATGGCACAGGGACAGGGACAGGGACAGGGACAGGGACAGGGACAGGGACAGGGACAGGGATAGGGATAGGGACAGGGACAGGGACAGGGACAGGGACAGGCACAGGGACAGGGACAGGGACAGGCACAGGGACAGGGACAGGGACAATGTTCTATGGCACAGGGACAGGGACAGGGACAGGGACAGGGACAGGGACAGGGACAGGGACAGGGACAGGGACAGGGACAGGGACAGGGACAGGGACAGGGCAGCAGTAGTTAACAACCATTGCAACTGAATACATCTCTATGAGAAAAAGTTAGAAAGGTCTAGTGATCTTCTGAAATAATTGGGGCATGAATTAATTCAGACACAGAGCCCACTGCATTACATGAATTATGCTTAAGCAGTGCAGCTACATGATTCACACATTCAATAGGGCACTTCAGGAGCTCTGGTAGGTTTGCAGGATTAGCAGCAGTGGAAACCGAGCTACAGACCTGATCAATATATTGATCCTCTTCCTTCCTTCTCACTGAGACCTGCATTCAATTTACCAACAATTAGATCCACCAGGAGGTTAATGTGGATGTTAATCTGCTGTGGGGAGGAAACTCTCTAATTCTGCAGTCTCTCTCTAACTCTCCAGTCTCTCTCCAGTCTCTCTCTTACTCTCCAGTCTCTCTCTAACTCTCCAGTCTCTCTCTCTCTCTCTCTCTCTCTCTCTCTCTCCTCTCTCTCTCTCTCTCTCTCTCTCTCTCTCTCTCTCTCTCTCTCTCTCTCTCCTCTCTCTCTAACTCTACTCTCCAGTCTCTCTCTAACTCTCCAGTCTCTCTCTAATTCTGCAGTCTCTCTCTAACTCTCCAGTCTCTCTCCAGTCTCTCTCTTACTCTCCAGTCTCTCTCTAACTCTCCAGTCTCTCTCCAGTCTCTCTCTTACTCTCCAGTCTCTCTCTAACTCTCCAGTCTCTCTCCAGTCTCTCTCTCTCTCTAACTCTCCAGTCTCTCTCCAGTCTCTCTCTCTAATTCTCCAGTCTCTCTCTAACTCTCCAGTCTCTCTCCAGTCTCTCTCTAACTCTCCAGTCTCTCTCCAGTCTCTCTCTTACTCTCCAGTCTCTCTCTAACTCTCCAGTCTCTCTCCAGTCTCTCTCTAACTCTCCAGTCTCTCTCCAGTCTCTCTCTTACTCTCCAGTCTCTCTCTAACTCTCCAGTCTCTCTCCTTTCTCCTCCTGCCAGTCTATCTTTATCTCAAGTTTCTCTTGCTATCTAAACACTCTCTTCCTCGCTTTTTCTCACTATCTCTTTTTTTCTCAATTTCAATTAAATTAAATTCAAATGGGCATTATGGGTATGGGTAACATACACCGAGTATACAACACATTAAGGACACCTGCTCTTTCCATGACATTATGTAGACTGGACCTGGTGAAACCTATGCAAATAGTTGAAGAACAAAAGGACAACTAACTATGGGTTGTATTTACAGTGGTGTTCGTTCTTAACTCAAATCAAATCAAATTTATTTATATGGCCCTTCGTACATCAGCTGATATCTCAAAGTGCTGTACAGAAACCCAGCCTAAAACCCCAAACAGCAAGCAATGCAGGTGTAGAAGCACGGTGGCTAGGAAAATCTCCTTAGAAAGGCCAAAACCTAGGAAGAAACCTAGAGAGGAACCAGGCTATGTGGGGTGGCCAGTCCTCTTCTGGCTGTGCCGGGTGGAGATTATAACAGAACATGGCCAAGATGTTCAAATGTTCATAAATGACCAGCATGGTCGAATAATAATAAGGCAGAACAGTTGAAACTGGAGCAGCAGCACAGTCAGGTGGAAGTTGAAACTGGAACAGCAGCATGGCCAGGTGGACTGGGGACAGCAAGGAGTCATCATGTCAGGTAGTCCTGGGGCATGGTCCTAGGGCTCAGGTCCTCCGAGAGAGAGAAAGAAAGAGAGAAGGAGAGAATTAGAGAACGCACACTTAGATTCACACAGGACACCGAATAGGACAGGAGAAGTAACTGGTTGCCCTTTTCTTGTGACAACAGGTCACAAATATTGCTGCTGTGATTTATCAGCCAATAGATATGGAAGTTATCAAAATTGTATTTGTTTTCAAATTCTTTGTGGGTCTGTGTAATCTGAGGGAAATATGTGCCTCTAATTTGGTTATACAATTGGCAGGAGGTTATGAAGTGCAGCTCAGTTTCTACCTCATTTTGTGGCATTATTTATTTAATGGGGTCAAATTTGTCTCCACATTAGTGCATTGGGGTAATCGGGCCTTGATTCCAAATATTGGGAAAGATGACAGAGATGAGGACGATGTTAAAGTGTTTAAGTATAGATAATTGCAATTTGTGGTCTGTTTGTTTTATAATTTCATTTAGGACACCATCAACACCACAGGCCTTTTTGGGTTGGAGGGTTTGTATTTTGTCATATAGTTCAATTAATGTAATTGGAGAATCCAGTGTGTTCTGGAAGTCTTTAATAGCTGATTCTAAGATTTTTATTTGATTATGTGTTTTTCTGTTTGTGCCATAGCCTGGAGGAAGTGAGGAAGGTTTTCGATTCCCCGGTGCTCGGGAGGGAAGCGGCTCGAATGCTACTCCTGGTTCATCAGAACTCACGTAGTGTGGCAGACTACGCAGTAGATTGGCTGCCGAGAGTTCCTGGAATCCCGAGGCTCCGTTTGGACCACGATTCCCTCATCGTCCTGCCGATTAGGATTGATGGACGCCTATGAGAACGCAGGTGTGAGAGGGGGTCAGGTCTCGGGAACACTCGTCCGTCTGCTTGCGCCCGTCCAAAGGAATCCAGAAATCCCCGAAGTTGGTATTTCCGAGGAGAGCCGGAAACACCCGAGGTTCCCAGAGAATCATCGGCAACGAGTGAGTTGGATCCTCCTGAGCCTATGCAACTGGGAAGAGCTAGGTTATCGGTTGGGGATAGCTCATGTAGGCTGAATTCTAACTGTTGTCTGTACTGTGGAAGGGCGGAACATCCCCACTTTTCTTTAGTGGGTACAAGTACTCTGGTGAGCCAGACTGGGAGTAACTAACTTCCATCACCCATCCACCCTTTTTGTGATTCTGCTGTGGGGAGACCAGCCTAAGTCTCTCCGGGTGCTCATTGACTCTGGGGCTGATGAAAGTTTCATGGGATGCTACCATGGTTTCTTAATTAGGTATGGAAAAAAGAGAGAGACAGAGAGAGAGAGAGAGAGAGAGCGAGAGAGAGAGAGAGAAAGCGAGCGGAAG
>NC_034193.2:4080254-4102754 GCF_002021735.2 Oncorhynchus kisutch
AGAGAGGGAGAGAGGGGACAGAGAGTAAATCAACACCAATTCTCAGAACACAGAACAGAGCATTGTTATTCTGTTCGTATCTTAGAAACCAAAACTATTAAAAAGTGCAAGACAGAACTGGAGAAAAGAAGGACTAAATAGCGTCTGAGACGAGGTAACGTTTAGAGAGGCAAAGTTGATAGAGGTCAATTCTGAGAAGAGGTATAGTGTGAGAGTTAAGTCTGAGAGGTAAAGGCTGAGCAAAGTAAAGTCTGAGAGAGGTAAATTCTGAGAGAATGTGAAGTCTAAGAGGTAAAGTCTGAGGAGGTGAAGTCTAAGAGTTAAAGTCTGAGAGTTCAAGTCTGAGAGGTAAAGTCTGAGAGTTAAAGTTCTGAGAGGTAAAGTCTGAGAGTTAAAGTCTGAGAGGTAAAGTCTGAGAGTTAAAGTCTGAGAGTTAAAGTCTGAAAGAGTAAAAGTGTGATGTCTCGTCTTAGTCTTTCCCAGGTGGAAGTTATTCTGTTGTCATTGACAACTCCTAACTCAACATTAGTCTCTCTAACACTAAAAGAGGACATTACAATCGACGACCGCTGTAGAGGACATAACATTAGACAATCACAGTAGAGGATGTTACATTAGACAATCACAGTAGAGGACATTACATTAGCCAATCACAGTAAAGGACATTACATTAGACCACTGTGCACCATCTGAGAGTCAGTCCATAACATTTAATTTAGAAAGGATTTCATCACCAAGCCTAACTCTGACCTTTATAACCTGTCTCTTCTCTCTGGGGAGGTTCCCAGTGCTTGGAAGGCAGCCACAGTTTGTCCTTTATTTAAAGGGGGAGATCAAGCTGATCCTAACTGTTATAGGTCTATTTCTATTTTTCCTTGTTTATCAAAAGTGTTGGAAAAACGTGTCAATGATCAACTGACCGGCTTTCTTGATGTCTATATTATTCTCTCTGGTTTGCAATCTGGTTTCCGCTCAGGTTATGGATGTGTCACTGCAACCTTAAAGGTCCTCAATGATGTCACCATTGCCCTTGATTCTAAGCAATGTTGTTTTGCTCTTTTTATTGACTTGGCCAAAGCTTTTGATACGGTAGACCCTTCCATTCTTGTGGGCCAGCTAAGGAGTATTTGTATATCTGAGGGGTCTTTGGCCTGGTTTGCTAACTACCTCTCTCAAAGAGTGCAGTGTATAAAGTCAGAACATCTTCTATCTCAGCCACTGCCTGTCACCAAGGGAGTACCCCAAGGCTCGATCCTAGGCCCCACCACTCTTCTCAATGTACACCAACAACATACCTCAGGCAGTAGGAAGCTCTCTCTCTCATCCATTTATATGCAGATGATACAGTGTCATACTCCCCGGATGTTATGTAAAACGCTCTACAACAAACCTTTCTCCAGTGTCCAACAAGCTTTCTCGAACCTTGGCCCTGAACACCTCCAAAACAAAGGTCATGTGGTTTGGTAAGAAGAATGCCCCTCTCCCCACAGGTGTGATTACTACCTCTGAGGGTTTAAAGCTTGAGGTAGTCACCTCATAGAAGTACTTGGGAGTATGGCTAGACGGTACACTGTCCTTCTCTCATCAAAGCTGCAGGCTTAAGTTAAATCTAGACTTGGTTTCCTCTATCGCAATCGCTCCTCTTTCATCCTAGCTGCCAAGCTAACCCTGATTCAGATGACCATCCTACCCATGGTAGATTACGGAGACAGATCGGCAGGTACGGGTGCTCTCGAGCGGCTAGATGTTCTTTACCATTCGGCCATCAGATTTGCCACCAATGCTCCTTATAGGACACATCACTGCACTCTATACTCCTCTGTAAACTGGTAATCTCTGTATACCCATCGCAAGACCTAGCGCAGCCTCCTGCAGAGGACGGCCTCCTGCAGAGGAGGGCCTTTTGCCTTTTGGTAGGCCGTCCTGAACAAGGCAGTTAACCCACTGTTCCTAGGCCTTTTGGTAGGCCATCCTGAACAAGGCAGTTAACCCACTGTTCCTAGGCCTTTTGGTAGGCCATCCTGAACAAGGCAGTTAACCCACTGTTCCTAGGCCTTTTGGTAGGCCATCCTGAACAAGGCAGTTAACCCACTGTTCCTAGGCCTTTTGGTAGGCCGTCCTGAACAAGGCAGTTACCCCACTGTTCCTAGGCCTTTTGGTAGGCCATCCTGAACAAGGCAGTTAACCCACTGTTCCTAGGCCTTTTGGTAGGCCGTCCTGAACAAGGCAGTTAACCCACTGTTCCTAGGCCTTTTGGTAGGCCATCCTGAACAAGGCAGTTAACCCACTGTTCCTAGGCCTTTTGGTAGGCCATCCTGAACAAGGCAGTTACCCCACTGTTCCTAGGCCTTTTGGTAGGCCATCCTGAACAAGGCAGTTAACCCACTGTTCCCCGGTAGGCCGTCATTGTAAATAAGAATGTGTTCTTAACTGGCTTGCCTAGTTAAACAAAGGATAAGTAAATAAAATAAAATGCTCAATTTCTCCGTTAGCTGTCATTTTAATTGTGCCGCCACCAGTGAGATGCGTTCCAAATAGCACCCTATTCCCTATGTAGTGCAGTACTTTTATCCAGAGCATCGTATAGGGAGTAGGATGCCGTTGGGATGGTACCATGTAGTGTTATTATATTATATTAATGTAATTCAAGGGGTAACAGTAATAGTTGTTTTTTTTCTCTTGAATTATGTTTTTCTTCCTCCTCCCCAGGACATTGGGTAGCATCCCGAATGGCAACATATTCCAATTTGCATAGTTTTGGTGGGAGTTTGTTGACATTTAAAATGAGGAACTTTATGACTCCATCTCTCTCTGTCTCTATTTCTCCCCTCTTTCTTTCTTTCTCTCTCTCTCTCTCTCTCTCTCTCTCTCTCTCTCTGTCTCTATTTCTCCCCTCTTTCTTTCTTTCTTTCTCTCTCTCTCTCTCTCTCTCTCTCTGTCTCTATTTCTCCCCTCTTTCTTTCTTTCTCTCTCTCTCTCTCTCTCTCTCTCTCTCTCTCTCTCTCTCTCTCTCTCTCTCTCTCTCTCTCTCTCTCTCTCTCTGTCTCTATTTCTCCCCTCTTTCTTTCTTTCTTTCTCTCTCTCTCTCTCTCTCTCTCTCTCTCTCTCTCTCTCTCTCTCTCTCTCTCTCTCTCTCTCTCCCTCTCCCTCTGTCTCTATTTCTCCCCTCTTTCTTTCTCTCTCCATCTCTCTCTGTCTCTATTTCTCTCTCTCTCTCTCTCTCTCTCTCTCTCTCTCTCTCTCTCTCTCTCTCTCTCTCTCTCTCTGTCTCTATTTCTCCCCTCTTTCTTTCTTTCTCTCTCTCTCTCTCTCTCTCTCTCTCTCTCTCTCTCTCTCTCTCTCTCTCTCTCTCTCTCTCTCTCTCTCTCTCTCTCTCTGTCTCTATTTCTCCCCTCTTTCTTTCTTTCTCTCTCTCTCTGTCTCTCTCTCTCTCTCTCTCTCTCTCTCTCTGCCTCTATTTCTCTCTTTCTCTCCCCCTCCCTCTATCCCTCCTTCACTCCAGCTTCCAGTCGTTACCTGTTGTTGCTGTCATCCAATAAGATCGCTGATTGCTGTTCTCACCTTTACAGTTTAATTGTATTTATTAGGATCCCCATTAGCTAGACTTAATGGGGTCTAACGTTTAACAAGGTGGTTGGAACCAAAAATATCAAATTTGAACCCATCAGACCAAAGGACAGATCTCCACCGGTCTAATGTCCATTGCTCGTGTTTCTTGGCCCAAGCAAATCTCTTCTTCTTATTGGTGTCCTTTAGTAGTGGTTTATTTGCAGCAATTCGACCATGAAGGCCTGATTCTCCTCTGAACAGATGATGTTGAGATGTGTCTTTAGTTGAACTCTGTGAAGCATTTATTTGGGCTGCAATTTCTGAGGTTGGTAACTCTAATGAAAATGTCCTCTGCTTGCAGAGGTAACTCTGGGTCTTTCTTTCCTGTGGCGGTCCACATGAGAGTCAGTTTCATCATAGCGCTTGATGGTTTTTACCTACAGACTTGGTATCATTGGCCACTTTAATAAATGGAACACTTTAATGATGTCATTGTAAGAATCTTTACATATCATAGCATTACTCATCTCATGTGTATATACTGTATCCTGTATCCTTCACTATCTATTCTTTACCATCTATTGCATCTTAGCCGCTCTGTCACTGCTCATCCATATATTTTAGACATATATTCTCATTCCATTCCTTTACTAGATTGTATGTTTTAGGTTTTGTTGTGGAGTTGTTAGATATTACCTGTTAGACACTGCTGCACTGTTGGATCTGGAAACATAAACATTTCGCTACACTCACAATATCTGTTAACCATGTGTATATGACCAGTAACATCTGATAACCATGTGTATATGACCAGTAACATCTGATAACCATGTGTATATGACCAGTAACATCTGATAACCATGTGTATATGACCAGTAACATCTGATAACCATGTGTATATGACCAGTAACATCTGATAACCATGTGTATATGACCAGTAACATCTGATAACCATGTGTATATGACCAGTAACATCTGATAACCATGTGTATATGACCAGTACCATGTGTTAACCATGTGTATATGACCAGTACCATGTGTTAACCATGTGTATATGACCAGTGTCATCTGATAACCATGTGTATATGACCAGTAACATCTGATAACCATGTGTATATGACCAGTAACATCTGATAACCATGTGTATATGACCAGTAACATCTGATAACCATGTGTATATGACCAGTAACATCTGATAACCATGTGTATATGACCAGTAACATCTGATAACCATGTGTATATGACCAGTAACATCTGATAACCATGTGTATATGACCAGTACCATCTGATAACCATGTGTATATGACCAGTAACATCTGATAACCATGTGTATATGACCAGTAACATCTGATAACCATGTGTATATGACCAGTAACATCTGATAACCATGTGTATATGACCAGTACCATCTGATAACCATGTGTATATGACCAGTAACATCTTATAACCATGTGTATATGACCAGTAACATCTGCTAATCATGTGTATGTGAACCAAAACACTTTGATTTGATATGATATCAGGAAGCAACCTGGTGATATCCTGAACTTTGACCCCACATGAACCATGACAGTTTCAGCCCCCCGGTGACTGACTCACAGCCTCAGGAAGCAACCTGGTGATATCCTGAACGTTGACCCCACATGAACCATGACAGTTTCAGCCCCCCGGTGACTGACTCACAGCCTCAGGAAGCAACCTGGTGATATCGTGAACTATTTATATAGCCCTTCGTACATCAGCTGATATCTCAAAGTGCTGTACAGAAACCCAGCCTAAAACCCCAAACAGCAAGCAATGCAGGTGGAGAAGCACGGTGGCTAGGAAAAACTCCCTAGAAAGGCCAAAACCTAGGAAGAAACCTAGAGAGGAACCAGGCTATGTGGGGTGGCCAGTCCTCTTCTGGCTGTGCCGGGTGGAGATTATAACAGAACATGGCCAAGATGTTCAAATGTTCATAAATGACCAGCATGGTCGAATAATAATAAGGCAGAACAGTTGAAACTGGAGCAGCATCACAGTCAGGTGGAAGTTGAAACTGGAGCAGCAGCATGGCCAGGTGGACTGGGGACAGCAAGGAGTCATCATGTCAGGTAGTCCTGGGGCATGGTCCTAGGGCTCAGGTCAGTTGAAACTGGAACAGCAGCATGGCCAGGTGGACTGGGGACAGCAAGGAGTCATCATGTCAGGTAGTCCTGGGGCATGGTCCTAGGGCTCAGGTCCTCCGAGAGAGAGAAAGAAAGAGAGAAGGAGAGAATTAGAGAACGCACACTTAGATTCACACAGGACACCGAATAGGACAGGAGAAGTACTCCAGATATAACAAACTGACCCCAGCCCCCGACACATAAACTACTGCAGCATAAATACTGGAGGCTGAGACAGGAGGGGTCAGGAGACACTGTGGCCCCATCCGAGGACACCCCCGGACAGGGCCAAACAGGAAGGATATAACCCCACCCACTTTGCCAAAGCACAGCCCCCACACCACTAGAGGGATATCTTCAACCACCAACTTACCATCCTGAGACAAGGCTGAGTATAGCCCACAAAGATCTCTGCCACGGCACAACCCAAAGGGGGGGCGCCAACCCAGACAGGATGACCACAACAGTGAATCAACCCACTCAGGTGACGCACCCCCTCCAGGGACGGCATGAGAGAGCCCCAGCAAGCCAGTGACTCAGCCCCTGTAATAGGGTTAGAGGCAGAGAATCCCAGTGGAAAGAGGGGAACCCACATGAACCATGACAGTTTCAGCCCCCCGGTGACTGACTCACAGCCTCAGGAAGCAACCTGGTGATATCCTGAACGTTGACCCCACATGAACCATGACAGTTTCAGCCCCCCGGTGACTGACTCACAGCCTCAGGAAGCAACCTGGTGATATCCTGAACGTTGACCCCACATGAACCATGACAGTTTCAGCCCCCCGGTGACTGACTCACAGCCTCAGGAAGCAACCTGGTGATATCCTGAACGTTGACCCCACATGAACCATGACAGTTTCAGCCCCCCGGTGACTGACTCACAGCCTCAGGAAGCAACCTGGTGATTTCCTGAACTTTGACCCCACATGAACCATGACAGTTTCAGCCCCCCGGTGACTGACTCACAGCCTCAGGAAGCAACCTGGTGATATCCTGAACGTTGACCCCACATGAACCATGACAGTTTCAGCCCCCCGGTGACTGACTCACAGCCTCAGGAAGCAACCTGGTGATATCGTAAACTTTGACCCCACATGAACCATGACAGTTTCAGCCCCCGGTGACTGACTCACAGCCTCAGGAAGCAACCTGGTGATATCCTGAACGTTGACCCCACATGAACCATGACAGTTTCAGCCCCCCGGTGACTGACTCACAGCCTCAGGAAGCAACCTGGTGATATCCTGAACGTTGACCCCACATGAACCATGACAGTTTCAGCCCCCCGGTGACTGACTCACAGCCTCAGGAAGCAACCTGGTGATATCGTGAACTTTGACCCCACATGAACCATGACAGTTTCAGCCCCCCGGTGACTGACTCACAGCCTCAGGAAGCAACCTGGTGATATCCTGAACTTTTGCCACAGGGAAAACACAAAGCCCCAGGTACAGATATATACCTCATCATCTAACTCCCTATCACAATCGCCAGAATGATCTGGCCTCTGTCGTGTCTTGAAGCAGATTGTGAGGTCAAGAGCCACAGACCTCACCTGAGAAGAGAGCTGCTGAGACGCCAGCTGCGTGCAAGCCACAGAGCACGGCCCAGCGGAGGCGAGCCACGGTGGTCCAAGCCCAGGCAGTTGATTGACTTGGACACGGAGAGGGAATCCACAGCCATGGAGGGAACACCAAAGCCCCCCGGCAGAAGACAGCTGGTACAGGGTCTCAAAGCAATTTGAAAGTCTTAAATCCGGAAGTGGGGGTGGGGGGGGGGGGGGGGGGGGGTGGAGGGGGGGCAGGCACGCCGAGAACGATCGTTCTCCTTCCTTCTGGTTCTGACACGCATCGATTTAAGCTCACCTGGAGTTGAACAATGAGCAGCCATTTCCTGGTAGAGCCGTTTCCTGGTAGAGGGGTGCAGTGTGGGAAATTGATCATAGTCCAGGAAGGGCCCATTATCATCCTCTTGGATGTTTTGATAGGAAGCGTTTAAAGATGCCGATAGTCTCATAGAATCCTTATTCACTTCAAGGCGCTTGGTCAATTTTTTTTAAATGTCTTTATGAAGAGTAAAAATCCTTTCTTTAGCTGTATCAAGTTCAATATTTTTTTCACAAATGAAGTTTTCCAAGAGGTCCTTTACCCATGATAACAACGAACATGTCGCAGATTATACATTTAATTGCACGCGAGGCCTTGAATGTTTTAATTCTAACATCATTGCATTATATTATAATTTACACCCGGCACAGCCAGAAGAGGACTGGCCACCCCACATAGCCTGGTTCCTCTCTACCCAGCACAGCCAGAAGAGGACTGGCCACCCCACATAGCCTGGTTCCTCTCTACCCGGCACAGCCAGAAGAGGACTGGCCACCCCACATAGCCTGGTTCCTCTCTACCCGGCACAGCCAGAAGAGGACGGGCCACCCCACATAGCCTGGTTCCTCTCTACCCGGCACAGCCAGAAGAGGACTGGCCACCCCACATAGCCTGGTTCCTCTCTACCCGGCACAGCCAGAAGAGGACTGGCCACCCCACATAGCCTGGTTCCTCTCTACCCGGCACAGCCAGAAGAGGACGGGCCACCCCACATAGCCTGGTTCCTCTCTACCCGGCACAGCCAGAAGAGGACGGGCCACCCCACATAGCCTGGTTCCTCTCTACCCGGCACAGCCAGAAGAGGACGGGCCACCCCACATAGCCTGGTTCCTCTCTACCCGGCACAGCCAGAAGAGGACGGGCCACCCCACATAGCCTGGTTCCTCTCTACCCGGCACAGCCAGAAGAGGACGGGCCACCCCACATAGCCTGGTTCCTCTCTACCCGGCACAGCCAGAAGAGGACGGGCCACCCCACATAGCCTGGTTCCTCTCTACCCGGCACAGCCAGAAGAGGACGGGCCACCCCACATAGCCTGGTTCCTCTCTACCCGGCACAGCCAGAAGAGGACTGGCCACCCCACATAGCCTGGTTCCTCTCTACCCGGCACAGCCAGAAGAGGACTGGCCACCCATCATAGCCTGGTTCCTCTCTACCCGGCACAGCCAGAAGAGGACTGGCCACCCATCATAGCCTGGTTCTTCTCTAGGTTCTGGCCTTTCTAGGGAGTTTTTCCTAGCCACCGTGCTTCTACACCTGCATTGCTTGCTGTTTGGGGTTTTAGGCTGGGTTTCTGTACAGCACTTTGTGACATCAGCTGATGTACGAAGGGCTATATGAATACATTTGATTTGATATTATTCAAATATGTAATAAAAATCTCTCAATTTATTTTTGTTTTATTTTATACCACTGTGTAATCCTCAAGGATTCATTCTTTTTCTAGATTCAAAACATAAAACAGCATTTAAAAAGCAAACATCCCTTAGAGAAGGATCGGAAGACCAAAACGCAGCGTGGTAATAATAATGCTAATTTTAAAACATAAACTGAACACGACGAAATACAAAACAATAAACGTGAAATGAACGAAACAGTCCCGTGTGGCGACAGACACTCACACGGAAAACAAACACCAACAACCCAAAAGTGAAACCCAGGCTACCTAAGTATGATTCTCAATCAGGGACAACAATTGACAGCTGCATCTGATTGAGAACCATACTAGGCCGAAACCAAAACCCAACATAGAAAAACAAACATAGACTTCCCACCCAACTCACGCCCTGACCATACTAAAACAAACATAGACTTCCCACCCAACTCACGCCCTGACCATACTAAAACAAACATAGACTGCCCACCCCAACTCACGCCCTGACCATACTAAAACAAACATAGACTGCCCACCCCAACTCACGCCCTGACCATACTAAAACACAGACAAAACAAAGGAGCTAAGGTCAGAACGTGTCATTAGGTCTTAGCACCGCAAATACTTCAAAAGTTTAAGCATATGTTGCTGAACGGTGATTTAAAAATATTTTTATAAACAATCAAATAAAAACAAACCTTTATGGAATTAACCATCAGTGATGTCAGACTGCCTCTGTCCCCTGACATGTCTCCTATACCCCCCCGACTGCTCTCCATATAACCCCCCCGCTGCCACTCTCAATGTGCCACATAGGGAATTAACCATCAGTGATGTCAGACTGCCTCTGTCCCCTGACATGTCTCCTATACCCCCCCGACTGCTCTCCATATAACCCCCCCGCTGCCACTCTCAATGTGCCACATAGGGAATTAACCATCAGTGATGTCAGACTGCCTCTGTCCCCTGACATGTCTCCTATACCCCCCCGACTGCTCTCCATATAACCCCCCCACTGCCACTCTCAATGTGCCACATAGGGAATTAACCATCAGTGATGTCAGACTGCCTCTGTCCCCTGACATGTCTCCTATACCCCCCCGACTGCTCTCCATATAACCCCCCCGCTGCCACTCTCAATGTGCCACATAGGGAATTAACCATCAGTGATGTCAGACTGCCTCTGTCCCCTGACATGTCTCCTATACCCCCCCGACTGCTCTCCATATAACCCCCCCGCTGCCACTCTCAATGTGCCACATAGGGAATTAACCATCAGTGATGTCAGACTGCCTCTGTCCCCTGACATGTCTCCTATACCCCCCCGACTGCTCTCCATATAACCCCCCCGCTGCCACTCTCAATGTGCCACATAGGGAATTAACCATCAGTGATGTCAGACTGCCTCTGTCCCCTGACATGTCTCCTATACCCCCCCGACTGCTCTCCATATAACCCCCCCGCTGCCACTCTCAATGTGCCACATAGGGAATTAACCATCAGTGATGTCAGACTGCCTCTGTCCCCTGACATGTCTCCTATACCCCCCCGACTGCTCTCCATATAACCCCCCCGCTGCCACTCTCAATGTGCCACATAGGGAATTAACCATCAGTGATGTCAGACTGCCTCTGTCCCCTGACATGTCTCCTATACCCCCCGACTGCTCTCCATATAACCCCCCCGCTGCCACTCTCAATGTGCCACATAGGGAATTAACCATCAGTGATGTCAGACTGCCTCTGTCCCCTGACATGTCTCCTATACCCCCCCGACTGCTCTCCATATAACCCCCCCGCTGCCACTCTCAATGTGCCACATAGGGAATTAACCATCAGTGATGTCAGACTGCCTCTGTCCCCTGACATGTCTCCTATACCCCCCCGACTGCTCTCCATATAACCCCCCCGCTGCCACTCTCAATGTGCCACATAGGGAATTAACCATCAGTGATGTCAGACTGCCTCTGTCCCCTGACATGTCTCCTATACCCCCCCGACTGCTCTCCATATAACCCCCCCGCTGCCACTCTCAATGTGCCACATAGGGAATTAACCATCAGTGATGTCAGACTGCCTCTGTCCCCTGACATGTCTCCTATACCCCCCCGACTGCTCTCCATATAACCCCCCCGCTGCCACTCTCAATGTGCCACATAGGGAATTAACCATCAGTGATGTCAGACTGCCTCTGTCCCCTGACATGTCTCCTATACCCCCCCGACTGCTCTCCATATTACCCCCCCGCTGCCACTCTCAATGTGCCACATAGGGAATTAACCATCAGTGATGTCAGACTGCCTCTGTCCCCTGACATGTCTCCTATACCCCCCCGACTGCTCTCCATATAACCCCCCCGCTGCCACTCTCAATGTGCCACATAGGGAATTAACCATCAGTGATGTCAGACTGCCTCTGTCCCCTGACATGTCTCCTATACCCCCCCGACTGCTCTCCATATAACCCCCCCGCTGCCACTCTCAATGTGCCACATAGGGAATTAACCATCAGTGATGTCAGACTGCCTCTGTCCCCTGACATGTCTCCTATACCCCCCGACTGCTCTCCATATAACCCCCCCGCTGCCACTCTCAATGTGCCACATAGGGAATTAACCATCAGTGATGTCAGACTGCCTCTGTCCCCTGACATGTCTCCTATACCCCCCCGACTGCTCTCCATATAACCCCCCCGCTGCCACTCTCAATGTGCCACATAGGGAATTAACCATCAGTGATGTCAGACTGCCTCTGTCCCCTGACATGTCTCCTATACCCCCCCGACTGCTCTCCATATAACCCCCCCGCTGCCACTCTCAATGTGCCACATAGGGAATTAACCATCAGTGATGTCAGACTGCCTCTGTCCCCTGACATGTCTCCTATACCCCCCCGACTGCTCTCCATATAACCCCCCCGCTGCCACTCTCAATGTGCCACATAGGGAATTAACCATCAGTGATGTCAGACTGCCTCTGTCCCCTGACATGTCTCCTATACCCCCCCGACTGCTCTCCATATAACCCCCCCGCTGCCACTCTCAATGTGCCACATAGGGAATTAACCATCAGTGATGTCAGACTGCCTCTGTCCCCTGACATGTCTCCTATACCCCCCCGACTGCTCTCCATATAACCCCCCCGCTGCCACTCTCAATGTGCCACATAGGGAATTAACCATCAGTGATGTCAGACTGCCTCTGTCCCCTGACATGTCTCCTATACCCCCCCGACTGCTCTCCATATAACCCCCCCGCTGCCACTCTCAATGTGCCACATAGGGAATTAACCATCAGTGATGTCAGACTGCCTCTGTCCCCTGACATGTCTCCTATACCCCCCCGACTGCTCTCCATATAACCCCCCCGCTGCCACTCTCAATGTGCCACATAGGGAATTAACCATCAGTGATGTCAGACTGCCTCTGTCCCCTGACATGTCTCCTATACCCCCCCGACTGCTCTCCATATAACCCCCCCGCTGCCACTCTCAATGTGCCACATAGGGAATTAACCATCAGTGATGTCAGACTGCCTCTGTCCCCTGACATGTCTCCTATACCCCCCCGACTGCTCTCCATATAACCCCCCCGCTGCCACTCTCAATGTGCCACATAGGGAATTAACCATCAGTGATGTCAGACTGCCTCTGTCCCCTGACATGTCTCCTATACCCCCCCGACTGCTCTCCATATAACCCCCCCGCTGCCACTCTCAATGTGCCACATAGGGAATTAACCATCAGTGATGTCAGACTGCCTCTGTCCCCTGACATGTCTCCTATACCCCCCCGACTGCTCTCCATATAACCCCCCCGCTGCCACTCTCAATGTGCCACATAGGGAATTAACCATCAGTGATGTCAGACTGCCTCTGTCCCCTGACATGTCTCCTATACCCCCCCGACTGCTCTCCATATAACCCCCCCGCTGCCACTCTCAATGTGCCACATAGGGAATTAACCATCAGTGATGTCAGACTGCCTCTGTCCCCTGACATGTCTCCTATACCCCCCCGACTGCTCTCCATATAACCCCCCCGCTGCCACTCTCAATGTGCCACATAGGGAATTAACCATCAGTGATGTCAGACTGCCTCTGTCCCCTGACATGTCTCCTATACCCCCCCGACTGCTCTCCATATAACCCCCCTGCTGCCACTCTCAATGTGCCATATAGGGAATTAACCATCAGTGATGTCAGACTGTCCCCTGACATGTCTCCTATACCCCCCCGACTGCTCTCCATATAACCCCCCCGCTGCCACTCTCAATGTGCCATATAGGGAATTAACCATCAGTGATGTCAGACTGTCCCCTGACATGTCTCCTATACCCCCCCGACTGCTCTCCATATAACCCCCCCGCTGCCACTCTCAATGTGCCACATAGGGAATTAACCATCAGTGGAGTTGACAAGCCACTGACAGAGTTGATAACAGATATTCCAAATAGATGAATTGTCACTCTCTAAAAATACAAACATTTGTCAAATAAGGAAGATTATTCATTTGAAAATCCCTAATAAAAACATCAGATTTTTCAGCAGTTTGACAGTTTTATATTTAGAAAAAAAATGTGTACTGAGTTGATGTTTTACAGATTTAACTAAACATGTATTTTTCTTCCTCATTCAACGTAGCAACTTAGTTTCTCCTCAGTTGATTTGTGACTCTAAAACCTAATTCATCATAACATATTGAACCAACATTCATATTGGATCTGAATATATCAGGGAGATGGAGTTGACGGGTTATGGTTGTGACCATTGTGATTCCAATATTGTTTGTTATTTTACGATCAAAGTAGAGAGATTTCTAGACCATGAGTGGCAGGTAATGAGGACATGAATAAAGGGTTGAGCCGAATCTGACAGAGTTGACCAAATCTCCGGACATTTTTCAGGAATAATAATTTTGAGAGAAATATTTTTTTTTTTTACAAATTCCACTAAATGTAATTTCTAAACTCAAATAATGCAACTCAAACGTGTCAACTTTCAAAGGAAAGTTTCCCTAGCCGGAAAAGGATTGTCCCGATTTTCAAGAATCATTTCCTGAGACAAGGAGCTGCCAGTCTGCAAGGTGCTGTCAGCCTGCATGGAGCAGTCAGAGCTGTCAGTCTGCATGAAGCAGCCAGAACTGTCAGTCTGCAAAGAGCTGCCAGTCTGCAAGGAGCTGCCAGTCTGCAGGGTGCTGTCAGCCTGCATGGAGCAGTCAGAGCTGTCAGTCTGCATGAAGCAGCCAGAGCTGTCAGTCTGCAAGGAGCTGCCAGTCTGCAAGGAGCTGCCAGTCTGCAAGGAGCTGTCAGTCTGCAAGGAGCTGTCAGCCTGCATGGAGCAGTCAGAGCTGTCAGTCTGCAAGGAGCTGCCAGTCTGCAGGGTGCTGACAGCCTGCATGGAGCAGTCAGAGCTGTCAGTCTGCATGAAGCAGCCAGAGATGCCAGTCTGCAAGGAGCTGTCAGCCTGCATGGAGCAGTCAGAGCTGTCAGTCTGCATAGAGCAGCTAGATCCGCCAGTCAGCCATGATCTTCTAGATCTGCCAGTCAACCAGATTCTTCCAGATCAGCCTGTCAACCAGAATCTTCCAGATCTGCTAGTCAACCAGAATCTTCCAGATCTGCTAGTCAACCAGAATCTTCCAGATCTGCTAGTCAACCTGAATCTTCCAGATCCGCCAGCCAGCCAGGATCTACCGGAGCCTACTACCTACCTGAGCTTCATCTCAGTACTGGGCTTCCTCTCAGTACTGGGCTTCCTCTCAGTACTGGCTTCCCCTCTGTTCCGGGCTGCCCCTCAGTTCCGGGCTGCCCCTCAGTTCCGGGCTGCCCCTCAGTTCCGGGCTGCCACCCCGTCCCGAGCTGCCCCTCAGTCCCGAGCTGCCTCAGTCCCGAGCTGCCCCTCAGTCCCGAGTTGCCCCTCAGTCCCGAGTTGCCCCTCAGTCCCGAGCTGCCCCTCAGTCCCGAGCTGCCCCTCAGTCCCGAGCTGTCCCTCAGTCCCGAGATGCCCCTCAGTCACGAGCTGCTCCTCAGTTCTGTGGGGTTCTGGGTGAGGACTATTAGGCCATGGTCGGCGGCGAGGGTGGATTATCCCAGGACGCGAAGGGGAGGAACTAGGACATTAATGAAGTGGGGTCCACGTCCCGAGCCGGAGCCGCCACCAAGGACAGACGCCCACCCGGACCCTCCCTATGGTTTTGAGGTGCGTCCGGGAGTCCGCACCTTGGGGGGGGGGTTCTGTCATGCCTTGGTCATTGTATTTTGTGTTTTCGTTATATATTTGGTCAGGCCAGGGTGTGACAGGGGTTTATGTTATTGTATTTCGTATTGGGGTTTGTAGTATTTGGGATTGCGGCTGATTAGGGGTGTTGTATAGGCTTGGCTGCCTGAGGCGGTTCTCAATCAGGAGTCAGGTGATTCTCGTTGCCTCTGATTGGGAACCGTATTTAGGTAGCCTGAGTTCGCTTTGTATTTCGTGGGTGATTGTTCCTGTCTCTGTGTAGTTTCACCAGATAAGTTTCATGTTCCGTTTGTTGTTTTTGTATTTATAAGTTATTTAATGTATCGCCGTTTTCTTTATTAAAAATCATGAGTAACCACCACGCTGCATTTCGGTCCGACTCTCTTTCAACAAACGAAGAACGCCGTTACAGCAGGGGACTAAGCAGCTGACTAAGCAGGGGACTAAGCAGCTGACTAAGTAGGGGACTAAGCAGCTGACTAAGCAGGGGACTAAGCAGCGGACTAAGCAGAGGACTAAGCAGCGGACTAAGCAGGGGACTAAGCAGCGGACTAAGCAGGGGACTAAGCAGCGGACTAAGCAGGGGACTAAGCAGCGGACTAAGCAGGGGACTAAGCAGCGGACTAAGCACGGGACTAAGCAGCGGACTAAGCAGGGGACTAAGCAGCGGACTAAGCAGGGGACTAAGCAGCGGACTAAGCAGGGGACTAAGCAGGGGACTAAGCAGCGGACTAAGCAGGGGACTAAGCAGGGGACTAAACAGGGGACTAAGCAGCTGACTAAGCAGCTGACTAAGCAGGGGACTAAGCAGGGGACTAAATGAAGCCTTTACAATGCCTCGAACAGCATAGCTCTTGTCCCTGTTGTCCTTCTGGATAATAGCTACTGTACTCTGCTGGACCTCTAAACTCAGTTTGCCGAGCGATTGTTTTCATATTATTTTGGGGTTAATTTAGTTCGGATTTTTGGGGTGAGCTCAAAAGCGCCGTTCATCTGGAGAGAAATGAAGTCAAGAACTATTTGGGATGCTAGGTTGAAGGAGGGTTGTATTTCAGCGCAGAAACGTGGCAATTAACTACAAGGACCATTGCTCCTGGTCTTCCCGGCTCAGACGGAGACGTATAGACTACAAACATGAGAGAGGAATGTAAACAACACAACAACGACAGGGAACATTAGATGGTTGTCTAGCTGGCTGGTTGCTGCTGCATGAGCAGAGATGAGATGATGAGATTTAGGAAATGAAAATACTTAAAAATGAATAAAAAATGTAGTAATATACACAACTGACATATTTTATTATTTCATTGAAATCTCCTATTGTTTTTATTGATGTCTAACTAATGTGGACCTGGCAGAGACAATGGAATGTTTTCAATATTTTGCCAATTATATTTTTTCTTACTATTTTTGGCATTGGAATTTTCATCATTTTAATCTCATTATTTCATAATGCATTTCGTATAAAAGGACCTAACTGACCTCACAAAGCGCTAATAACTCAGCGCTAACCCTCAGGGTCTTATGAAGGTAGAGGAGTGCTCATATAAATCATTCCTTCAAACATCTTCTTTTCTCTCTTCCTCTCTCCCTCCACCCTTCCTCCACCATTCCTCACACTCCTCCTTTATTTCTCCCTTTGGTCGTAGAAGAAGAGAGAAAGAGAGATATAGAGAGAAAGAGAGAGAGAGAAAGTGAGAGAGAAAGAGAGAGAAAGAGAGAGAGATATAGAGAGCGCGAGAGAGAGAGAAAGTGAGAGAGATAGAGAGATAGAGAGATAAAGACACAGATATGTATATATATATATATATATATATATATATATATATATATAGAGAGAGAGAGAGAGAGAGAGTGAGAGAGAGAGAGAGAGAAAGTGAGAGAGAGAGAGAGAGAGGGCGAGAGAGAGAGAGAGAGAGAGTTCTTCTGTTCAGATTTTGTAAATCAGTAAATCTCAGTAAGACAAAAATATTGCTGTTCCAAAACATAGTTTCAGTTGCCATGACCACAAATACAAATTCCATCTGGACACAGTTGCCAACAGCAGACAAAAAACTATACATACCTCGACCTAAACATCAGTACCACAGGTAACTACATACCTCGGCCTAAACATCAGTACCACAGGTAACTACATACCTCGACCTAAACATCAGTACCACAGGTAACTACATACCTCGGCCTAAACCTCAGTACCACAGGTAACTACATACCTCGGCCTAAACATCAGTACCACAGGGAACTACATACCTCGACCTAAACATCAGTACCACAGGTAACTACATACCTCGGCCTGAACATCAGTACCACAGGTAACTACATACCTCGGCCTGAACATCAGTACCACAGGTAACTACATACCTCGGCCTAAACATCAGTACCACAGGTAACTTCCACAAAGCTGTGAACAATCTGAGAGACAAGGCAAGAAGGGCATTCTATGCCATTAAAAGGAACATGAAATTTGACATGCGAATTAGGATCTGGCTGAAAATACTTGAATCAGTCATAGAGCACATTGCCCTTTATGGTTGTGAGGTCTTGGATCCGTTCACCAACCAAGAATTCACAAAATGGGACAAACACCAAATTGAGACTCTACATTCAGAATTCTGCAAAAATATCCTCTGTGTACAACGTAAAACACACTTCGAAAACAAACCCAAAATTGATTAACTATCATATCTATTGGGTGGAATACCACATGGTGCCATCACAGCATTAAGGTTTGTCACCTGTTTCCAAAAGAAAAGGGCAATTGTTGAAGAACAACAACAATATTTATGTTTATTTATTTTCCCTTTTGTACTTGACTTATTTGCACATCGTTACAACACTGTATATAGACATACTGGCTTTACCAATAAGTGCATTGAGGATGTCGTCCCCACAGCGACTGTACGTACATACCCCAACCAGAAGCCATGGATTACAGGCAACATTTGCACTGAGCTAAAGGGTAGAGCTGCCGCCTTCAAGGTGCAGGAATCTAACCCGGAAGCTTATAAGAAATCCGACGAACCAACAAACAGGCAAAGCACTAAGATTGAATCGTACTACACTGGCGCCAACGCTCATTGCATGTGGCAGGGCCTGCAAACTATTACGGACTACAATGGGAAGCACAGCCGCGAGCTGCCCAGTGGCACGAGCCTACCAGATGAGCTAAATCACTTCTATGCTCACTTCGAGGCAAGCACAACTGAGGCATACATGAGATCATCAGCTGTTCCAGATGACTGTGTGATCAAGCTCTCCGCAGCTGACAAGATTAAGACCTTTAAACAGGTCAACATTCACAAGGCCGCTGGGCCAGACAGATTACCAGGACGTGTGCTCCGGGCAGGTGTCTTCGCTGACATTTTCAATAAGTCCCTGATTGAGTCTGTAATACCAACACGCTTCAAGCAGACCACAATAGTCCCTGTGCCCAAGAACACTAAGGTAACCTGCCTAAATGACTACCGACCCGTAGCACTCACGTCTGTAGCCATGAAGTGCTTTGAAATGCTGGTCATGGCTCACATCAACACCATTATCCCAGAAACCCTAGACCCACTCCAATTTGCATACCGCCCAAACAGATCCACAGATGATGCCATCTCTATTGGACTCCACACTGCCCTTCCCCACCCAAATGGAACAATGTGAGAATGCTGTTCATTGACTACAGCTCAGCGTTCAACACCATAGTGCCCTCAAAGCTCATCACTAAGCTAAGGACCCTGGGACTAAACATCTCCCTCTGCAACTGGATCCTGGACTTCCTGATGGGCCGCCCCCAGGTGGTGAGGGTAGGCAGCAACACATCTGCCACGCTGATCCTCAACACTGGAGCCCTTCAGGGGTTTGTGCTCAGTCCCCTCCTGTACTCCCTGTTCACCCATGACTGCACGGCCAGGCACGATTCCAACATTAAGTTTGCAGACGACACAACAGTGGTAGGCCTGATCACCGACAACGACGAGACAGCCTATAGGGAGGAGGTCAGAGACCT
Source organism: Oncorhynchus kisutch (assembly GCF_002021735.2). NCBI lineage: Eukaryota > Metazoa > Chordata > Actinopteri > Salmoniformes > Salmonidae > Oncorhynchus > Oncorhynchus kisutch. The sequence continues at coordinate 4,099,444 of NC_034193.2, forward strand.
GGTGGTGCCAGAGTAACAACCTCTCCCTCAAAGTAAAGGAGATGATTGTGGACAAAGGAGATGATTGTGGACTACAGGAAAAGGAGGACCGAGCACACCCCCATTCTCATGGATGGGGCTGTAGTGGAGCAGGTTGAGAGTTGAACTTTGTTGGTGTCACCCTCCACCCACCCACCCACCCTCCCCACACACACAACCCTCCCTCCAACCTCCCCCCCACACACACAACCCTCCCTCCAACCTCCCCCCCACACACAACCCTCACCCCACCCACCCACCCCACACACACAACCCTCCCTCCACCCTCCACCCACACACCCAACCCTCCCTCCAACCTCCCCACACACACACAACCCTCCCTCCAACCTCCCCACACACACACAACCCTCCCTCCAACCTTGGTGGTCCAAACACACCAAGACAGTCATGAAGAGGCCTTGACAAAACCTATTCCCCTTCAGGAGACGGAAAAGATTTGGCATGGGTCCTCAGATACTCAAAAGGTTCTACAGCTGTGCTGTAGGCAGGCAGGCAGCACGGCGGCAGGCAACAGGCAGGTGGGAGGAGGGAGGGTTGTGTGTGTGTGGGGAGGGTGGAGGGAGGGTTGTGTGTGTGGGGGGAGGGTGGAAGGAGGGTTGTGTGTGTGTGTGTGGGGAGGGTGGAGGGAGGGTTGTGTGTGTGTGGGGGGAGGGTGGAGGGAGGGTTTTGTGTGTGGGGGGAGGGTGGAAGGAGGGTTGTGTGTGTGTGTGGGGAGGGTGGAGGGAGGGTTGTGTGTGTGGGGAGGGTGGAAGGAGGGTTATGTGTGTGGGGGGAGGGTGGAAGGAGGGTTGTGTGTGTGGGGAGGGGAGGGTGGAGGGAGGGTTGTGTGGGGGGAGGGTGGATGGAGGGTTGTGTGTGTGGGGAGGGGAGGGTGGATGGAGGGTTGTGTGGGGGGAGGGGAGGGTTGTGTATGGTGAGAGGGTTGTGTGTGTGGGGGGAGGGTGGGGGGAGGGAGGATTGTGTGTATGTGTGTGTGGGGGGAGGGTGAAGGGAAAGTTGTGTGTGTGGGGGGAGGAGGGGGGAGGGAGGATTGTGTGTATGTGTGTGTGGGGGGAGGGTGAAGGGAAGGTTGTGTGTGTGGGGGGAGGGTGAAGGGAAGGTTGTGTGTGTGGGGGGAGGGTGGAGGGAACATTGTTTGTGTGCCTTTGTGTCTGTCTGTGTGTGTATGTACGCCCATACAGTACCTTGCTCACATATACCAACATGTGGGGTACATTTCCATTACTCCGTCTACCTGCCAAACCTTTACTGTTCCATGTGTTTCATCCCAACTGGCTCCCTATTCTCTGTAGTCCCTAAGGGCTCTTGTCAAAAGTAGTGCACAATATAGGGAATAGTGTGCCAACTCTGGTCAAAAGTAGTGCACTATATAGGGAATAGTGTGCCAACTCTGGTCAAAAGTAGTGCACTATATAGGGAATAGTGTGCCAACTCTGGTCAAAAGTAGTGCACTATATAGGGAATAGTGTGCCATTTGGGACGTAACACTAATGTTGCGACACCTTCATGGAGCGAGAGAGATTGAGAAGGAAGCAGACACCCTTTGATTGCTTATAAAACCAGACGTTGCTAAATTGTATTTCAGGGCATAAATAAGCTGAACGACTGTCTGCGAGGACATTTCCTATTTCTCTGAGATGGTTTTTGTGTGTATAACCTTGTAGAAGTTATTGATGGCTGTCATTGTGTGTAATACCTTGTAGAAGTTAAAGAAGGACAATGATTCAGCAGGAAGCAGATAGGTAGAAGTTATAGAAGGACAATGATTCAGTAGGAAGCAGATAGGTAGAAGTTATAGAAGGACAATGACTCAGCAGGAAGCAGATAGGTAGAAGTCATAGAAGGACAATGACTCAGCAGGAAGTAGGCAGGATAAGTTATAGAAGGACAATGATTCAGCAGGAAGTAGGCAGGATAAGTTATAGAAGGACAATGACTCAGCAGGAAGCAGATAGGTAGAAGTTATAGAAGGACAATGACTCAGCGGGAAGCAGGCAGGATAAGTTATAGAAGGACAATGACTCAGCAGGAAGCAGGCAGGATAAGTTATAGAAGGACAATGACTCAGCAGGAAGCAGGCAGGATAAGTTATAGAAGGACAATGACTCAGCAGGAAGCAGGCAGGATAAGTTATAGAAGGACAATGACTCAGCAGGAAGCAGGCAGGAAGCATACACATGGTTAGTAGATGTTAATGCGAGTGTAGCGAAATGCTTGTGCTTCTAGTTCCGACTATTCAGTAATATCTACCAAGTAATCGAACAAATTCACAACAGCTACCTTATACTCAGAAATACACACAAATGTAAAGGGATGAATAAGAATATGTGTGTATATATAAATGCATGGGGTGAGCGTTGGTGTGCAGCATAGGCAAGATGCAGTAGATGGTGTAGAATACAGTATATAGTTCTGAGATGAGTAATGTAGGGTATGTAAACATTATTAAAGTGCCGTTATTTAATGTGACTAGTGATCCCTATATGTGTCACACCCTGATCTGTTTCTTCTGTCCTCGTTATTGTCTCCACCCCCTTCAGGTGTCGCTTGTTTTCCCCAGTGTATTTATCCCTGTGTTTCCTGTCTCTCTGTACCAGTGTATTTATCCCTATGTTTCCTGTCTCTCTGTACCAGTGTATTTATCCCTGTGTTTCCTGTCTCTCTGTACCAGTGTATTTATCCCTGTGTTTCCTGTCTCTCTGTACCAGTGTATTTATCCCTGTGTTTCCTGTCTCTCTGTACCAGTGTATTTATCCCTATGTTTCCTGTCTCTCTGTACCAGTGTATTTATCCCTGTGTTTCCTGTCTCTCTGTACCAGTGTATTTATCCCTGTGTTTCCTGTCTCTCTGTACCAGTGTATTTATCCCTGTGTTTCCTGTCTCTCTGCACCAGTGTATTTATCCCTGTGTTTCCTGTCTCTCTGTACCAGTGTATTTATCCCTGTGTTTCCTGTCTCTCTGAACCAGTGTATTTATCCCTGTGTTTCCTGTCTCTCTGAACCAGTGTATTTATCCCTGTGTTTCCTGTCTCTCTGTACCAGTGTATTTATCCCTGTGTTTCCTGTCTCTCTGTACCAGTGTATTTATCCCTGTGTTTCCTGTCTCTCTGTACCAGTGTATTTATCCCTGTGTTTCCTGTCTCTCTGTACCAGTGTATTTATCCCTATGTTTCCTGTCTCTCTGTAACAGTGTATTTATCCCTGTGTTTCCTGTCTCTCTGTACCAGTGTATTTATCCCTGTGTTTCCTGTCTCTCTGTACCAGTGTATTTAT
>NC_034193.2:4112754-4210254 GCF_002021735.2 Oncorhynchus kisutch
GGTAGGGATGGAGAAGGAAGGTAGGGATGGAGAGAGGAAGGTAGAGATGGAGAGAGGTAGGTAGGGATGGAGAGAGGAAGGTAGGGATGGAGAGAGGAAGGTAGAGATGGAGAGAGGTAGGTAGGGATGAAGGTAGGGATGGAGAAATGGAGGTAGGGATGGAGAGAGGAAGGTAGGGATGGAGAGAGGAAGGTAGGGATGGAGAGAGGAAGGCGGGATGGAGAGAGGAAAGTAGGGATGGAGAGAGGAAGGTAGGGATGCAGTCATACAGCCTAGCAGTCATACAGCCTAGCAGCCATACAGCCTAGCAGTCATATAGCCTAGCAGTCATACAGCCTAACAGTCATACAGTCTAGCAGTCATACAGCCTAGCAGTCATACAGCCTAGCAGTCATACAGTAGCGGTCATACAACCTAGCAGTCATACAGACTAGCAGTTATACAATAGCAGTCATACAGCCTAGCAGTCATACAGCCTAGCAGTCATACAGCCTAGCAGTCATACAGCCTAGCAGTCATACAGCCTAGCAGTTATACAGCCTAGCAGTCATACAACCTAGCAGTCATACAGCCTAGCAGTCATACAGACTAGCAGCCATACAGTAGCAGTCATACAGCCTAGCAGTCATACAGCCTAGCAGTCATACAGCCTAAAACAGACGTATACAGTCTAGCAGTCAAACAACCTCAAACAGCCTAACAGGCATACACCCTAGCAGTCACACAGCCTAAAAAATCCTATCAGTCATATACCCTAGCAGTCATACAGCCTAAACCAGCCTAGCAGTCATACACCCTAGCAGTCACACAGCCTAAAAAAGACTAATACAGTCTACCAGTAATACTGTCATACAGCCTAATACGAAGTAGCAGTCCTACAGCCTAACTCAGCCTAGCAGTCATACAGTCTAGCAGCCATACAGCCTAGCAGTCATACAGCCTAGCAGTCATACAGCCTAGCAGTCATACAGCCTAGCAGTCATACAGACTAGCAGTTATACAGCCTAGCAGTCATACAGTCTAGCAGTCATACAGACTAGCAGCCATACAGCCTAGCAGTCATACAGCCTAGCAGTCATACAGACTAGCAGCCATACAGACTAGCAGCCATACAGTAGCAGTCATACAGTAGCAGTCATACAGCCTAGCAGTCATACAGACTAGCAGCCATACAGTAGCAGTCATACAGTAGCAGTCATACAGCCTAGCAGTCATACAGACTAGCAGTCATACAGCCTAGCAGTCATACAGACTAGCAGTTATACAGACTAGCAGTTATATAGCCTAGCAGTCATACAACCTAGCAGTCATGCAGACTAGCAGTTATACAATAGCAGTCATACAGCCTAGCAGTCATACAGACTAGCAGTCATACAGACTAGCAGTCATACAGACTAGCAGTCATACAGCCTAGCAGTCATACAGACTAGCAGTCATACAGCCTAGCAGTCATACAGCCTAGCAGTCATACAGCCTAATACAGGTTGAGCAGTCTTACACCCTAACAGTCATACAGACTAGCAGTCATACAACCTTATTCAGCCTCACAGTCATACAGCCTAGAAGTCATGCAGTCTAATACAACCTAGCAGTAACACAGCCTAGAATTCATACAGCCTAGCTGTAACATAGATGAGCAGTCATACTGCCTAATACAGCCGAGCAGTCATACAACTTAGCAATCATACAGATTGGCATTATAAAGCATAATACAGCCTAGAAGTCATAAAGCCTAACACAGCCTAGCAGTAACATAGACTAGCAGTAACACAGCCTTATACAGCCTAGCAGTCATACAGCATAATACAGCCTAGAAGTCATAAAGCCTAACACAGCCTAGCAGTAATACACCATAGCAATCATACAGCATAGCAATCATACATCATAGCAATCATACCGATGAGCATTTATACAGCTTAATATAGCCTTGTCGTCACAGAGCCTGGCAGTCATGCAGCCTAGCAGTCATACAGTCTAGCAGTCATACAGCCTAGCAGTCATACAGCCTAACTCAGCCTAGCAGTCATGCAGCCTAGCAGTCATACAGCCTAGCAGTCATATAGCCTAGCAGTAATGCAGCCTAGCAGTCATACAGCCTAGCAGCCATACAGACTAGCAGTCATATAGCCTAGCAGTCATACTTCCTAGCAGTCATACAGTAGCAGTCATACTTCCTAGCAGTCATACAGCCTATCAGTTATACAGCCTAGCAGTCATACAGCCTAGCAGTCATACAGTAGCAGTCATACAGCCTAGCAGTCATACAGCCTAGCAGTCATACAGTGGCAGTCATACAGCCTAGCAGTCATACAGCCTAGCAGTCATACAGCCTAATACAGTCTAGCAGTCATACAAACTAGCAGTCAAACAAACTAGCAGTCATACAGTCTAGCAGTCATACAGTCTAGCAGTCATACAGCCTAATACAGTCTAGCAGTCATACAGTCTAGCAGTCATACAGCCTAGCAGTCGAACAGTCTAGCAGTCATACAGCCTAATACAGCCTAGCAGTCATACAGTCTAGCAGTCATACAGTCTAGCAGTCATACAGTCTGGCAGTCATACAGTCTAGCAGTCATACAGTCTAGCAGTCATACAGTCTAGCAGTCATACAGTCTAATACAGTCTAGCAGTCATACAGTCTAGCAGTCATACAGCCTTATACAGCCTAGCAGTCATACAGCCTAGCAGTCATACAGCCTTATACAGCCTAGCAGTCATACAGCCTAGCAGTCATACAGCCTAGCAGTCATACAGTCTAGCAGTCATACAGTCTAATACAGTCTAGCAGTCATACAGCCTTATACAGCCTAGCAGTCTTACAGTCTAATACAGCCTAGCAGTCTTACAGTCTAATACAGTCTAGCAGTCATACAGCCTAATACAGCCTAGCAGTCATACAGCCTAGCAGTCATACAGTCTAGCAGTCATACAGTCTAATACAGTCTAGCAGTCATACAGCCTAATACAGCCTAGCAGTCATACAGCCTTATACAGCCTAGTAGTCATACAGCCTTATACAGCCTAGCAGTCTTACAGCCTAATACAGCCTAGCAGTAACACAGGTATTTGTCACATGTGCCGAGTACAACAGTGAAATGCTTACTCAGAAGCCCTTAACCAACAATGCAGTTTGAAGAAAAATACTGACAAAAATAAGAAATAAACTAACAAATAATTAAAGACCACCAGTAACATAACAATAGAGGTGTGGAGGTTATATACAGAGTATTACGGTACAGAGTCAATGTGGAGGCTATATACAGGGTATTACGGTACAGAGTCAATGTGGAGGCTATATACAAGGTATTACGGTACAGAGTCAATGTGGAAGCTATATACAGGGTATTACAGTACAGAGTCAATGTGGAGGCTATATACAGGGTATTACGGTACAGAGTCAATGTGGAAGCTATATACAGGGTATTACGGTACAGAGTCAATGTGGAGGCTATATACAGGGTATTACGGTACAGAGTCAATGTGGAGGCTATATACAGGGTATTACGGTACAGAGTCAATGTGGAGGCTATATACAGGGGGTACCAGTGCAGAGTCAATGTGGAGGCTATATACAAGGGGTACCGGTACAGAGTCAATGTGGAGGCTATATACAGGGTATTACGGTACAGAGTCAATGTGGAGGTTATATACAGGGTGTTACGGTACAGAGTCAATGTGGAGAATATATACAGGGTGTTACGGTACAGAGTCAATGTGGAGGCTATATACAGGGTGTTACGGTACAGAGTCAATGTGGAGGCTATATACAGGGTGTTACGGTACAGAGTCAATGTGGAGGCTAAATACAGGGTATTACGGTACAGAGTCAATGTGGAGGCTATATACAGGGGGTACTGGTACAGAGTCAATGTGGAGGTTATATACAGGGGGTACCGGTACAGAGTCAATGTGGAGGCTATATACAGGGTATTACGGTACAGAGTCAATGTGGAGGCTATATACAGGGGGTACCAGTACAGAGTCAATGTGGAGGCTATATACAAGGGGTACCGGTACAGAGTCAATGTGGAGGCTATATACAGGGTTTACGGTACAGAGTCAATGTGGAGGTTATATACAGGGTGTTACGGTACAGAGCCAATGTGGAGGCTATATACAGGGTGTTACGGTATAGAGTCAATGTGGAGGCTATATACAGGGTGTTACGGTACAGAGTCAATGTGGAGGCTATATACAGGGTGTTACGGTACAGAGTCAATGTGGAGGCTATATACAGGGTATTACGGTACAGAGTCAATGTGGAGGCTATATACAGGGGGTACCGGGAAAGAGTCAATGTGGAGGCTATATACAGGGTGTTACGGTACAGAGTCAATGTGGAGGTTATATACAGGGTGTTACGGTACAGAGTCAATGTGGAGGCTATATACAGGAAGTACCGGTACAGAGTCAATGTGAAGGCTATATACAGGGTATTACGGTACAGAGTCAATGTGGAGGCTATATACAGGGTGTTACGGTACAGAGTCAATGTGGAGGCTATATACAGGAAGTACCGGTACAGAGTCAATGTGGAGGCTATATACAATGGGGGTACAGGTACAGAGTCAATGTGGAGGCTATATACAGGGTGTTACGGTACAGAGTCAATGTCGAGGCTGTATACAGGGGGTACCGGTACAGAGTCAATGTGGAGGTTATATACAGGGTGTTACGGTACAGAGTCAATGTGGAGGCTATATACAGGGTGTTACAGTACAGAGTCAATGTGGAGGTTATATACAGGGTGTTACGGTACAGAGCCAATGTGGAGGCTATATACAGGGTGTTACGGTATAGAGTCAATGTGGAGGCTATATACAGGGTGTTACGGTACAGAGTCAATGTGGAGGCTATATACAGGGTGTTACGGTACAGAGTCAATGTGGAGGCTATATACAGGGTATTACGGTACAGAGTCAATGTGGAGGCTATATACAGGGGGTACCGGGAAAGAGTCAATGTGGAGGCTATATACAGGGTGTTACGGTACAGAGTCAATGTGGAGGCTATATACAGGGTGTTACGGTACAGAGTCAATGTGGAGGCTATATACAGGGTGTTACGGTACAGAGTCAATGTGGAGGCTATATACAGGGTATTACGGTACAGAGTCAATGTGGAGGCTATATACAAGGTATTACGGTACAGAGTCAATGTGGAAGCTATATACAGGGTATTACGGTACAGAGTCAATGTGGAGGCTATATACAGGGTATTACGGTACAGAGTCAATGTGGAAGCTATATACAGGGTATTACGGTACAGAGTCAATGTGGAGGCTATATACAGGGTATTACGGTACAGAGTCAATGTGGAGGCTATATACAAGGTATTACGGTACAGAGTCAATGTGGAAGCTATATACAGGGTATTACGGTACAGAGTCAATGTGGAGGCTATATACAGGGTATTACGGTACAGAGTCAATGTGGAAGCTATATACAGGGTATTACGGTACAGAGTCAATGTGGAGGCTATATACAGGGTATTACGGTACAGAGTCAATGTGGAGGCTATATACAGGGTATTACGGTACAGAGTCAATGTGGAGGCTATATACAGGGGGTACCAGTGCAGAGTCAATGTGGAGGCTATATACAAGGGGTACCGGTACAGAGTCAATGTGGAGGCTATATACAGGGTATTACGGTACAGAGTCAATGTGGAGGTTATATACAGGGTGTTACGGTACAGAGTCAATGTGGAGAATATATACAGGGTGTTACGGTACAGAGTCAATGTGGAGGCTATATACAGGGTGTTACGGTACAGAGTCAATGTGGAGGCTATATACAGGGTGTTACGGTACAGAGTCAATGTGGAGGCTAAATACAGGGTATTACGGTACAGAGTCAATGTGGAGGCTATATACAGGGGGTACTGGTACAGAGTCAATGTGGAGGTTATATACAGGGGGTACCGGTACAGAGTCAATGTGGAGGCTATATACAGGGTATTACGGTACAGAGTCAATGTGGAGGCTATATACAGGGGGTACCAGTACAGAGTCAATGTGGAGGCTATATACAAGGGGTACCGGTACAGAGTCAATGTGGAGGCTATATACAGGGTTTACGGTACAGAGTCAATGTGGAGGTTATATACAGGGTGTTACGGTACAGAGCCAATGTGGAGGCTATATACAGGGTGTTACGGTATAGAGTCAATGTGGAGGCTATATACAGGGTGTTACGGTACAGAGTCAATGTGGAGGCTATATACAGGGTGTTACGGTACAGAGTCAATGTGGAGGCTATATACAGGGTATTACGGTACAGAGTCAATGTGGAGGCTATATACAGGGGGTACCGGGAAAGAGTCAATGTGGAGGCTATATACAGGGTGTTACGGTACAGAGTCAATGTGGAGGTTATATACAGGGTGTTACGGTACAGAGTCAATGTGGAGGCTATATACAGGAAGTACCGGTACAGAGTCAATGTGAAGGCTATATACAGGGTATTACGGTACAGAGTCAATGTGGAGGCTATATACAGGGTGTTACGGTACAGAGTCAATGTGGAGGCTATATACAGGAAGTACCGGTACAGAGTCAATGTGGAGGCTATATACAATGGGGGTACAGGTACAGAGTCAATGTGGAGGCTATATACAGGGTGTTACGGTACAGAGTCAATGTCGAGGCTGTATACAGGGGGTACCGGTACAGAGTCAATGTGGAGGTTATATACAGGGTGTTACGGTACAGAGTCAATGTGGAGGCTATATACAGGGTGTTACAGTACAGAGTCAATGTGGAGGTTATATACAGGGTGTTACGGTACAGAGCCAATGTGGAGGCTATATACAGGGTGTTACGGTATAGAGTCAATGTGGAGGCTATATACAGGGTGTTACGGTACAGAGTCAATGTGGAGGCTATATACAGGGTGTTACGGTACAGAGTCAATGTGGAGGCTATATACAGGGTATTACGGTACAGAGTCAATGTGGAGGCTATATACAGGGGGTACCGGGAAAGAGTCAATGTGGAGGCTATATACAGGGTGTTACGGTACAGAGTCAATGTGGAGGCTATATACAGGGTGTTACGGTACAGAGTCAATGTGGAGGCTATATACAGGAAGTACCGGTACAGAGTCAATGTGAAGGCTATATACAGGGTATTACGGTACAGAGTCAATGTGGAGGCTATATACAGGGTGTTACGGTACAGAGTCAATGTGGAGGCTATATACAGGAAGTACCGGTACAGAGTCAATGTGGAGGCTATATACAATGGGGGTACAGGTACAGAGTCAATGTGGAGGCTATATACAGGGTGTTACGGTACAGAGTCAATGTGGAGGCTATATACAGGGGGGGTACCGGTACAGAGTCAATGTGGAGGCTATATACAAGGCGTACCGGTACAGAGTCAATGTGGAGACAATATACAGGGTGTTACGGTACAGAGTCAATGTCGAGGCTGTATACAGGGGGTACCGGTACAGAGTCAATGTGGAGGTTATATACAGGGTGTTACGGTACAGAGTCAATGTGGAGGCTATATACAGGGTGTTACAGTACAGAGTCAATGTGGAGGTTATATACAGGGTGTTACGGTACAGAGTCAAAGTGGAGGCTATATACAGGGTGTTACGGTACAGAGTCAATGTGGAGACAATATACAGGGTTTTACTGTACAGAGTCAATGTGGAGGCTATATACAGGGAGTACCGGTACAGAGTCAATGTGGAGGTTATATACAGGGGGTACCGGTACAGAGTCAATGTGGAGGCTTTATACAGGGGGTACTGGTACAGAGTCAATGTGGAGGCTATATACAGGGTATTACGGTACAGAGTCAATGTGGAGGCTATATACAGGGGGTACCAGTGCAGAGTCAATGTGGAGGCTATATACAAGGGGTACCGGTACAGAGTCAATGTGGAGGCTATATACAGGGTATTACGGTACAGAGTCAATGTGGAGGTTATATACAGGGTGTTACGGTACAGAGTCAATGTGGAGAATATATACAGGGTGTTACGGTACAGAGTCAATGTGGAGGCTATATACAGGGTGTTACGGTACAGAGTCAATGTGGAGGTTATATACAGGGGGTACCGGTACAGAGTCAATGTGGAGGCTATATACAGGGTATTACGGTACAGAGTCAATGTGGAGGCTATATACAGGGGGTACCAGTACAGAGTCAATGTGGAGGCTATATACAAGGGGTACCGGTACAGAGTCAATGTGGAGGCTATATACAGGGTTTACGGTACAGAGTCAATGTGGAGGTTATATACAGGGTGTTACGGTACAGAGCCAATGTGGAGGCTATATACAGGGTGTTACGGTATAGAGTCAATGTGGAGGCTATATACAGGGTGTTACGGTACAGAGTCAATGTGGAGGCTATATACAGGGTGTTACGGTACAGAGTCAATGTGGAGGCTATATACAGGGTATTACGGTACAGAGTCAATGTGGAGGCTATATACAGGGGGTACCGGGAAAGAGTCAATGTGGAGGCTATATACAGGGTGTTACGGTACAGAGTCAATGTGGAGGCTATATACAGGGTGTTACGGTACAGAGTCAATGTGGAGGCTATATACAGGAAGTACCGGTACAGAGTCAATGTGAAGGCTATATACAGGGTATTACGGTACAGAGTCAATGTGGAGGCTATATACAGGGTGTTACGGTACAGAGTCAATGTGGAGGCTATATACAGGAAGTACCGGTACAGAGTCAATGTGGAGGCTATATACAATGGGGGTACAGGTACAGAGTCAATGTGGAGGCTATATACAGGGTGTTACGGTACAGAGTCAATGTGGAGGCTATATACAGGGGGGGTACCGGTACAGAGTCAATGTGGAGGCTATATACAGGGGGTACCGGTACAGAGTCAATGTGGAGGCTATATACAGGGTGTTACAGTACAGAGTCAATGTGGAGGTTATATACAGGGTGTTACGGTACAGAGTCAAAGTGGAGGCTATATACAGGGTGTTACGGTACAGAGTCAATGTGGAGACAATATACAGGGTTTTACTGTACAGAGTCAATGTGGAGGCTATATACAGGGAGTACCGGTACAGAGTCAATGTGGAGGTTATATACAGGGGGTACCGGTACAGAGTCAATGTGGAGGCTTTATACAGGGGGTACTGGTACAGAGTCAATGTGCGGGGGCACCAGTTAGTCGAGGTAATTGAGGTAATATATACTGCACATGTGGGTAGTCACTAAAGTTACTTATGCATAGATAATAACAGAGAGTAGCAGCAGTGTAAAAGAGGGTACTGGGGGAAATCCAAGTTGTCTGGGTAGCATTTAGTTAGATGTTCAGGAGTGTTATGGCTTTGCGGTAGAAGCAGTTTAGAAGCCTCTTGGACCTAGACTTGGTGCTCCGGTACCGTGTGGTAGCAGAGAAGACAGTCTACGACTAGGATTGCTGGAGTCTTTGACAATTTTTAGGGCCTTCCTCTGACAACACCTGGAATTGAGGTCCTGGATGGCAGGTAGTTTGGCGGGAAGCTTGGCCCCAGTGATGGACTGGGCCGTACGCACTACTTTGCGGCAGTTGCCATACCAGGCAGTTATGCAACCAGTGCTCTCGATGGTGCGGCTGTAAAACTTTTGAGTATCTGAGGACCCATGTCAAATCTTTTCAGTCTCCTGAAGGGGAATAGTTCTCTTCATGCACTCTTCACGACTGTCTTCGTGTGCTTAGACCATGTCAGTTTGTTGGTGATGTGGACACCAAGGTACTTGAAGCTCTCAACCTGCTCCACTGCAGCCCTATCGATGAGAATGGGGGCGTGCTCGGTCCTCTTTTTCCTGTAGTCCACAATCATCTACTTTGTCTTGATCACGTTTAGGGAGAGGTTGTTGCCCTGACACCACACGGCCAGGTCTCTGATCTCCTCCTTAGAAGTTGTCTTGTCATTGTCAGTGATCAGGCCTACCACTGTTTTGTCATCGGCAAACTTAATGATGGTGTTGGGGTCGTGCAGTCATGAGTGAACAGGGAGTACAGAAGGGGACTGAGCACGCACCCCTGGGGAGCTCCCGCACCACTAAGGGGGCGTGTTAAGGATCAGCGTTGCGAATTAATTGGGGCGGCAGGCTGGCCTAGTGGTTAGAGCGTTGGACTAGTAACCGAAAGGTTCCAAGTTCAAATCCCCGAGCTGACAAATCCCCGAGCTGCCCCTGAACAAGGCTGTTCCTAGGCCTCATTGAAAATAAGAATTTGTTCTTAACTGACTTGCCTAGTTAAATAAAGGTAAAAATAAAAACGTTTTGTTACCTACCCTTACCACTTGGGGTCAACTTGGGAGGAAGTCCAGCATCCAGTTGCAGATGGAGGTGTTAGGTCCCAGGGTCCTTAGCTTAGTGATGAGATTTGAGGGCACTCTGGTGTTGAACACTAAACTGTAGTCACTGAATAGAATTCTCACATAGGTGTTCCTTTTGTCCAGGTGTGAAAGGGCAGTATGGAGTGCAATAGAGATTGCATCATCTGTGGATCTGTTGGGGCGGTATGCAAATTGATGAATCCAGTGACTGATGTGGTGTGCTCCTCAATGCCATCAGAACAATCCCGGAAAATATTCCAGTCTGTGCAAGCTAAACAGTCCTGTAGCATCTGCTTCATCTGACCACTTTCTTATTGACAGAGTCACTGGTGCTTCCTGCTTTAGTTTTTGTTTGGAAGCAGGAATCAGGAGAATAGAATTATGGTCAGATTTGCCAAATGGAGGCGTCTCTGTGTGTGGAGTAAAGATGGTATCGAGTATGTTTTCCTCTGGTTGCACATTTAACATGCTGGTAGAAATTTGGTCAAACGGATTTAAGTTTCCCTGCATTAAAGTCCCCGGCCACTAGGAGCGCCGCCTCTGGATGAGCGTTTTCCTGTTTGCTTATGGCTGTGTATATATACAGCTTTTTGAGTGTGGTCTTAGTGCCAGCATCAGTTTGTGGTGGTAAATAGACAGCTACGAAGAATATAGATAAAAAACTCTCTTGGTAGATAAGAGTATCTCATGATAAGCTGTAGACCACACTAACTCGGGTGAGCAAAACCTATGAGACTTCCTTTGACACCGTGCACCAGTTGTTGTATAAAAATATACATAGACCGTCACCCCTTGTCTTACCAAATGCTGCTGTTCTTTCCTGCCATTACAGTGTAAAATCCGCCATCTGTATGTTATTCATGTCGTCGTTCAGCCACGACTCAGTGAAACATAAGAAATGACAGCTTTTAATATGCCGATATATATGATATAAGTGCTTGTAGTTCATCCACTTTATTATCTAACGATTGGACGTTGGAAAAGAGTACCTATGGTAAAGGCAGATTAGCAGCTCGCCGCCGTATCCTCACAAGGCACCCCGACCTCCTGCGATATCTGCGAACGACTGGGATGAGGGCCTTCTCGGGTGTCTGGAGTAAATCCCTCACTTCCGACTCGTTAAAGACACATTTTTCATCCAGTTCAAGTTAAATAATCGCCCTTCTGATGTCCAGTAGTTTCCGGTCATGAGACGGTATCACCTACATTATGTACAAAATAAGTTACATTATGTACAAAATAAGTTACATTATGTACAAAATAAGTTACAAACAATGCAGAAAAAATGAATCAAATAGCACAGTTGGATCAGAGCCCATAAAACGGCAGTGATCAGCTCCATTACTGTTATTATTACTGTACCTTTACTGTTATTATTACTGTACCTTTACTGTTATTATTACTGTTATTATTACTGTTATTATTACTGTACCATTACTGTTATTATTACTGTTATTATTACTGTTATTATTACTGTTATTATTACTGTTATTATTACTGTTATTATTACTGTACCATTACTGTTATTATTACTGTTATTATTACTGTTATTATTACTGTTATTATTACTGTACCATTACTGTTATTATTACTGTTATTATTACGGTTATTATTACTGTACCTTTACTGTTATTATTACTGTTATTATTACTGTTATTATTACTGTTATTATTACTGTTATTATTACTGTTATTATTACTGTACCATTACTGTTATTATTACTGTTATTATTACTGTTATTATTACTGTACCATTACTGTTATTATTACTGTTATTATTACTGTTATTATTACTGTTATTATTACTGTACCATTACTGTTATTATTACTGTACCATTACTGTTATTATTACTGTTATTATTACTGTTATTATTACTGTTATTATTACTGTACCATTACTGTTATTATTACTGTTATTATTACTGTTATTATTACTGTACCTTTACTGTTATTATTACTGTTATTATTACTGTACCATTACTGTTATTATTACTGTTATTATTACTGTACCTTTACTGTTATTATTACTGTTATTATTACTGTTATTATTACTGTTATTATTACTGTTATTATTACTGTACCATTACTGTTATTATTACTGTTATTATTACTGTACCATTACTGTTATTATTACTGTTATTATTACTGTTATTATTACTGTTATTATTACTGTTATTATTACTGTTATTATTACTGTACCATTACTGCTAGTCTGTATGACTGCTAGGCTGTATGACTGCTAGGCTGTATGACTGCTAGGCTGTATGACTGCTAGGCTGTATGGCTGCTAGGCTGTATGACTGCTAGACTGTATGACAGCTAGACTGTATTAGGCTGTATGACTGTCGGTGCTGCTACCCTTCCACAGATCTGTTCCTCAACACAATCCTGTCTCTTAGCTCATAGGACATTCCCCCAAAAACTATGATTGTCGGTGCTGCTACCCTTCCACAGATCTGTTCCTCAACACAATCCTGTCTCTTAGCTCATAGGACATTCCCCTAAAAACTATGATTGTCGGTGCTGCTACCCTTCCACAGATCTGTTCCTCAACACAATCCTGTCTCTTAGCTCATAGGACATTCCCCCAAAAACGCAACCTTTACCGACCCATTTGTGAACCCACCTATGAATGCATATTTTGATTTTTCCAATTTCGATATGTATTTTTTTATACAGTGCATGCTGGGATGGCAGGTAGCCTAGTGGTTAGCCTGTTGGACTGGTAACTGGAAGGTTGCAAGATTACAAGATTGAATCCCTGAGCAGACAAGGTAAAAATCTGTTGTTCTGCCCATGAACAAGGTAGTGAAGCTACTGTTCCCTGGTAGGCCGTCATTGAAAACAAGAAATTGTTTTTAACTGACTTGCCCAGTAAAATAAAGGTAAATAGTTTTTTGTAATTGGGTTCAGTTACAGTTTTATTACGAGGAGGTTTAATAGAACACGTACACGGGCCAACAGTGTCACCCACACACACACACACACACACACACACACACACACACACACACACACACACACACACACACACACACATACACACACACACACACACACAGACACACACACACACACACACACACATACACACATACACACACACACACACACACTTGCACCCATCTGCACACCCACACACACACACACACACACACACACACACACTTGCACCCATCTGCACACACACACACACACACACACACACACACACACACACACACACACCGTAGGCTACACTATTACTGTATAACTGCAGCTGAAGGCTCAGTTGTTAATCTTGTTTTGTAAATAATATAATTATTCTCTCTTCCCTCTCTTTTCTCTGCTTCCTATATTTAAGGGTTCAGCAGCTACACTCGATTAGATTTCTGTCCAGGATTGATCAGATAAGGGGAGATGGAATTGATGGACAGAGGGAGAGAGGAAATGGAGGGATGGAGGAAGTGAGTAAAGGTCTCACACACTCTTACCTCGTATCTTGGGGATCTGAGAGCCTGTCGTACAGGTTGGCGTTCGCACAAACACAGCACAACACACATTGAACGAGCACTCTGTCCTGTGTGACTGACACAGACACACAATGAATCACCAGTACGGTGTTAGGACGTAACGTTTCGAGCGTTCAGTTTTGAATGCGAGCAGGCACGGACGAAGGAAATGATATGCACATATTGAGTAACTAGACAACTACACAATGGAACACATAGCAAAATCAGACACGTTTGGAACAAGGAAATGAGGAACAAGGAAAAGAGGAACAAGGAAATGAGGAACAAGGAAATGAGCAGGAAAATCCACATTTCTCCGACCAGGCTTTCTGAAAAAACGTTTTTTGCAAGCCGACTTGGAACAAAAACCTAGACAGACATTCAGGAATAATGGTAGTCACATACAATGCACTGGCCCTGTGGTGAATTCACATCTAGCATATTGTACTGGCCCTGTGGTGAATTCTCATCTAGCATATTGTACTGACCTTGTGGTGAATTCTCATCTAGCATATTGTACTGACCCTGTGGTGAATTCTCATCTAGCATATTGTACTGACGCTGTGGTGAATTCTCATCTAGCATATTGTACTGACCTTGTGGTGAATTCTCATCTAGCATATTGTACTGGCCCTGTGGTGAATTCTCATCTAGCATATTGTACTGGCCCTGTGGTGAATTCTCATCTAGCATATTGTACTGGCCCTGTGGTGAATTCTCATCTAGCATATTGTACTGACCCTGTGGTGAATTCTCATCTAGCATATTGTACTGACCCTGTGGTGAATTCTCATCTAGCATATTGTACTGACCCTGTGGTGAATTCTCATCTAGCATATTGTACTGACCCTGTGGTGAATTCTCATCTAGCATATTGTACTGACCTTGTGGTGAATTCTCATCTAGCATATTGTACTGACCCTGTGGTGAATTCTCATCTAGCATATTGTACTGACGCTGTGGTGAATTCTCATCTAGCATATTGTACTGGCCCTGTGGTGAATTCTCATCTAGCATATTGTACTCACCTTGTGGTGAATTCTCATCTAGCATATTGTACTGGCCCTGTGGTGAATTCTCATCTAACATATTGTACTGACCTTGTGGTGAATTCTCATCTAACATACTGTCACAGCCCTGTGGTGAATTCTGATCCTGTGTACAGAAGAACCTCATTTAACCTTATTTACATCAGTATTCAGACCCTTTGCTATGAGACTCGATATTGAGCTCAGGTGCATCCTGTTTCCATTGATCATCCTTGAGATGTTTTATACAACTTGATTGGAGTCCATCTGTGGTAAATTAATTTGATTGGACATGATTTGGAAAGACACACCTGTCTATATATGTGACAAACAAAGCGTATGGCGCAGATCGCTGCTTCACAGGGGAGCTGTTTCAACGTAAACTTTTTCTTATCAAATGCGTTTTTTGACAGAAATACCTTCTTGAACATGTAAACTTTCATGTCCCTTAATAACAAACTTGTATGTAAATACGAATAAAATTATGAGCCTAGTTGGTTTAGCCACAGAAAAAGACACCAACATTCCAGCTAGCCATGATTGGATTAGATAATGAGTGGGCTGGACATGCCGAGAGATGAGTTCGGATTGGTCTGCGATATAGCATGCTTCTGTCCATTTCAGCTCTTCAGTATGTCTAAGTAAATCCTTTCTAACACTGTTTTGTTTATATATATATTGTGTATTAACACTGCATAAGTGTTGCTCTCCCCTTTCTGGAGGATCAAGTTTAGAAATCAGTGGAATTCGAGTATGATAGCTAAGAAGAAAACACCTGTCTCAGGATTACATCTCCAAACTAAGGGCAACCATAGCATCTGACAGGAGACGCATCCATCCATAAATGGTGTATAAGACAGTCTAGCTAGGTACATTTTCAGATATGACACATTTCTAATTTTGGCAGAATGAACCATTTGATTAGCAATCTATAGCCTAATGTTAGCTAGCTAACATTGAACCTGGTTGGTTAGCTACCTGCAGATTCATTCAGGGTAGTAACATCATGAGTTCTGATTATGGTTCATTGTTTACCTAGCTAGCTAGCGCTAACATTAGCTGGCTGGCTCACTAGCTAACGTTATGCGTATGACCTTATTATTCGTATCTCAGAGCCATTTGATTAGCTATCTATAGCCTAATGTTAGCTAGCTAACATTGAACCTGGTTGGTTAGTTACCTGCGGATTCATGCAGGGTAGTAACGTCATGAGTTGGGATTATGGTTCATTGTTTATCTAGCTAGCTACATGTCTAAACAAAAGTCTTAACAAAAGACAAATGAAATTGTTACCAGCAGCACAGTTACAGTCACCAACGCTCTGGATAAAAACAGCCATCTGAGAAACAGCTCCAGTAGAAGTAAAAAAAAGGCAATTTTCTAAAAGTGGAGTTTCCAAATGTATCAATTGTCAATGCCAAATTATTTCCCCATCGTTCCTCAACTGTAGTGTATGACATAACATTTTGTAGCTCCGGGGTATCTAAAAAAAAAAACACAATTACGAATTTTGCTACATAAGACCGATTGGAGCCGGTCAGTCACACATGGTGATTTGGAAAGGCACACACATCTATATAAGGTCCCACAGTTGCCAGACCATTTCAGAGCAAAAACAAAGGCTTGAGGTCGAAGCAATTGTCCGTAGACCTTTGAGACAGGGTTCTGTCGAGGCACAGATCTGGGAAAGGGTCCCAAAACATTTCTGCAGCATTCAAGGTCCCCAAGAACACAGTGGCCTCCATCATTCTTAAATGGATGAAGTTTGGAACCACCAAGACTTTTCCCAGAGCCACCCGGTCAAACTGAGCAATCAGGGTAGAAGGTTCATTGACCAAGAACTCAATGGTCACTCTGACAGAGCTCCAGCGCCTCTGTGGAGATTGGAGAAATTTCCAGAAGGACAAACATCTCTGCAGCACTCCACCAATCAGGCTTTTATGGTAGAGTGGTCAGACACGAAGCCTCTCCTCAGTAAAAGGCATATGACAGCCTGCTTGGAGTTTGACAAAAGGCACCTAAAGGAGTCAGTCCATGAGAACAAGATTTTTTGGTCTGATGAAAACAAACTTGTTGGCCTGAATGCCAAATGTAACGTCTGGAGGAAACATGGCCCCATATATGTTGAAGCATTTTCGTGGCAGTATCATGCTGTGGGGATGTTTTTCAATGTCAGGGACTGGGAGACTCGTCAGAATCGAGGGAACGATGAACGGAGCAAAGTACAGAGAGAACCTTGATGAAAACCTGCTCCAGAGCACTCAGACCTCAAACTGGGGAGAAGGTACGTCTTCAAACAGGACAACGACCCTAAGCACACAGAAACTACGCAAACACTAGTGTGCCAAGCCTGTAGCATTATACCCAAGACGATTCAAGGATGTAGTCGCTGCCAAAG
The DNA here is from genome assembly GCF_002021735.2 of Oncorhynchus kisutch. NCBI lineage: Eukaryota > Metazoa > Chordata > Actinopteri > Salmoniformes > Salmonidae > Oncorhynchus > Oncorhynchus kisutch. The sequence goes on from NC_034193.2 coordinate 4,129,993, forward strand.
GTGCTTCAACTAAGTACTGAGTAAAGGGTCTGAATTGCAAATGTAATATTTCATTTTCTTTTTGTAGATTGATGAATCAGAAAAAAAAACAATTTAATAATATTTAGAATTAGGCTGTAACGTAACAAAATGTGGGAAAAATGAAAGGGTTTGAATACTTAAAAAATACAAATATATTTTATATTTGAGATTCTTCAAAGTAGCCACCCTTTGCCATGATCACAGCTTTGCACACGCTTGGCATTCCCTCAACCATTTTCACCTGGAATTATTTTCCAACAGTCTTGAATGAGTTCCCACATATGCTGAGCACTTATTGGCTGCTTTTCCTTTACTCCAACTCATTCCAAACCATCTCAATTGCATTGAGGTCGCATTGAGGTCGGGTGATTGTGGAGACCAGGTCATCTGATGCAGCACTCCATCAATCTCCTTCTTGGTCAAATAGCCCTTACACAGCCTGGAGGTGTGTTTTGGGTCATTGTCCTGTTGAAAAACAAATGATAGTCCCATTAAGCGCAATCTAGATGGGATGGCGTATTGCTACAGAATGCTGTGGTAGCCATGCTGGTTTAGTGTGCCTTGAATTATAAATAAATCACTGACCGTGTCATCAACAAAGCACCCTCACACCATCACGCCTCCCCCTCCATGCTTCACGGTGGCAATCACACATGCGGAGTTCATCCGTTCACCTACTCTGCATCTCACAAAGACATAGCGGTTGGAACCAAAAATATCAAATTTGCCTGCAATTTCTGAGGTTGGTAACTCTAATGAACTTGTCCTCTGCAGCAGAAGTAACTCTGGGTCTTCCTTTCCTGTGGCGGTCCTCATGAGAGCCAGTTTCATCATAGCGCTTGATGGTTTTTGCGACAGCACAAATTTTACATGTTGACTGACCTTCATGTCTTTAAAGTAATGCAGGACAGTCATTTCTCTTAGTTTTTTTGTCTGTTCTTGCCATGATATTGACTTGGTCTTTTACCAAATAGGGCTATGTTCTCTATACCAACCTTACCTTGTCACAACACACCTGATTGGCTCAAACGCATTAAGAAGGAAAGAAATTCCACAAATTAACTTTTAAGAATGAAAAGATTCCAGACATTATGTTTTAACAAGGCACCTGTTAATTGAAATGCATTCCAGCAGATTTACATCACATCAATGATCATCTGATAGCCTAGCCTTTGTGTCGATCATCTGATAGCCTAGCCTTTGTGTCGATCATCTGTTAGCCTAGCCTTTGTGTCGATCATCTGTTAGCCTAGCCTTTGTGTCGATCATCTGATAGCCTAGCCTTTGTGTCGATCATCTGATAGCCTAGCCTTTGTGTCGATCATCTGATAGCCTAGCCTTTGTGTCGATCATCTGTTAGCCTAGCCTTTGTGTCGATCATCTGATAGCCTAGCCTTTGTGTCGATCATCTGATAGCCTAGCCTTTGTGTCGATCATCTGTTAGCCTAGCCTTTGTGTCGATCATCTCATAGCCTAGCCTTTGTGTCGATCATCTGTTAGCCTAGCCTTTGTGTCGATCATCTGTTAGCCTAGCCTTTGTGTCGATCATCTGATAGCCTAGCCTTTGTGTCGATCATCTGATAGCCTAGCCTTTGTGTCGATCATCTGATAGCCTAGCCTTTGTGTCGATCATCTGTTAGCCTAGCCTTTGTGTCGATCATCTGTTAGCCTAGCCTTTGTGTCGATCATCTGTTAGCCTAGCCTTTGTGTCGATCATCTGATAGCCTAGCCTTTGTGTCGATCATCTGTTAGCCTAGCCTTTGTGTCGATCATCTGATAGCCTAGCCTTTGTGTCGATCATCTGATAGCCTAGCCTTTGTGTCGATCATCGGATAGCCTAGCCTTTGTGTCGATCATCTGATAGCCTAGCCTTTGTGTCGATCATCTGATAGCCTAGCCTTTGTGTCGATCATCTGATAGCCTAGCCTTTGTGTCGATCATCTGATAGCCTAGCCTTTCTGGCAATGTAAATAATGTCTTTAGGAGGCACTCCAAAATCATTCACTGCGGAGACTGAAATGTTTCTCTGTTGGAATTTCAGTATATGAAATATGAAGCCTGTTTTTTTAAAGAATACCTTTTTTCATTTTGAGCACCTGCCTCCTGAAAGGTCTGTGCACAGCACTGACACATACATACACACACACACACACACACACACACACACACACACACACACACACACACACACACACACACACACACGAGTATGCTTCAAGAAACACAATCCTGTTAGCTATTGGCAGTGAAGGTCTATCTCTGTGCCAGAGTGAAAACACAGCAGTCTGTTCACACTGTAAGCAAAACGAGCAAACGGGCATGTTAGTGTGTCTGCCAGTAATGTAGACTAGCCATGAAGCCTCTACCATTACTAACAGTAGAGACGTCTCCATCTATCTTAACTTCATACAGTTTATTTACACTTATGAATCTTGAAATTTCACACTGTTTTCTCTAACTAAATGCAGTTTTGTTTTTGAGTATTTTGTGCACATGTATCTGCAAGCATATGTTTCAACGTGATTGGTTGTTATCAGTGAACGCGGTGCATAATGTTTGATTTGTCTGCTGGGGGACGGGAGAACCCCAAGGTCTGCTAAAACCATTGACAACTGCGTGCCATTTTCAAGGGATTACCTAATAAATGTCACAATTAATTTGTTTTTAATATGATCCCCCTCTTGAAGAGCTTTATTCAGAAAAAAATGACATTTAGCTCCGTTACACAGCAAGCAACTGCACGCTTTTATTGATGAGTCATTTCAGGTTACGTGACGGTAGCCTATCCGTAGTGATGGTAGCCTATCCGTAGTGATGGTAGCCTATCCGTAGTGATGGTAGCCTATCCGTAGTGACGGTAGCCTATCCGTAGTGATGGTAGCCTATGCGTAGTGATGGTAGCCTATCCGTTCAGCATGTAGCTACCTAGCAAAGCAAACAACTTGTGAAATAGCTGTTTAGCAATTTAGCCAAATTGATGTGATATGTCATTAGCTACATGTCATTAGCTGTTTAGCTACTTAGCCAAATTGATGTGATATGTCATTAGCTATATGTCATTAGCTGTTTAGTTATTTAGACAAATTGACCTGATATGTCATTAGCTATATGTCATTAGCTGTTTAGCTATTTAGCCAAATTGATGTGATATGTCATTAGCTATATGTCATTAGCTGTTTAGCTATTTAGCCAAATTGACCTGATATGTCATTAGCTATATGTGATTAGCTGTTTAGCTATTTAGCCAAATTTACCTGATATGTCATTAGCTATATGTCATTAGCTGTTTAGCTATTTAGCCAAATTGACCTGATATGTCATTAGCTATATGTCATTAGCTGTTTAGCCAATTCGACGTAGTCCATCAATCAATGTCTTTCTGTACTGTATATAGTCACTTTTCGGCACCAATCGTAATTACAGTGTTTCTTCAGAAAGTAATCTTGCCTTCTTTTTCCAAATTGTGGGGTGTTACAGACTGACTTTTTTTTGGTCACTGGCTTAGAGACATTACCCCATAATGTCGAAGTGGAATAATGTTAGATTTTTTTTATTTTGACAAATTAAGTCAATTCATCACCTTTGTTATCACAAGCCTAAAGGACTACCTCATCTCTGTACCCCACACATACGATTATATTTAAAGTCGTTCAGTCGAGCAGCGACTTTAAAACACAGATTCAACTACAAAGACCTGGGAGGTTGTCCAATGCCTCACAAAGAGGGGCACCTATTGGTTGCCAGAGTGGAAGGAAACTGCTCAAGGATTTCACCATGAGACCAATGGTGACTTTAAAACAGTTACAAAGTTTAATGTCTGTGATAGGAGAAAACTGAGGATGGATCAACAACAATACTAACCTAAGTGACATAGTGAAAAGAAGCCTGTACAGAATACAAATATTCCAAAACATGCACCCTGTTGGCAAAAAGGCACTAAATTAAATATGTTGAAAATGTGGCAACACAATTAACTTTTTGTCCTGAACACAAAGTTTTATGTTTGAGGCAAATCGAATTCAACAGATTACTGAGTGAACTCCATATTTTCAAGCACAGTGGTGGCTGCATCATGTTAAGGGTATGCTTGTAATCATCAAAGATTGGGGAGTTTTTCAGGATCAAAAATGTACGGAATGGAGCTAAGAACAGGCAAAATCCTAGAGGAAAACCTGGTTCAGTCTGCTTTCCTCCAGACACTGGGAGATTAATTCACCTGTCAGCAGGACAATAAGCTAAAAAACAATGCCAAATCTACACTGGAGTTGCTGCCCAAGAAGACATGGAATGTTCCTGAGTGGCCGAGTTACAGTTTTGACTTAAATCTATGGCAATCACCTGAAAATTGTTGTCTAGCAATGATCAATAACCAATTTGACAGAGCTTGAAGAATTTTGAAAATAAGAATGGGCAAATGTTGCACAATCCAGGTGTGGCAAGCTCTCAGAGACTAACAGACAATTCAAGCCTCATCGAAAATGTGGTCTGAGGCGCCGTATGATGCAATTGCGGAGCCTCCGGAGGAACGCAGAGGCCAGATTTTTAATATAACATTTAAAAAATATTGGTCACATGCCCATATTTAGCAGATGTTATTGGTCACATGCCCATATTTAGCAGATGTTATTGGTCACATGCCCATATTTAGCAGATGTTATTGGTCACATGCCCATATTTAGCAGATGTTATTGGTCACATGCCCATATTTAGCAGATGTTATTGGTCACATGCCCATATTTAGCAGATGTTATTGGTCACATGCCCATATTTAGCAGATGTTATTGGTCACATGCCCATATTTAGCAGATGTTATTGGTCACATGCCCATATTTAGCAGATGTTATTGGTCACATACACATGTTTAGCAGATGTTATTGGTCACATGCACATGGTTATCAGATGTTACTGGTCATATACACATGTTTAGCAGATGTTATTGGTCACATACACATATTTAGCAGATGTTATTGGTCACATGCCCATATTTAGCAGATGTTATTGGTCACATGCCCATATTTAGCAGATGTTATTGGTCACATACACATGTTTAGCAGATGTTATTGGTCACATGCACATGGTTATCAGATGTTACTGGTCATATACACATGTTTAGCAGATGTTATTGGTCACATACACATATTTAGCAGATGTTATTGGTCACATACACATGGTTATCAGATGTTATTGGTCACATGCACATGGTTATCAGATGTTACTGGTCATATACACATGTTTAGCAGATGTTATTGGTCACATACACATGTTTAGCAGATGTTATTGGTCACATACACATGTTTAGCAGATGTTATTGGTCACATACACATATTTAGCAGATGTTATTGGTCACATACACATGTTTAGCAGATGTTATTGGTCACATACACATATTATTGCGGGAGTAGAGACATGCTTGTGTCCCTAGCTCCAACAGTGCAGTCGTATCGAACTAAATGCTTATGTTCCTAGCTCCAACAGTGCAGTAGTATCTTACTAAATGCTTGTGTTTCTAGCTCCAACAGTGCAGTAGTATTTAACTAAATGCTTGTGTCCCTAGCTCCAACAGTGCAACCAAATGCATGCTTTTCAACCGGTCGCTGCCTGCACCCGCATGCCCGACTAGCATCACCACCCTGGATGGTTCCGACCTAGAATATGTGGACGTCTATAAGTACCTAGGTGTCTGGCTAGACTGCAAACTCTCCTTCCAGACTCATATCAAACATCTCCAATCGAAAATCAAATCAAGAGTCGGCTTTCTATTCCGCAACAAAGCCTCCTTCACTCACGCCGCCAAGCTTACCCTAGTAAAACTGACTATCCTACCGATCCTCGACTTCGGCGATGTCATCTACAAAATGGCTTCCAACACTCTACTCAGCAAACTGGATGCAGTCTATCACAGTGCCATCCGTTTCGTCACTAAAGCACCTTATACCACCCACCACTGCGACTTGTATGCTCTAGTCGGCTGGCCCTCGCTACATATTCGTCGCCAGACCCACTGGCTCCAGGTCATCTACAAGTCCATGCTAGGTAAAGCTCCGCCTTATCTCTGCTCACTGGTCACGATGGCAACACTCATCCGTAGCACGCGCTCCAGCAGGTGTATCTCACTGATCATCCCTAAAGCCAACACCTCATTTGGCCGCCTTTCGTTCCAGTACTCTGCTGCCTGTGACTGGAACGAATTGCAAAAATCGCTGAAGTTGGAGACTTTTATTTCCCTCACCAACTTCAAACATCAGCTATCTGAGCAGCTAACCGATCGCTGCAGCTGTACATAGTCTATTGGTAAATAGCCCACCCTTTCTCACCTACCTCATCCCCATACTGTTTTTATTTATTTACTTTTCTGCTCTTTTGCACACCAATATCTCTACCAGTACATGACCATCTGCTCGTTCATCACTCCAGTGTTAATAACCTGTTAAGGCTAGGGCAGAATACTGCCCCCGTTGGTGAAATGCATGCCCATAGTAAACAGAAAAAAAATCTGTAAAAAATTGCTAATATATGCATATAATAAATATTATTGAATAGAAAACACTCTAAAGCTTCTAAAACCGTTTAAATTATGTCTGTAAGTAAAGCAGAACTCTCAGGGCACTCATTCTCCCAAACTCTCTCTTGTCATCCAGAAAGTTGGCCCAACTTTGACGTCATCGCCCCCACCCTTCCCAAGCACCTACGGTCCTGGGAACACTTCCTATGCCTTCAGCGCGGTGTCCGCTTTCAATGGGGCTTCTCATTGTGTGATTCGCGCGCTCACGAGATTAATGACGTACCGAATCCTTTCGGTCGCGCGGGAATACAGGTTACTCTCACGCGCAATCTGCGCCTGTGCTGTCTTTCTTTCAAGATTGATTAAACGATGCGTGTGTTTCTCTTTGTCCTGAGAATTGCGGTGAAGCTATATAGCATGCTAACGCTGTATTCTGAACCAAGTTTGACAAGTTTAGTCGACATATAATATGTAATTTCGACGTTTTGGTGCGAACTAACTTTACTTTTTGGCTGCATTTCAACCGAAATATGTCGTGTTTGATAACCGAAAGACACAGACTTCAAAACTAAAGCTGTTTTTGGTAAGTATAAACCCTTCCAGGTCTTCTGATGGAAGAACAGCAAAGGTAAGGGAACATTTATGTGTTAAATTTGGGTTTCTGTGGAGGAGCCAAAATGCTAATTCCTGAGCGCCGACTCACATTATAGCCTAGTGAACGAAATCTGTAAAGTTACAAATAAATGTAACACAGCTGTTTTATTAAGAAGAAGTGTATCTTTCTAAGTATATGTAGAACATGTATATTTAGTCAACGTTTATGATGTGTATTTCTGTTATCTGGCAGAGTTACCATAATTTCTCCAGGCATTGTTGTAGCATTTTTTAGCCATGACCTTCTATGTAAACCGTGATTTATGGATATAATTTGCATATTATTGAAAAAAACATAAATGTACTGTATAACATGTCCTATTCCTGTCATCTGATGAAGACTTTCAAAAGGTTAGTGAATTATTTTACTTTTAATCCTGCTTTTGTGATTGCATCTATTGTTCTACAAAATGGCTATGTAAATTAGCCTATCTTTGGTGGTGGTTTGACATAAATATGTGCTATGTTTTCGCCGTAAAACATTTTAGAAATCTGACTTGGTGGCTAGATGAACAAGGTGTTTATCTTTCATTTGAGCTATTGGACTTGTTAATGTGTGGAGGTTAAATATTTCTAAGAATATTTTTTGCGTTCTGTGTGCTACTGTGTCAGGTGAGCAGTGGGGGGAGGTGCCCTAGCGGGACGTGTGGTGCCTGCAAAATTGTAATTATTTGCCTACCTCCTCATGCCTTTTGCACACATTGTATATAGACTCCCCCTTTGGTTTCTACTGTGTTATTGACTTGTTAATTGTTTACTCCATGTGTAACTCTTTGTTGTCTGCTCACACTGCTATGCATTATCTTGGCCAGGTCGCAGTTGCAAATGAGAACTTGTTCTCAACTAGCCTACCTGGTTAAATAAAGGTGAAATAAAATAAAAAATAAAAAGTAATATCTAACTAAATGCTTGTGTTCCTAGCTCCAACAGTGCAGTAGTATCTAACTAAATGCTTGTGTTCCTAGCTCCAACAGTGCAGGAATATCTAACTAAATGCTTGTGTTCCTAGCTCCAACAGTGCAGTAATATCTAACTAAATGCTTGTGTTCCTAGCTCCAACAGTGCAGTAATATCTAACTAAATGCTTGTGTTCCTAGCTCCAACAGTGCAGTAATATCTAACTAAATGCTTGTGTTCCTAGCTCCAACAGTGCAGTAATATCTAACTAAATGCTTGTGTTCCTAGCTCCAACAGTGCAGTAATATCTAACTAAATGCTTGTGTTCCTAGCTCCAACAGTGCAGTAATATCTAACTAAATGCTTGTGTTCCTAGCTCCAACAGTGCAGGAATATCTAACTAAATGCTTGTGTTCCTAGCTCTAACAGTGCAGTAGTATCTAACTAAATGCTTGTGTTCCTAGCTCTAACAGTGCAGTAGTATCTAACTAAATGCTTGTGTTCCTAGCTCCAACAGTGCAGTCGTATCTAACTAAATGCTTGTGTTCCTAGCTCCAACAGTGCAGTAATATCTAACTAAATGCTTGTGTTCCTAGCTCCAACAGTGCAGTAGTATCTAACTAAATGCTTGTGTTCCTAGCTCCAACAGTGCAGTAGTATCTAACTAAATGCTTGTGTTCCTAGCTCCAACAGTGCAGTAATATCTAACTAAATGCTTGTGTTCCTAGCTCCAACAGTGCAGTAATATCTAACTAAATGCTTGTGTTCCTAGCTCCAACAGTGCAGTAATATCTAACTAAATGCTTGTGTTCCCAGCTCCAACAGTGCAGTAATATCTAACTAAATGCTTGTGTTCCTAGCTCCAACAGTGCAGTAATATCTAACTAAATGCTTGTGTTCCTAGCTCCAACAGTGCAGTAGTATCTAACTAAATGCTTGTGTTCCTAGCTCCAACAGTGCAGTAATATCTAACTAAATGCTTGTGTTCCTAGCTCCAACAGTGCAGTAATATCTAACTAAATGCTTGTGTTCCTAGCTCCAACAGTGCAGTAGTATCTAATAATTCACAACAATGCACACATCTAAAAGTAAAATAACGGAATTAAGAAATATCTAAATATTAGGACAAGCAATGCTAGAGTGGCATTGACTAAATACAGTAGAATAGAATTTTACTAAGCAAGTCAGTTAAGAACAAATTCTTATTTTCAATGACGGCCTAGGATCAGTGGGTTAACTGCCTGTTCAGGGGCAGAACGATAGATTTGTAACTTGTCAGCTCGGGGATTCAGGTCTTGCAACCTTTCGGTTGCTAGTCCAATGCTCTAACCACTAAGCTACACTTCAGCCCCAATAAAGTATATACATATGAGATGAGTAAAGTATGTAAACATAATTCAAGTGACTTGTGTTCCATTATTTAAGTGGCCAGTGACTCTATGTCCACCTCCGCTTTAGCTGTGAGATAGCTAGCATAATTAGCTTTAGCTGTGAGATAGCTAGCATAATTAGCTTTAGCTTTGAGAAAGCTAGCATAATTAGCTTTAGCTGTGAGATAGCTAGCATAATTAGCTTTAGCTGTGAGATAGCTAGCATAATTAGCTTTCTCTGACTGAATGTAACTTATTTGCTAGCGAGCTACTAGTATCCTGTTTTGTGTCCTGAGAGGAGGAAGTGTTGTAGCCTCTATATGAACATCGTTTTGCTGAACAGGAAATTATTGAACACTTTCAATATGTTTGTAGCCGTGTGTCATTATTCAGGTGATCTTCAGCAACTCCTCTTTTACTCTACTGCTACTCTCTGTTCAGCATATATGCATAGTCACTTCAACCATATCTACATGTACATACTACCTCAATCAGCCCGACTAACAGGTGTCTGGATGTAGCCTCTCTACTGTATATAGCCTCTCTACTGTATATAGCCCCTCTACTGTACATAGCCCCTCGACTGTATATAGCCCCTCTACTGTATATAGCCTCTCTACTGTATATAGCCTCCCTACTGTATATAGCCTCTCTACTGTATATAGCCCCTCTACTGTACATAGCCCCTCTACTGTATATAGCCTCTCTACTGTATATAGCCTCTCTACTGTATATAGCCTCTCTACTGTATATAGCCTCTCTACTGTATATAGCCTCTACTGTATATAGGCTCTCTACTGTATATAGCCTCTCTACTGTATATAGCCTCTCTACTGTATATAGCCTCTAGCCTCTCTACTGTATATAGCCTCTCTACTGTATATAGCCTCTAGCCTCTCTACTGTATATAGCCTCTCTACTGTATATAGCCTCTAGCCTCTCTACTGTATATAGCCTTGCTACTGTATATAGCCTTGCTACTGTATATAGCCTTGCTACTGTATATAGCATCTCTACTGTATATAACCTCGCTACTGTATATAGTCTCTCTACTGCATATAGCCTTGCTACTGTATATAGCCTCTCTACTGTATATAGCCTTGCTACTGTATATAGCCCCTATACTGTATTTAGCCTTGCTACTGTATATAGTGCCTCTACTGTATATAGCCTTGCTACTGTATATAGCCTCTCTACAGTATATAGCCTTGCTACTGTATATAGCCCCTCTATTGTACATAGCCTTGCTACTTTATATAGCCCCTCTACTGTATGTATATAGCCTCTCTACTGTATATAGCCTCTACTGTATATAGGCTCTCTACTGTATATAGCCTCTCTACTGTATATAGCCTCTCTACTGTATATAGCCTCTAGCCTCTCTACTGTATATAGCCTCTCTACTGTATATAGCCTCTAGCCTCTCTACTGTATATAGCCTCTCTACTGTATATAGCCTCTAGCCTCTCTACTGTATATAGCCTTGCTACTGTATATAGCCTTGCTACTGTATATAGCCTCTCTACTGTATATAGCATCTCTACTGTATATAACCTCGCTACTGTATATAGTCTCTCTACTGCATATAGCCTTGCTACTGTATATAGCCTCTCTACTGTATATAGCCTTGCTACTGTATATAGCCCCTATACTGTATTTAGCCTTGCTACTGTATATAGTGCCTCTACTGTATATAGCCTTGCTACTGTATATAGCCTCTCTACAGTATATAGCCTTGCTACTGTATATAGCCCCTCTATTGTACATAGCCTTGCTACTTTATATAGCCCCTCTACTGTATGTATATAGCCTCTCTACTGTATATAGCCTCTCTACTGTATATAGCCCCTCTACTGTCTATAGCCCCTCTACTGTACATAGCCCCTCTACTGTATATAGCCCCTCTACTGTATGTATATAGCCCCTCTACTGTATATAGCCTCTCTCCTGTATATAGCCTCTCTACTGTATATAGCCTTGCTACTGTATATAGCCTCTCTATTGTATATAGCCTTGCTACTGTATATAGCCTCTCTACTGTATATAGCCTCCCTACTGTATATAGCCCCTCTACTGTATATAGCCCCTCTACTGTACATAGCCCCTCTACTGTATATAGCCCCTCTACTGTATATAGCCTCTCTACTGTATATAGCCTCGCTACTGTATATAGTCTCTCTACTGCATATAGCCTTGCTACTGTATATAGCCTCTCTACTGTATATAGCCTTGCTACTGTATATAGCCCCTATACTGTATTTAGCCTTGCTACTGTATATAGTGCCTCTACTGTATATAGCCTTGCTACTGTATATAGCCCCTCTATTGTACATAGCCTTGCTACTTTATATAGCCCCTCTACTGTATGTATATAGCCTCTCTACTGTATATAGCCTCTCTCCTGTATATAGCCTCTCTACTGTATATAGCCTCTCTACTGTACATAGCCCCTCTACTGTATATAGCCCCTCTACTGTATATAACCTCGCTACAGTATATAGTCTCTCTACTGCATATAGCCTTGCTACTGTATATAGCCTCTCTACTGTATATAGCCTTGCTACTGTATATAGCCCCTATACTGTATTTAGCCTTGCTACTGTATATAGTGCCTCTACTGTATATAGCCTTGCTACTGTATATAGCCTCTCTACAATATATAGCCTTGCTACTGTATATAGCCCCTCTATTGTACATAGCCTTGCTACTTTATATAGCCCCTCTACTGTATGTATATAGCCTCTCTACTGTATATAGCCTCTCTCCTGTATATAGCCTCTCTACTGTATATAGCCTCTCTACTGTATATAGCCCCTCTACTGTCTATAGCCCCTCTACTGTACATAGCCCCTCTACTGTATATAGCCCCTCTACTGTATGTATATAGCCCCTCTACTGTATATAGCCTCTCTCCTGTATATAGCCTCTCTACTGTATATAGCCTTGCTACTGTATATAGCCTCTCTACTGTATATAGCCTTGCTACTGTATATAGCCTCTCTACTGTATATAGCCTCCCTACTGTATATAGCCCCTCTACTGTATGTATATAGCCCCTCTACTGTATGTATATAGCCTCTCTCCTGTATATAGCCTCTCTACTGTATATAGCCTCTCTACTGTATATAGCCTTGCTACTGTATATAGCCCCTCTACTGTATGTATATAGCCTCTTTACTGTATATAGCCTCTCTCCTGTATATAGCCTCTCTTCTGTATATAGCCTATCTACTGTATATAGCCTTGCTACTGTAGATAGCCCCTCTACTGTATATAGCCTCTCTACTGTATATATCCTTGCTACTGTATATAGCCCCTCTACTGTATATAGCCCCTCTACTGTATATAGCCTCTCTACTGTATATAGCCTCTCTACTGTATATAGCCTCTCTCCTGTATATAGCCTCTCTACTGTATATAGCCTCTCTACTGTATATAGCCTTGCTACTGTATATAGCCTCTCTACTGTATATAGCCTCCCTACTGTATATAGCCTCCCTATGGTATATAGCCTCTCTACTGTATATAGCCCCTCTACTGTATGTATATAGCCTCTCTACTGTATATAGCCTTGCTACTGTATATAGCCTCTCTACTGTATATAGCCCTGCTACTGTATATAGCCTCTCTACTGTATATAGCCTTGCTACTGTATATAGCCTCTCTACTGTATATAGCCTCTCTCCTGTATATAGCCCCTCTACTGTATATAGCCCCTCTACTGTATGTATATAGCCTCTCTACTGTGGATAGCCTTGCTACTGTATATAGCCTCTCTACTGTATATAGCCTTGCTACAGTATATAGCCTCTCTACTGTATATAGCCCCTCTACTGTAAATATAGCCTCTCTACTGTATATATCCTTGCTACTGTATATAGCCCCTCTACTGTATATAGCCCCTCTACTGTATGTATATAGCCTCTCTCCTGTATATAGCCTCTCTCCTGTATATAGCCTCTCTACTGTATATAGCCTCTCTACTGTATATAGCCTTGCTACTGTATATAGCCTCTCTACTGTACATAGCCCCTCTACTGTATATAGCCCCTCTACTGTATGTATATAGCCCCTCTACTGTATGTATATAGCCTCTCTCCTGTATATAGCCTCTCTACTGTATATAGCCTCTCTACTGTATATAGCCTTGCTACTGTATATAGCTCCTCTACTGTATATAGCCCCTCTACTGTATGTATATAGCCTCTTTACTGTATATAGCCTCTCTCCTGTATATAGCCTCTCTACTGTATATAGCCTATCTACTGTATATAGCCTTGCTACTGTAGATAGCCCCTCTACTGTATATAGCCTCTCTACTCTATATATCCTTGCTACTGTATATAGCCCCTCTACTGTATATAGCCCCTCTACTGTATGTATATAGCCTCTCTACTGTATATAACCTCACTCCTGTATATAGCCTCTCTACTGTATATAGCCTCTCTACTGTATATAGCCTTGCTACTGTATATAGCCTCTCTACTGTATATAGCCTCCCTACTGTATATAGCCTCCCTACTGTATATAGCCTCTCTACTGTATATAGCCCCTCTACTGTATGTATATAGCCTCTCTACTGTATATAGCCTTGCTACTGTATAGACTCTCTACTGTATATAGCCCTGCTACTGTATATAGCCTCTCTACTGTATATAGCCTTGCTACTGTATATAGCCTCTCTACTGTATATAGCCTCCCTACTGTATATAGCCTCTCTCCTGTATATAGCCTCTCTACTGTATATAGCCTTGCTACTGTACATAGCCCCTCTACTGTATATAGCCTCTCTACTGCATATAGCCTCTCTAATGTATATAGCCTCTCTCCTGTATATAGCCTCTCTACTGTATATAGCCTTGCTACTGTATATAGCCTCTCTACTGTATATATTTATGCTACTGTATATAGCCCCTCTACTGTATATAGCCCCTCTACTGTATGTATATAGCCTCTCTACTGTATATAGCCTCTCTCCTGTATATAGCCTCTACTGTATATAGCCTTGCTACTGTATATAGCCCCTCTACTGTATATAGCCCCTCTACTGTATGTATATAGCCTCTCTACTGTGGATAGCCTTGCTACTGTATATAGCCTCTCTACTGTATATAGCCTTGCTACAGTATATAGCCTCTCTACTGTATATAGCCCCTCTACTGTACATATAGCCTCTCTACTGTATATATCCTTGCTACTGTATATAGCCCCTCTACTGTATATAGCCCCTCTACTGTATGTATATAGCCTCTCTCCTGTATATAGCCTCTCTCCTGTATATAGCCTCTCTACTGCATATAGCCTCTCTACTGTATATAGCCTCTCTACTGTATAGAGCCTCTCTACTGTATATAGCCCCTCTACTGTATAGAGCCTCTCTACTGTATAGAGCCTCTCTACTGTATAGAGCCTCTCTACTGTATAGAGCCTCTCTACTGTATATAGCATCTCTACTGTATAGAGCCCCTCTACTGTATAGAGCCTCTCGACTGTATATAACCTCTCTACTGTATATAACCTCTCTACTGTATATAACCTCTCTACTGTATATAGCCTCTCTACTGTATAGAGCCTCTCTACTGTATAGAGCCTCTCTACTGTATATAACCTCTCTACTGTATATAACCTCTCTACTGTATATAGCCTCTCTACTGTATATAACCTCTCTACTGTATATAACCTCTCTCCTGTATACAGCCGCTCTACTGTATATAGCCTCTCTACTGTATATAGCCTTGCTACTGTATATAGCCTCTCTACTGTATAGAGCCTCCCTACTGTATATATCCTCTCTACTGTATATAGCCCCTCTACTGTATGTATATAGCCTCTCTACTGTATATAGCCTTGCTACTGTATATAGCCTCTCTACTGTATATAGCCCTGCTACTGTATATAGCCTCTCTACTGTATATAGCCTTGCTACTGTATATAGCCTTGCTACTGTATATAGCCTCTCTACTGTATATATCCTTGCTACTGTATATAGCCCCTCTACTGTATATAGCCCCTCTACTGTATGTATATAGCCTCTCTACTGTATATAGCCTCTCTCCTGTATATAGCCTCTACAGTATATAGCCTTGCTACTGTATATTGCCCCTCTACTGTATATAGCCCCTCTACTGTATGTATATAGCCTCTCTACTGTGGATAGCCTTGCTACTGTATATAGCCTCTCTACTGTATATAGCCTTGCTACAGTATATAGCCTCTCTACTGTATATAGCCCCTCTACTGTACATATAGCCTCTCTACTGTATATATCCTTGCTACTGTATATAGCCCCTCTACTGTATATAGCCCCTCTACTGTATGTATATAGCCTCTCTCCTGTATATAGCCTCTCTCCTGTATATAGCCTCTCTACTGTATATAGCCTCTCTGCTGTATATAGCCTTGCTACTGTATATAGCCTCTCTACTGTACATAGCCCCTCTACTGTATATAGCCCCTCTACTGTATGTATATAGCCCCTCTACTGTATGTATATAGCCTCTCTCCTGTATATAGCCTCTCTACTGTATATAGCCTCTCTACTGTATATAGCCTTGCTACTGTATATAGCTCCTCTACTGTATATAGCCCCTCTACTGTATGTATATAGCCTCTTTACTGTATATAGCCTCTCTCCTGTATATAGCCTCTCTACTGTATATAGCCTATCTACTGTATATAGCCTTGCTACTGTAGATAGCCCCTCTACTGTATATAGCCTCTCTACTGTATATATCCTTGCTACTGTATATAGCCCCTCTACTGTATATAGCCCCTCTACTGTATGTATATAGCCTCTCTACTGTATATAACCTCTCTCCTGTATATAGCCTCTCTACTGTATATAGCCTCTCTACTGTATATAGCCTTGCTACTGTATATAGCCTCTCTACTGTATATAGCCTCCCTACTGTATATAGCCTCCCTACTGTATATAGCCTCTCTACTGTATATAGCCCCTCTACTGTATGTATATAGCCTCTCTACTGTATATAGCCTTGCTACTGTATTTAGACTCTCTACTGTATATAGCCCTGCTACTGTATATAGCCTCTCTACTGTATATAGCCTTGCTACTGTATATAGCCTCTCTACTGTATATAGCCTCTCTACTGTATATAGCCTCTCTCCTGTATATAGCCTCTCTACTGTATATAGCCTTGCTACTGTACATAGCCCCTCTACTGTATATAGCCTCTCTACTGCATATAGCCTCTCTAATGTATATAGCCTCTCTCCTGTATATAGCCTCTCTACTGTATATAGCCTTGCTACTGTATATAGCCTCTCTACTGTATATATTTATGCTACTGTATATAGCCCCTCTACTGTATATAGCCCCTCTACTGTATGTATATAGCCTCTCTACTGTATATAGCCTCTCTCCTGTATATAGCCTCTACTGTATATAGCCTCTACTGTATATAGCCTTGCTACTGTATATAGCCCCTCTACTGTATATAGCCCCTCTACTGTATGTATATAGCCTCTCTACTGTGGATAGCCTTGCTACTGTATATAGCCTCTCTACTGTATATAGCCTTGCTACAGTATATAGCCTCTCTACTGTATATAGCCCCTCTACTGTACATATAGCCTCTCTACTGTATATATCCTTGCTACTGTATATAGCCCCTCTACTGTATATAGCCCCTCTACTGTATGTATATAGCCTCTCTCCTGTATATAGCCTCTCTCCTGTATATAGCCTCTCTACTGTATAGAGCCTCTCTACTGTATAGAGCCTCTCTACTGTATAGAGCCTCTCTACTGTATAGAGCCTCTCTACTGTATATAGCCTCTCTACTGTATAGAGCCTCTCTACTGTATATAACCTCTCTACTGTATATAACCTCTCTACTGTATATAACCTCTCTACTGTATATAACCTCTCTACTGTATATAGCCTCTCTACTGTATATATCCTTGCTACTGTATATAGCCCCTCTACTGTATGTATATAGCCCCTCTACTGTATGTATATAGCCTCTCTACTGTATATAGCCTCTCTCCTGTATATAGCCTCTACTGTATATAGCCTTGCTACTGTATATAGCCCCTCTACTGTATATAGCCCCTCTACTGTATGTATATAGCCTCTCTACTGTGGATAGCCTTGCTACTGTATATAGCCTCTCTACTGTATATAGCCTTGCTACAGTATATAGCCTCTCTACTGTATATAGCCCCTCTACTGTACATATAGCCTCTCTACTGTATATATCCTTGCTACTGTATATAGCCCCTCTACTGTATATAGCCCCTCTACTGTATGTATATAGCCTCTCTCCTGTATATAGCCTCTCTCCTGTATATAGCCTCTCTACTGTATATAGCCTCTCTACTGTATATAGCCTTGCTACTGTATATAGCCTCTCTACTGTACATAGCCCCTCTACTGTATATAGCCCCTCTACTGTATGTATATAGCCCCTCTACTGTATGTATATAGCCTCTCTCCTGTATATAGCCTCTCTACTGTATATAGCCTCTCTACTGTATATAGCCTTGCTACTGTATATAGCTCCTCTACTGTATATAGCCCCTCTACTGTATGTATATAGCCTCTTTACTGTATATAGCCTCTCTCCTGTATATAGCCTCTCTACTGTATATAGCCTATCTACTGTATATAGCCTTGCTACTGTAGATAGCCCCTCTACTGTATATAGCCTCTCTACTCTATATATCCTTGCTACTGTATATAGCCCCTCTACTGTATATAGCCCCTCTACTGTATGTATATAGCCTCTCTACTGTATATAACCTCACTCCTGTATATAGCCTCTCTACTGTATATAGCCTCTCTACTGTATATAGCCTTGCTACTGTATATAGCCTCTCTACTGTATATAGCCTCCCTACTGTATATAGCCTCCCTACTGTATATAGCCTCTCTACTGTATATAGCCCCTCTACTGTATGTATATAGCCTCTCTACTGTATATAGCCTTGCTACTGTATATAGACTCTCTACTGTATATAGCCCTGCTACTGTATATAGCCTCTCTACTGTATATAGCCTTGCTACTGTATATAGCCTCTCTACTGTATATAGCCTCCCTACTGTATATAGCCTCTCTCCTGTATATAGCCTCTCTACTGTATATAGCCTTGCTACTGTACATAGCCCCTCTACTGTATATAGCCTCTCTACTGCATATAGCCTCTCTAATGTATATAGCCTCTCTCCTGTATATAGCCTCTCTACTGTATATAGCCTTGCTACTGTATATAGCCTCTCTACTGTATATATTTATGCTACTGTATATAGCCCCTCTACTGTATATAGCCCCTCTACTGTATGTATATAGCCTCTCTACTGTATATAGCCTCTCTCCTGTATATAGCCTCTACTGTATATAGCCTTGCTACTGTATATAGCCCCTCTACTGTATATAGCCCCTCTACTGTATGTATATAGCCTCTCTACTGTGGATAGCCTTGCTACTGTATATAGCCTCTCTACTGTATATAGCCTTGCTACAGTATATAGCCTCTCTACTGTATATAGCCCCTCTACTGTACATATAGCCTCTCTACTGTATATATCCTTGCTACTGTATATAGCCCCTCTACTGTATATAGCCCCTCTACTGTATGTATATAGCCTCTCTCCTGTATATAGCCTCTCTCCTGTATATAGCCTCTCTACTGTATATAGCCTCTCTACTGTATGTAGCCTCTCTACTGTATATAGCCTTGCTACTGTATATAGCCACTCTACTGCATATAGCCTCTCTACTGTATATAGCCTCTCTACTGTATAGAGCCTCTCTACTGTATATAGCCCCTCTACTGTATAGAGCCTCTCTACTGTATAGAGCCTCTCTACTGTATAGAGCCTCTCTACTGTATAGAGCCTCTCTACTGTATAGAGCCTCTCTACTGTATAGAGCCTCTCTACTGTATATAGCATCTCTACTGTTTAGAGCCTCTCTACTGTATAGAGCCTCTCTACTGTATATAGCCCCTCTACTGTATATAGCCTCTCTACTGTATATAGCCTCTCGACTGTATATAACCTCTCTACTGTATATAACCTCTCTACTGTATATAGCCTCTCTACTGTATAGAGCCTCTCTACTGTATAGAGCCTCTCTACTGTATAGAGCCTCTCTACTGTATATAACCTCTCTACTGTATATAGCCTCTCTACTGTATATAACCTCTCTCCTGTATACAGCCGCTCTACTGTATATAGCCTCTCTACTGTATATAGCCTTGCTACTGTATATAGCCTCTCTACTGTATAGAGCCTCCCTACTGTATATATCCTCTCTACTGTATATAGCCCCTCTACTGTATGTATATAGCCTCTCTACTGTATATAGCCTTGCTACTGTATATAGCCTCTCTACTGTATATAGCCCTGCTACTGTATATAGCCTCTCTACTGTATATAGCCTTGCTACTGTATATAGCCTTGCTACTGTATATAGCCTCTACAGTATATAGCCTTGCTACTGTATATTGCCCCTCTACTGTATATAGCCCCTCTACTGTATGTATATAGCCTCTCTACTGTGGATAGCCTTGCTACTGTATATAGCCTCTCTACTGTATATAGCCTTGCTACAGTATATAGCCTCTCTACTGTATATAGCCCCTCTACTGTACATATAGCCTCTCTACTGTATATATCCTTGCTACTGTATATAGCCCCTCTACTGTATATAGCCCCTCTACTGTATGTATATAGCCTCTCTCCTGTATATAGCCTCTCTCCTGTATATAGCCTCTCTCCTGTATATAGCCTCTCTACTGTATATAGCCTCTCTGCTGTATATAGCCTTGCTACTGTATATAGCCTCTCTACTGTACATAGCCCCTCTACTGTATGTATATAGCCCCTCTACTGTATGTATATAGCCCCTCTACTGTATGTATATAGCCTCTCTCCTGTATATAGCCTCTCTACTGTATATAGCCTCTCTACTGTATATAGCCTTGCTACTGTATATAGCTCCTCTACTGTATATAGCCCCTCTACTGTATGTATATAGCCTCTTTACTGTATATAGCCTCTCTCCTGTATATAGCCTCTCTACTGTATATAGCCTATCTACTGTATATAGCCTTGCTACTGTAGATAGCCCCTCTACTGTATATAGCCTCTCTACTGTATATATCCTTGCTACTGTATATAGCCCCTCTACTGTATATAGCCCCTCTACTGTATGTATATAGCCCCTCTACTGTATATTACCTCTCTCCTGTATATAGCCTTGCTACTGTATATAGCTCCTCTACTGTATATTACCTCTCTACTGTATATAGCCTTGCTACTGTATATAGCTCCTCTACTGTATATAGCCCCTCTACTGTATGTATATAGCCTCTTTACTGTATATAGCCTCTCTCCTGTATATAGCCTCTCTACTGTATATAGCCTATCTACTGTATATAGCCTTGCTACTGTAGATAGCCCCTCTACTGTATATAGCCTCTCTACTGTATATATCCTTGCTACTGTATATAGCCCCTCTACTGTATATAGCCCCTCTACTGTATGTATATAGCCCCTCTACTGTATATTACCTCTCTCCTGTATATAGCCTCTCTACTGTATATAGCCTCTCTACTGTATATAGCCTTGCTACTGTATATAGCCTCTCTACTGTATATAGCCTCCCTACTGTATATAGCCTCCCTACTGTATATAGCCTCTCTACTGTATATAGCCCCTCTACTGTATGTATATAGCCTCTCTACTGTATATAGCCTTGCTACTGTATTTAGACTCTCTACTGTATATAGCCCTGCTACTGTATATAGCCTCTCTACTGTATATAGCCTTGCTACTGTATATAGCCTCTCTACTGTATATAGCCTCTCTACTGTATATAGCCTCTCTCCTGTATATAGCCTCTCTACTGTATATAGCCTTGCTACTGTACATAGCCCCTCTACTGTATATAGCCTCTCTACTGCATATAGCCTCTCTAATGTATATAGCCTCTCGACTGTATATAACCTCTCTACTGTATATAACCTCTCTACTGTATATAGCCTCTCTACTGTATATAGCCTCTCTACTGTATAGAGCCTCTCTACTGTATAGAGCCTCTCTACTGTATAGAGCCTCTCTACTGTATATAACCTCTCTACTGTATATAGCCTCTCTACTGTATATAACCTCTCTCCTGTATACAGCCGCTCTACTGTATATAGCCTCTCTACTGTATATAGCCTTGCTACTGTATATAGCCTCTCTACTGTATAGAGCCTCCCTACTGTATATATCCTCTCTACTGTATATAGCCCCTCTACTGTATGTATATAGCCTCTCTACTGTATATAGCCTTGCTACTGTATATAGCCTCTCTACTGTATATAGCCCTGCTACTGTATATAGCCTCTCTACTGTATATAGCCTTGCTACTGTATATAGCCTTGCTACTGTATATAGCCTCTCTACTGTATATATCCTTGCTACTGTATATAGCCCCTCTACTGTATATAGCCCCTCTACTGTATGTATATAGCCTCTCTACTGTATATAGCCTCTCTCCTGTATATAGCCTCTACAGTATATAGCCTTGCTACTGTATATTGCCCCTCTACTGTATATAGCCCCTCTACTGTATGTATATAGCCTCTCTACTGTGGATAGCCTTGCTACTGTATATAGCCTCTCTACTGTATATAGCCTTGCTACAGTATATAGCCTCTCTACTGTATATAGCCCCTCTACTGTACATATAGCCTCTCTACTGTATATATCCTTGCTACTGTATATAGCCCCTCTACTGTATATAGCCCCTCTACTGTATGTATATAGCCTCTCTCCTGTATATAGCCTCTCTCCTGTATATAGCCTCTCTCCTGTATATAGCCTCTCTACTGTATATAGCCTCTCTGCTGTATATAGCCTTGCTACTGTATATAGCCTCTCTACTGTACATAGCCCCTCTACTGTATGTATATAGCCCCTCTACTGTATGTATATAGCCTCTCTCCTGTATATAGCCTCTCTACTGTATATAGCCTCTCTACTGTATATAGCCTTGCTACTGTATATAGCTCCTCTACTGTATATAGCCCCTCTACTGTATGTATATAGCCTCTTTACTGTATATAGCCTCTCTCCTGTATATAGCCTCTCTACTGTATATAGCCTATCTACTGTATATAGCCTTGCTACTGTAGATAGCCCCTCTACTGTATATAGCCTCTCTACTGTATATATCCTTGCTACTGTATATAGCCCCTCTACTGTATATAGCCCCTCTACTGTATGTATATAGCCCCTCTACTGTATATTACCTCTCTCCTGTATATAGCCTCTCTACTGTATATAGCCTCTCTACTGTATATAGCCTTGCTACTGTATATAGCCTCTCTACTGTATATAGCCTCCCTACTGTATATAGCCTCCCTACTGTATATAGCCTCTCTACTGTATATAGCCCCTCTACTGTATGTATATAGCCTCTCTACTGTATATAGCCTTGCTACTGTATTTAGACTCTCTACTGTATATAGCCCTGCTACTGTATATAGCCTCTCTACTGTATATAGCCTTGCTACTGTATATAGCCTCTCTACTGTATATAGCCTCTCTACTGTATATAGCCTCTCTCCTGTATATAGCCTCTCTACTGTATATAGCCTTGCTACTGTACATAGCCCCTCTACTGTATATAGCCTCTCTACTGCATATAGCCTCTCTAATGTATATAGCCTCTCTCCTGTATATAGCCTCTCTACTGTATATAGCCTTGCTACTGTATATAGCCTCTCTACTGTATATATTTATGCTACTGTATATAGCCCCTCTACTGTATATAGCCCCTCTACTGTATGTATATAGCCTCTCTACTGTATATAGCCTCTCTCCTGTATATAGCCTCTACTGTATATAGCCTTGCTACTGTATATAGCCCCTCTACTGTATATAGCCCCTCTACTGTATGTATATAGCCTCTCTACTGTGGATAGCCTTGCTACTGTATATAGCCTCTCTACTGTATATAGCCTTGCTACAGTATATAGCCTCTCTACTGTATATAGCCCCTCTACTGTACATATAGCCTCTCTACTGTATATATCCTTGCTACTGTATATAGCCCCTCTACTGTATATAGCCCCTCTACTGTATGTATATAGCCTCTCTCCTGTATATAGCCTCTCTCCTGTATATAGCCTCTCTCCTGTATATAGCCTCTCTCCTGTATATAGCCTCTCTACTGTATATAGCCTTGCTACTGTATATAGCCTCTCTACTGCATATAGCCTCTCTACTGTATATAGCCTCTCTCCTGTATATAGCCTCTCTACTGTATATAGCCTTGCTACTGTACATAGCCCCTCTACTGTATATAGCCTCTCTACTGCATATAGCCTCTCTAATGTATATAGCCTCTCTCCTGTATATAGCCTCTCTACTGTATATAGCCTTGCTACTGTATATAGCCTCTCTACTGTATATATCCTTGCTACTGTATATAGCCCCGCTACTGTATATAGCCCCTCTACTGTATGTATATAGCCTCTCTACTGTATATAGCCTCTCTCCTGTATATAGCCTCTACTGTATATAGCCTCTACTGTATATAGCCTCTCTACTGTATGTATATAGCCTCTCTACTGTGTATAGCCTTGCTACTGTATATAGCCTCTCTACTGTATATAGCCTTGCTACAGTATATAGCCTCTCTACTGTATATAGCCCCTCTACTGCACATATAGCCTCTCTACTGTATATATCCTTGCTACTGTATATAGCCCCTCTACTGTATATAGCCCCTCTACTGTATGTATATAGCCTCTCTCCTGTATATAGCCTCTCTCCTGTATATAGCCTCTCTACTGTATATAGCCTCTCTACTGTATATAGCCTTGCTACTGTATATAGCCTCTCTACTGCATATAGCCTCTCTACTGTATATAGCCTCTCTACTGTATAGAGCCTCTCTACTGTATATAGCCCCTCTACTGTATATAGCCTCTCTACTGTATAGAGCCTCTCTACTGTATAGAGCCTCTCTACTGTATAGAGCCCCTCTACTGTATAGAGCCTCTCTACTGTATAGAGCCTCTCTACTGTATATAGGCCCTCTACTGTATATAGCCTCTCTACTGTATATAGCCTCTCGACTGCATAGAGCCTCTCTACTGTATATAACCTCTCTACTGTATATAACCTCTCTACTGTATATAACCTCTCTACTGTATATAACCTCTCTACTGTATATAGCCTCTCTACTGTATATAGCCTCTCTACTGTATATAGCCTTGCTACTGTATATAGCCTCTCTACTGTATATAGCCTCTCTACTGTATAGAGCCTCTCTACTGTATATAGCCCCTCTACTGTATATAGCCTCTCTACCGTATAGAGCCTCTCTACTGTATATAGCCCCTCTACTGTATATAGCCCCTCTACTGTATATAGCCTCTCTACCGTATAGAGCCTCTCTACTGTATATAGCCCCTCTACTGTATATAGGCTCTCTACTGTATATAACCTCTCTACTGTATAGAGCCTCTCTACTGTATAGAGCCTCTCTACTGTATAGAGCCTATCTACTGTATAGAGCCTCTCTACTGTATAGAGCCTCTCTACTGTATAGAGCCTCTCTACTGTATATAGCCTCGCTACTGTATATAACCTCTCTACTGTATATAACCTCTCTACTGTATAGAGCCTCTCTACTGTATAGAGCCTCTCTACTGTATAGAGCCTCTCTACTGTATGG
Organism: Oncorhynchus kisutch; assembly: GCF_002021735.2. Lineage (NCBI taxonomy): Eukaryota > Metazoa > Chordata > Actinopteri > Salmoniformes > Salmonidae > Oncorhynchus > Oncorhynchus kisutch. The sequence goes on from NC_034193.2 coordinate 4,155,138, forward strand.
AGCCCCTCTACTGTATATAACCTCTCTACTGTATATAGCCTCTCTACTGTATGGAGCCCCTCTACTGTATATAACCTCTCTACTGTATATAGCCTCTCTACTGTATGGAGCCCCTCTACTGTATATAACCTCTCTACTCTATATAGCCTCTCTACTGTATATAGCCTCTCTACTGTAAATAGCCTCTCTACTGTATATAGCCTCTCTACTGTATATAGCCTCTCTACTGTATATAACCTCTCTACTGTATATAGCCTCTCTACTGTATATAGCCTCTCTACTGTATATAGCCTCTCTACTGTATATAGCCTCTCTACTGTATGGAGCCCCTCTACTGTATATAGCCTCTCTACTGTATATAGCCCCTCTACTGTATATAGCCCCTCTACTGTATATAGCCTCTCTACTGTATATAGCCTCTCTACTGTATGGAGCCTCTCTACTGTATGGAGCCCCTCTACTGTATGGAGCCCCTCTACTGTATGGAGCCTCGGTACTGTATGGAGCCTCTCTACTGTATGGAGCCTCTCTACTGTATGGAGCCCCTCTACTGTATGGAGCCTCGGTACTGTATTTAGCCTCTCTACTGTATAGAGCCTCTCTACTGTATAGAGCCTCTCTACTGTATAGAGCCCCTCTACTGTATATAGCCTCTCTACTGTATATAGCCTCTCTGCTGTATATAGCCTCTCGACTGCATAGAGCCTCTCTACTGTATATAACCTCTCTACTGTATATAACCTCTCTACTGTATATAACCTCTCTACTGTATATAGCCTCTCTACTGTATAGAGCCTCTCTACTGTATAGAGCCTCTCTACTGTATAGAGCCTCTCTACTGTATAGAGCCTCTCTACTGTATATAACCTCTCTACTGTATATAGCCTCTCTACTGTATAGAGCCTCTCTACTGTATATAACCTCTCTACTGTATATAGCCTCGCTACTGTATATAGCCTCTCTACTGTATATAGCCTCTCTACTGTATATAACCTCTCTACTGTATATAGCCTCTCTACTGTATATAACCTCTCTACTGTATAGAGCCTCTCTACTGTATGTAGCCTCTCTACTGTATATAGCCTCTCTACTGTATATAGCCTCTCTACTGTATGGAGCCCCTCTACTGTATATAACCTCTCTACTGTATATAGCCTCTCTACTGTATGGAGCCCCTCTACTGTATATAACCTCTCTACTGTATATAACCTCTCTACTGTATATAGCCTCTCTACTGTATATAGCCTCTCGACTGCATAGAGCCTCTCTACTGTATATAACCTCTCTACTGTATATAACCTCTCTACTGTATATAGCCTCTCTACTGTATAGAGCCTCTCTACTGTATAGAGCCTCTCTACTGTATAGAGCCTCTCTACTGTATATAACTTCTCTACTGTATATAGCCTCTCTACTGTATAGAGCCTCTCTACTGTATATAACCTCTCTACTGTATAGAGCCTCTCTACTGTATATAGCCTCTCTACTGTATATAGCCTCTCTACTGTATATAGCCTCTCTACTGTATATAGCCTCTCTACTGTATATAGCCTCTCTACTGTATATAGCCTCTCTACTGTATATAGCCTCTCTACTCTATATAGCCTCTCTACTGTATATAGCCTCTCTACTGTATGGAGCCCCTCTACTGTATATAGCGCCTCTACTGTATATAGCCTCTCTACTGTATATAGCCTCTCTACTGTATGGAGCCTCTCTACTGTATGGAGCCTCTCTACTGTATGGAGCCTCTCTACTGTATGGATCCCCTCTACTGTATGGAGCCTCGGTACTGTATGGAGCCTCTCTACTGTATGGAGCCTCTCTACTGTATAGAGCCTCTCTACTGTATGTAGCCTCTCTACTGTATATAGCCTCTCTACTGTATATAGCCTCTCTACTGTATGGAGCCCCTCTACTGTATATAACCTCTCTACTGTATATAGCCTCTCTACTGTATGGAGCCCCTCTACTGTATATAACCTCTCTACTGTATATAACCTCTCTACTGTATATAGCCTCTCTACTGTATATAACCTCTCTACTGTATAGAGCCTCTCTACTGTATATAGCCTCTCTACTGTATATAGCCTCTCTACTGTATATAACCTCTCTACTGTATATAGCCTCTCTACTGTATATAGCCTCTCTACTGTATATAGCCTCTCTACTGTATATAGCCTCTCTACTGTATGGAGCCCCTCTACTGTATATAGCCCCTCTACTGTATATAGCCTCTCTACTGTATGGAGCCTCTCTACTGTATGGAGCCTCTCTACTGTATGGAGCCTCTCTACTGTATGGAGCCTCTCTACTGTATGGAGCCCCTCTACTGTATGGAGCCTCGGTACTGTATGGAGCCTCTCTACTGTATGGAGCCTCTCTACTGTATGGAGCCTCTCTACTGTATGGAGCCCCTCTACTGTATGGAGCCTCGGTACTGTATATAGCCTCTCTACTGTATGGAGCCTCGGTACTGTATATAGCCTCTCTACTGTATGGAGCCTCTCTACTGTATATAGCCCCTCTACTGTATGGAGCCTCGGTACTGTATGGAGCCTCTCTACTGTATATAGCCTCTCTACTGTATGGAGCCTCTCTACTGTATGGAGCCTCTCTACTGTATGGAGCCTCTCTACTGTATGGAGCCCCTCTACTGTATGGAGCCTCGGTACTGTATGGAGCCTCTCTACTGTATGGAGCCTCTCTACTGTATGGAGCCTCTCTACTGTATGGAGCCCCTCTACTGTATGGAGCCTCGGTACTGTATATAGCCTCTCTACTGTATGGAGCCTCGGTGCTGTATGGAGCCTCTCTACTGTATATAGCCCCTCTACTGTATGGAGCCCCTCTACTGTATGGAGCCTCTCTACTGTATATAGCCTCTCTACTGTATATAGCCTCTCTACTGTATATAGCCTCTCTACTGTATGGAGCCCCTCTACTGTATATAACCTCTCTACTGTATATAGCCTCTCTACTGTATGGAGCCCCTCTACTGTATATAACCTCTCTACTGTATATAACCTCTCTACTGTATATAGCCTCTCTACTGTATATAGCCTCTCGACTGCATAGAGCCTCTCTACTGTATATAACCTCTCTACTGTATATAACCTCTCTACTGTATATAGCCTCTCTACTGTATAGAGCCTCTCTACTGTATAGAGCCTATCTACTGTATAGAGCCTCTCTACTGTATATAACTTCTCTACTGTATATAGCCTCTCTACTGTATAGAGCCTCTCTACTGTATATAACCTCTCTACTGTATAGAGCCTCTCTACTGTATATAGCCTCTCTACTGTATATAGCCTCTCTACTGTATATAACCTCTCTACTGTATATAGACTCTCTACTGTATATAGCCTCTCTACTGTATATAGCCTCTCTACTGTATGGAGCCCCTCTACTGTATATAGCCCCTCTACTGTATATAGCCTCTCTACTGTATATAGCCTCTCTACTGTATATAGCCTCTCTACTGTATGGAGCCTCTCTACTGTATGGAGCCTCTCTACTGTATGGAGCCCCTCTACTGTCTGGAGCCTCGGTACTGTATGGAGCCTCTCTACTGTATGGAGCCTCTCTACTGTATAGAGCCTCTCTACTGTATGTAGCCTCTCTACTGTATATAGCCTCTCTACTGTATGGAGCCCCTCTACTGTATATAACCTCTCTACTGTATATAGCCTCTCTACTGTATGGAGCCCCTCTACTGTATATAACCTCTCTACTGTAAATAACCTCTCTACTGTATATAGCCTCTCTACTGTATATAACCTCTCTACTGTATAGAGCCTCTCTACTGTATATAGCCTCTCTACTGTATATAGCCTCTCTACTGTATATAACCTCTCTACTGTATATAGCCTCTCTACTGTATATAGCCTCTCTACTGTATATACCCTCTCTACTGTATATAGCCTCTCTACTGTATGGAGCCCCTCTACTGTATATAGCCCCTCTACTGTATATAGCCTCTCTACTGTATATAGCCTCTCTACTGTATGGAGCCTCTCTACTGTATGGAGCCTCTCTACTGTATGGAGCCTCTCTACTGTATGGAGCCCCTCTACTGTATGGAGCCTCGGTACTGTATGGAGCCTCTCTACTGTATGGAGCCTCTCTACTGTATGGAGCCTCTCTACTGTATGGAGCCCCTCTACTGTATGGAGCCTCGGTACTGTATATAGCCTCTCTACTGTATGGAGCCTCGGTACTGTATATAGCCTCTCTACTGTATGGAGCCTCGGTACTGTATGGAGCCTCTCTACTGTATATAGCCCCTCTACTGTATGGAGCCTCGGTACTGTATGGAGCCTCTCTACTGTATATAGCCTCTCTACTGTATATAGCCTATCTACTATATATAGCCTCCCTACTGTATATAGCCCCTCTACTGTATGGAGCCTCTCTACTGTATGGAGCCTCTCTACTGTATGGAGCCCCTCTACTGTATGGAGCCTCTCTACTGTATGGAGCCTCTCTACTGTATGGAGCCTCTCTACTGTATGGAGCCTCTCTACTGTATGGAGCCCCTCTACTGTATGGAGCCTCGGTACTGTATATAGCCTCTCTACTGTATGGAGCCTCGGTGCTGTATGGAGCCTCTCTACTGTATATAGCCCCTCTACTGTATGGAGCCCCTCTACTGTATGGAGCCTCTCTACTGTATATAGCCTCTCTACTGTATATAGCCTCTCTACTGTATATAGCCTCTCTACTGTATATAACCTCTCTACTGTATATAGCCTCCCTACTGTATATAGCCCCTCTACTGTATATAGCCTCTCTACTGTATATAGCCTCTCTACTGTATATAACCTCTCTACTGTATATAGCCTCCCTACTGTATATAGCCCCTCTACTGTATATAACCCCTCTACTGTATATAGCCTCCCTACTGTATATAGCCCCTCTACTGTATATAGCCTCCCTACTGAATATAGCCTCTCTACTGTATATAACCTCTCTACTGTATATAACCTCTCTACTGTATATAGCCTCCCTACTGTATATAGCCCCTCTACTGTATATAGCCTCCCTACTGTATATAGCCTCTCTACTGTATATAGCCTCTCTACTGTATATAGCCTCTACTGTATATAGCCTCCCTACTGTATATAGCCCCTCTACTGTATATAGCCTCCCTACTGTATATAGCCTCTACTGTATATAGCCTCCCTACTGTATATAGCCCCTCTACTGTATATAGCCTCTACTGTATATAGCCTCCCTACTGTATATAGCCTCTACTGTATATAGCCTCCCTACTGTATGTAGCCCCTCTACTGTATGGAGCCTCGGTACAGTTATTTTTTCACTGTCGTTTTACTGTTGTTTTTATTTCTTTGTTCACCAAATAACTTTTTTTCATGATTGGTTAGGGGCTGTAAGTAAGCATTTCACTGTAAGGTCTACAACTGTTGTATTCAGCACATGTGACAAATAAACTTTGAGTTGATTTGATATGTATATAGGGCAGCAGCCTCTAAGGTGCAGGGTTGAGTAACCAGGTGGTAGCCGGCTAGCGATGGCTATTTAACAGACTGATGGCCTTGAGAAAGAAGCTGTTTTTCAGTCTCTTAGTCCCAGCTTTAATGCAACTGTGCTGACCTCGCCTTCTGGATGATAGCGGGGTGAACAGGCAGTGGCTCGTGTGGTCTATGTCGTTGATGATCTTTTTGGCCTTCCTGTGACATTGGGTGCTGTAGGTGTCCTGGAGACCAGACAGTGTGCCCCTGGTGATGCGTTAGGCAGACCGTACCACCCTCTGGAGAGCCCTGTGATTGCGGGTGGTGCATTTGCCGTACCAGGCGGTGATACAGCCCAACAGGATACTCTCAATCGTGCATCTGTAGAAGTTTCTGAGGGTCTTAGGGACCAAGCTAAATTTCTTCAGCATCCTGAGGTTGAAGAGGCGCTATTACACCTTCTGCGCCAGGGCCCTTGCCTCCTCCTTATTTAAAAATCCTACAATGTGATTTTCTGGATTTTTTTTCGTTTCATTTGTCTGTCATAGTTGAAGTGTAGCTATGATGAAAATTACAGGCCTCTCTCATATTTTTAAGTGGGAGAACTTGCACAATTGGTGGCTGACTAAATACTTTTTTGCAAAACTGTATCTTTTATATCACTCAAAAAACAGATAAAATGGTGCCTAATATTGAAAAGCAGAAGTGAACTCCAGCAGTCTTTTGCGTTGTAATGCATTGGAGCGGGCTGACGGTTTCCCTGATCAGTGCTGTAGTAACCTAACCTAGTCTAACCTAGTCTAACCTAGTCTAACCTAGTCTAACCTAGTCTAACCTAGTCTAACCTAGTCTAACCTAGTCTAACCTAGTCTAACCTAGTCTTTTTTTTATTTTTATTTTATTTCACCTTTATTTAACCAGGTAGGCAAGTTGAGAACACCTTTATTTAACCAGGTAGGCTAGTTGAGAACACCTTTATTTAACCAGGTAGGCTAGTTGAGAACACCTTTATTTAACCAGGTAGGCTAGTTGAGAACACCTGTATTTAACCAGGTAGGCTAGTTGAGAACACCTTTATTTAACCAGGTAGGCTAGTTGAGAACACCTTTATTTAACCAGGTAGGCTAGTTGAGAACACCTTTATTTAACCAGGTAGGCTAGTTGAGAACACCTTTATTTAACCAGGTAGGCTAGTTGAGAACACCTTTATTTAACCAGGTAGGCTAGTTGAGAACAAGTTCTCATTTGCAACTGCGACCTGGCCAAGATAAAGCATAGCAGTGTGAGCATACAACAAAGAGTTACACATGGAGTAAACAATTAACAAGTCAATAACACAGTAGAAAACAAAGGGGGGGTCTATATACAATGTGTGCAAAAGGCATGAGGAGGTAGGCAAATAATTACAATTTTGCAGATTAACACTGGAGTGATAAATGATCAGATGGTCATGTACAGGTAGAGATATAGGTGTGCAGAAGAGCAGAAAAGTAAATAAATAAAAACAGTATGGGGATGAGGTAGGTGAAAAGGGTGCGCTATTTACCAATAGACTATGTACAGCTGCAGCGATCGGTTAGCTGGATCTTCACAACTAGCTATCTAGCTAAACCGCAACCCCGGATGATTACCCCTGGCTAGCGTTTCCACCCACTTAGCTTGAAGCTAGCCCGGCCTGCGCTACCACCGTAGCATACTCCTGAGCTACAATACCCGGGCCCACGACCGGTCTATCGATGTCACCGCATGAAGAGGAATAAACAGACTCACCCCATCGCGACGTCCCCCAAAGGCTAACTCTCTAGCCCTCGCTATCTCCCTGCTTGCTAATTCGGCCTGCTAACTGCTAGCTTGTCCAGCTCCGGTCCGCTAACTGCTACCTTGTCTAGCCCGGGCCTACAAACTGTTAGCTTGTTAGCACAGGCCTGCTAACCGCCTGAATCGCCGCGTCCCAAACGCCCACCGGACCCATATTTACTTTCTATCTCTTTTGACTTTTAATTTGTTTATACCTTCCGGAAACCTGCCTCACCCAATGTGATACGGAATCGCTATTATTTTTTATTTATTTTTAGAACACACTCAAAAACCTCCAGAAGCTAACCAGCTAACTAGCTACAAGCTATTTAGTCATTGTTAGTTTTTTTTAACCTGGATAACACTCGCCAGTCCAGCTTCCCTGCCCCATCCACCGCTGCCCCCTGGACACTGATCTCTTGGCTACATAGCTGATGCACGCTGGACTGTCCATTAATCACGGTACTCCATTCTGCTTGTTTGTTTTATCTGTTGGCCCCGTTGCCTAGTCTACGCCATTTTACCTGCTGTTGTTGTGCTAGCTGATTAGCTGTTGTCTCACCTACTGTTTTAGCTAGCTTTCCCAATTCAACACCTGTGATTACTGTATGCCTCGCTGTATGTCTCTCTCAAATGTCAATATGCCTTGTATACTGTTGTTCAGGTTAGTTATCATTGTTTTAGTTCACAATGGAGCCCCTAGTTCCACTCTTCATACCCCTGATAACTCCTTTGTCCCACCTCCCACACATGCGGTGACCTCACCCATTACTACCAGCATGTCCAGAGATACAACCTCTCTCATCATCACCCAGTGCCTGGGCTTACCTCCGCTGTACCCGCACCCCACCATACCCCTGTCTGCGCATTATGCCCTGAATATATTCTACCATGCCCAGAAACCTGCTCCTCTTATTCTCTGTCCCCAACGCTCTAGGCGACCAGTTTTGATAGCCTTTAGCCGCACCCTCATACTACTCCTTCTCTGTTCCGCGGGTGATGTGGAGGTAAACCCAGGCCCTGCATGTCCCCAGGCACCCTCATTTGTTGACTTCATGCATGTCAACATCAGAAGCCTCCTCCCTAAGTTTGTCTTACTCACTGCTTTAGCACACTCTGCTAACCCTGATGTCCTTGCTGTGTCTGAATCCTGGCTCAGGAAGGCCACCAAAAATTCAGAGATTTCCATACCCAACTATAACATCTTCCGTCAAGATAGAACTGCCAAAGGGGGAGGAGTTAGCCTGCAAAGTAATGTCATACTTTCCAGGTCCATACCCAAACAGTTCGAACTACTAATTTTGAAAATTACTCTCTCCAGAAATAAGTCTCTCACGGTTGCCGCCTGCTACCGACCCCCCTCAGCTCCCAGCTGTGCCCTGGACACCATTTGTGAATTGATCGCCCCCCATCTAGCTTCAGAGTTTGTTCTATTAGGTGACCTAAACTGGGATATGCTTAACACCCCGCCAGTCCTACAATCTAAGCTAGATGCCCTCAATCTCACACAAATCATCAAGGAACCCACCAGGTACAACCCTAACTCTGTAAACAAGGGCACCCTCATAGACGTCATCCTGACCAACTGGCCCTCCAAATACACCTCTGTCTTCAACCAGGATCTCAGCGATCACTGCCTCATTGCCTGTATCCGCTACGGAGCCGCAGTCAAACGACCACCCCTCATCACTGTCAAACGCTCCCTAAAACACTTCTGTGAGCAGGCCTTTCTAATCGACCTGGCCCGGGTATCCTGGAAGGACATCGACCTCATCCCGTCAGTTGAGGATGCCTGGTCATTCTTTAAAAGTAACTTCCTCACCATTTTAGATAAGCATGCTCCGTTCAAAAAATGCAGAACTAAGAACAGATACAGCCCTTGGTTCACTCCAGACCTGACTGCCCTCGACCAGCACAAAAACATCCTGTGGCGGACTGCAATAGCATCGAATAGTCCCCGTGATATGCAACTGTTCAGGGAAGTCCGGAACCAATACACGCAGTCAGTCAGGAAAGCTAAGGCCAGCTTCTTCAGGCAGAAGTTTGCATCCTGTAGCTCCAACTCCAAAAAGTTCTGGGACACTGTGAAGTCCATGGAGAACAAGAGCACCTCCTCCCAGCTGCCCACTGCACTGAGGCTAGGTAACACGGTCACCACTGATAAATCCATGATTATCGAAAACTTCAATAAGCATTTCTCAACGGCTGGCCATGCCTTCCGCCTGGCTACTTCAACCTCGGCCAACAGCTCCGCCCCCCCCGCAGCTCCTCGCCCAAGCCTCTCCAGGTTCTCCTTTACCCAAATCCAGATAGCAGATGTTCTGAAAGAGCTGCAAAACCTGGACCCGTACAAATCAGCTGGGCTTGACAATCTGGACCCTCTATTTCTGAAACTATCTGCCACCATTGTCGCAACCCCTATTACCAGCCTGTTCAACCTCTCTTTCATCTCGTCTGAGATCCCCAAGGATTGGAAAGCTGCCGCAGTCATCCCCCTCTTCAAAGGGGGAGACACCCTGGACCCAAACTGTTACAGACCTATATCCATCCTGCCCTGCCTATCTAAGGTCTTCGAAAGCCAAGTCAACAAACAGGTCACTGACCATCTCGAATCCCACCGTACCTTCTCCGCTGTGCAATCTGGTTTCCGAGCCGGTCATGGGTGCACCTCAGCCACACTCAAGGTACTAAACGATATCATAACTGCCATCGATAAAAGACAGTACTGTGCAGCCGTCTTCATCGACCTTGCCAAGGCTTTCGACTCTGTCAATCACCATATTCTTATCGGCAGACTCAGTAGCCTCGGTTTTTCGGATGACTGCCTTGCCTGGTTCACCAATTACTTTGCAGACAGAGTTCAGTGTGTCAAATCGGAGGGCATGCTGTCCGGTCCTCTGGCAGTCTCTATGGGGGTGCCACAGGGTTCAATTCTCGGGCCGACTCTTTTCTCTGTGTATATCAATGATGTTGCTCTTGCTGCGGGCGATTCCCTGATCCACCTCTACGCAGACGACACCATTCTATATACTTTCGGCCCGTCTTTGGACACTGTGCTATCTAACCTCCAAACAAGCTTCAATGCCATACAACACTCCTTCCGTGGCCTCCAACTGCTCTTAAACGCTAGTAAAACCAAATGCATGCTTTTCAACCGGTCGCTGCCTGCACCTGCATGCCCGACTAGCATCACCACCCTGGATGGTTCCGACCTAGAATATGTGGACGTCTATAAGTACCTAGGTGTCTGGCTAGACTGCAAACTCTCCTTCCAGACTCATATCAAACATCTCCAATCGAAAATCAAATCAGAGTCGGCTTTCTATTCCGCAACAAAGCCTCCTTCACTCACGCCGCCAAGCTTACCCTAGTAAAACTGACTATCCTACCGATCCTCGACTTCGGCGATGTCATCTACAAAATGGCTTCCAACACTCTACTCAGCAAACTGGATGCAGTCTATCACAGTGCCATCCGTTTCGTCACTAAAGCACCTTATACCACCCACCACTGCGACTTGTATGCTCTAGTCGGCTGGCCCTCGCTACATATTCGTCGCCAGACCCACTGGCTCCAGGTCATCTACAAGTCTATGCTAGGTAAAGCTCCGCCTTATCTCAGCTCACTGGTCACGATGGCAACACCCATCCGTAGCACGCGCTCCAGCAGGTGTATCTCACTGATCATCCCTAAAGCCAACACCTCATTTGGCCGCCTTTCGTTCCAGTACTCTGCTGCCTGTGACTGGAACGAATTGCAAGTCTGAGCAGCTAACCGATCGCTGCAGCTGTACATAGTCTATTGGTAAATAGCCCAACCTTTTCACCTACCTCATCCCCATACTGTTTTTATTTATTTACTTTTCTGCTCTTCTGCACACCAATATCTCTACCTGTACATGACCATCTGATCATTTATCACTCCAGTGTTAATCTGCAAAATTGTAATTATTTGCCTACCTCCTCATGCCTTTTGCACACATTGTATATAGACCCCCCCTTTGTTTTCTACTGTGTTATTGACTTGTTAATTGTTTACTCCATGTGTAACTCTTTGTTGTATGCTCACACTGCTATGCTTTATCTTGGCCAGGTCGCAGTTGCAAATGAGAACTTGTTCTCAACTAGCCTACCTGGTTAAATAAAGGTGAAATAAAATAAATAAAATCCCAGTCTAACCTAGTCTAACCTAGTCTAACCTGATCAGTGCTGTAGTAACCTAACCTTGTCTAACCTAGTCTAACCTTGTCTAACCTAGTCTAGTCTGATCAGTGCTGTAGTAACCTAACCTTGTCTAACCTAGTCTAACCTAGTCTAACCTAGTCTAGTCTGATCAGTGCTGTAGTAACCTAACCTTGTCTAACCTAGTCTAACCTAGTCTAACCTAGTCTAACCTGATCAGTGCTGTAGTAACCTAACCTGGTCTAACCTAGTCTAACCTAGTCTAACCTGATCAGTGCTGTAGTAACCTAACCTAGTCTAACCTAGTCTAGTATGATCAGTGCTGTAGTAACCTAACCTAGTCTAACCTGATCAGTGCTGTAGTAACCTAACCTAGTCTAACCTAGTCTAGTCTGATCAGTGCTGTAGTAACCTAACCTAGTCTAACCTAGTCTAACCTGATCAGTGCTGTAATAACCTAACCTAGTCTAACCTAGTCGAGTCTGATCAGTGCTGTAGTAACCTAACCTAGTCTAACCTAGTCTAACCTAGTCTAACCTGATCAGTGCTGTAGTAACCTAACCTAGTCTAACCTAGTCTAGTCTGATCAGTGCTGTAGTAATCTAACCTTGTCTAACCTAGTCTAACCTAGTCTAACCTAGTCTAACCTAGTCTAACCTGATCAGTGCTGTAGTAACCTAACCTAGTCTAACCTAGTCTAACCTAGTCTAACCTAGTCTAACCTGATCAGTGCTGTAGTAACCTAACCTGGTCTAACCTAGTCTAACCTAGTCTAACCTGATCAGTGCTGTAGTAACCTAACCTAGTCTAACCTAGTCTAGTCTGATCAGTGCTGTAGTAACCTAACCTTGTCTAACCTAGTCTAACCTTGTCTAACCTAGTCTAACCTGATCAGTGCTGTAGTAACCTAACCTGGTCTAACCTAGTCTAACCTAGTCTAACCTGATCAGTGCTGTAGTAACCTAACCTGGTCTAACCTAGTCTAACCTAGTCTAACCTAGTCTAACCTGATCAGTGCTGTAGTAACCTAACCTAGTCTAGTCTGATCAGTGCTGTAGTAACCTAACCTTGTCTAACCTAGTCTAACCTTGTCTAACCTAGTCTAACCTGATCAGTGCTGTAGTAACCTAACCTGGTCTAACCTAGTCTAACCTAGTCTAACCTGATCAGTGCTGTAGTAACCTAACCTAGTCTAACCTAGTCTAACCTAGTCTAACCTGATCAGTGCTGTAGTAACCTAACCTGGTCTAACCTAGTCTAACCTAGTCTAACCTGATCAGTGCTGTAGTAACCTAACCTGGTCTAACCTGGTCTAACCTAGTCTAACCTAGTCTAACCTGATCAGTGCTGTAGTAACCTAACCTAGTCTAACCTAGTCTAGTCTGATCAGTGCTGTAGTAACCTAACCTTGTCTAACCTAGTCTAACCTAGTCTAACCTTGTCTAACCTTGTCTAACCTAGTCTAACCTAGTCTAACCTAGTCTAACTTGATCAGTGCTGTAGTATCCCAGTCTAACCTAGTCTAACCTAGTCTAACCTAGTCTAACCTGATCAGTGCTGTAGTAACCTAACCTAGTCTAACCTAGTTTAGTCTGATTAGTGCTGCAGTATCCCAGTCTAACCTAGTCTAACCTAGTCTAACCTAGTCTAACCTGATCAGTACTGTAGTAACCTAACCTTGTCTAACCTAGTCTAACCTAGTCTAACCTTGTCTAACCTAGTCTAGTCTGATCAGTGCTGTAGTAACCTAACCTTGTCTAACCTAGTCTAACCTAGTCTAGTCTGATCAGTGCTGTAGTAACCTAACCTTGTCTAACCTAGTCTAACCTAGTCTAACCTGATCAGTGCTGTAGAGCATAACCTAGTCTAACCTAGTCTAACCTGATCAGTGCTGTAGTAACCTAACCTGGTCTAACCTAGTCTAACCTAGTCTAACCTGATCAGTGCTGTAGTAACCTAACCTATTCTAACCTAGTCTACCACCCTCTGGAGAGCCCTTACTAGTCTATCCTGATCGCACACATCTCCAACTCAATCATCTAGTTTGCAGATGACAAATCAGTAGCCTGATTACCAACAATGGAGTGGACAGTCTACAGTGACGGGGGTGAGGGCCCAGGCGGAGTGGACAGTCTACAGTGAGGAGGTGAGGGCCCTGGCGGAGTGGACAGTCTACAGGGAGGAGGTGAGGGCCCAGGCGGAGTGGACAGTCTACAGTGAGGAGGTGAGGGCCCTGGCGGAGTGTTCAGTCTACAGTGAGGAGGTGAGGGCCCAGGTGGAGTGGACAGTCTACAGGGAGGAGGTGAGGGCGCTGGCGGAGTGTTCAGTCTACAGGGAGGAGGTGAGGGCCCAGGCGGAGTGGACAGTCTACAGGGAGGAGGTGAGGGCCCTGGCGGAGTGTTCAGTCTACAGGGAGGAGGTGAGGGCCCAGGCGGAGTGGTCAGTCTACAGGGAGGAGGTGAGGGCCCAGGTGGAGTGGACAGTCTACAGGGAGGAGGTGAGGGTCCAGGCGGAGTGGACAGTCTACAGGGAGGAGGTGAGGGCCCTGGTGGAGTGGACAGTCTACAGGGAGGAGGTGAGGGCCCAGGCGGAGTGGACAGTCTACAGTGAGGAGGTGAGGGCCCTGGCGGAGTGGTCAGTCTACAGGGAGGAGGTGAGGGCCCTGGGGGAGTGGACAGTCTACAGGGAGGAGGTGAGGGCCCTGGCGGAGTGGACAGTCTACAGGGAGTAGGTGAGGTCCCTGGCGGAGTGGACAGTCTACAGGGAGGAGGTGAGGGCCCAGGCGGAGTGGACAGTCTACAGGGAGGAGGTGAGGGCCCAGGCGGAGTGGACAGTCTACAGGGAGGAGGTGAGGGCCCTGGCGGAGTGGACAGTCTACAGGGAGGAGGTGAGGGCCCAGGCGGAGTGGACAGTCTACAGGGAGGAGGTGAGGGCCCTGGCGGAGTGTTCAGTCTACAGGGAGGAGGTGAGGGCCCAGGCGGAGTGGTCAGTCTACAGGGAGGAGGTGAGGGCCCAGGTGGAGTGGACAGTCTACAGGGAGGAGGTGAGGGCCCTGGCGGAGTGGTCAGTCTACAGGGAGGAGGTGAGGGCCCTGGCGGCGTGGACAGTCTACAGGGAGGAGGTGAGGGCCCTGGCGGAGTGGACAGTCTACAGGGAGTAGGTGAGGTCCCTGGCGGAGTGGACAGTCTACAGGGAGTAGGTGAGGTCCCTGGCGGAGTGGACAGTCTACAGGGAGGAGGTGAGGGCCCAGGCGGAGTGGACAGTCTACAGGGAGGAGGTGAGGGCCCAGGCGGAGTGGTCAGTCTACAGGGAGGAGGTGAGGGCCCCGGTGGAGTGGACAGTCTACAGGGAGGAGGTGAGGGCCCTGGCGGAGTGGTCAGTCTACAGGGAGGAGGTGAGGGCCCTGGCAGAGTGGACAGTCTACAGTGAGGAGGTGAGGGACCTGGCGGAGTGGTCAGTCTACAGGGAGGATGTGAGGGCCCTGGCGGAGTGGACAGTCTACAGGGAGGAGGTGAGGGCCCTGGCGGAGTGGACAGTCTACAGGGAGTAGGTGAGGTCCCTGGCGGAGTGGACAGTCTACAGGGAGTAGGTGAGGTCCCTGGCGGAGTGGACAGTCTACAGGGAGGAGGTGAGGGCCCAGGCGGAGTGGACAGTCTACAGGGAGGAGGTGAGGGCCCAGGCGGAGTGGACAGTCTACAGGGAGGAGGTGAGGGCCCTGGCGGAGTGGACAGTCTACAGGGAGGAGGTGAGGGCCCTGGCGGAGTGTTCAGTCTACAGGGAGGAGGTGAGGGCCCAGGCGGAGTGGTCAGTCTACAGGGAGGAGGTGAGGGCCCAGGTGGAGTGGACAGTCTACAGGGAGTAGGTGAGGGCCCAGGTGGAGTGGACAGTCTACAGGGAGTAGGTGAGGTCCCTGGCGGAGTGGACAGTCTACAGGGAGGAGGTGAGGGCCCAGGCGGAGTGGACAGTCTACAGGGAGGAGGTGAGGGCCCAGGCGGAGTGGACAGTCTACAGGGAGGAGGTGAGGGCCCTGGCGGAGTGGTCAGTCTACAGGGAGGAGGTGAGGGCCCTGGCGGAGTGGACAGTCTACAGGGAGGAGGTGAGGGCCCAGGCGGAGTGGACAGTCTACAGGGAGGAGGTGAGGGCCCTGGCGGAGTGTTCAGTCTACAGGGAGGAGGTGAGGGCCCAGGCGGAGTGGTCAGTCTACAGGGAGGAGGTGAGGGCCCAGGTGGAGTGGACAGTCTACAGGGAGGAGGTGAGGGCCCTGGCGGAGTGGTCAGTCTACAGGGAGGAGGTGAGGGCCCTGGCGGAGTGGACAGTCTACAGGGAGGAGGTGAGGGCCCAGGCGGAGTGGACAGTCTACAGTGAGGAGGTGAGGGCCCTGGCGGAGTGGTCAGTCTACAGGGAGGAGGTGAGGGCCCTGGGGGAGTGGACAGTCTACAGGGAGTAGGTGAGGTCCCTGGCGGAGTGGACAGTCTACAGGGAGGAGGTGAGGGCCCTGGCGGAGTGTTCAGTCTACAGGGAGGAGGTGAGGGCCCAGGCGGAGTGGTCAGTCTACAGGGAGGAGGTGAGGGCCCAGGTGGAGTGGACAGTCTACAGGGAGGAGGTGAGGGCCCTGGCGGAGTGGTCAGTCTACAGGGAGGAGGTGAGGGCCCTGGCGGAGTGGACAGTCTACAGTGAGGAGGTGAGGGCCCTGGCGGAGTGGTCAGTCTACAGGGAGGAGGTGAGGGCCCTGGCGGAGTGGACAGTCTACAGGGAGGAGGTGAGGGCCCTGGCGGAGTGGACAGTCTACAGGGAGTAGGTGAGGTCCCTGGCGGAGTGGACAGTCTACAGGGAGTAGGTGAGGTCCCTGGCGGAGTGGACAGTCTACAGGGAGGAGGTGAGGGCCCAGGCGGAGTGGACAGTCTACAGTGAGGAGGTGAGGGCCCAGGCGGAGTGGACAGTCTACAGGGAGGAGGTGAGGGCCCTGGTGGAGTGTTCAGTCTACAGGGAGGAGGTGAGGGCCCAGGCGGAGTGGTCAGTCTACAGGGAGGAGGTGAGGGCCCAGGTGGAGTGGACAGTCTACAGGGAGGAGGTGAGGGTCCAGGCGGAGTGGACAGCCTACAGGGAGGAGGTGAGGGCCCTGGTGGAGTGGACAGTCTACAGGGAGGAGGTGAGGGCCTAGGCGGAGTGGACAGTCTACAGTGAGGAGGTGAGGGCCCTGGCGGAGTGGTCAGTCTACAGGGAGGAGGTGAGGGCCCTGGCGGAGTGGTCAGTCTACAGGGAGGAGGTGAGGGCCCTGGCGGAGTGGACAGTCTACAGGGAGGAGGTGAGGGCCCAGGCGGAGTGGACAGTCTACAGTGAGGAGGTGAGGGCCCTGGCGGAGTGGTCAGTCTACAGGGAGGAGGTGAGGGCCCTGGGGGAGTGGACAGTCTACAGGGAGTAGGTGAGGTCCCTGGCGGAGTGGACAGTCTACAGGGAGGAGGTGAGGGCCCAGGCGGAGTGGTCAGTCTACAGGGAGGAGGTGAGGGCCCAGGTGGAGTGGACAGTCTACAGGGAGGAGGTGAGGGCCCTGGCGGAGTGGTCAGTCTACAGGGAGGAGGTGAGGGCCCTGGCGGAGTGGACAGTCTACAGTGAGGAGGTGAGGGCCCTGGCGGAGTGGTCAGTCTACAGGGAGGAGGTGAGGGCCCTGGCGGAGTGGACAGTCTACAGGGAGGAGGTGAGGGCCCTGGCGGAGTGGACAGTCTACAGGGAGTAGGTGAGGTCCCTGGCGGAGTGGACAGTCTACAGGGAGTAGGTGAGGTCCCTGGCGGAGTGGACAGTCTACAGGGAGGAGGTGAGGGCCCAGGCGGAGTGGACAGTCTACAGGGAGGAGGTGAGGGCCCAGGCGGAGTGGTCAGTCTACAGGGAGGAGGTGAGGGCCCCGGTGGAGTGGACAGTCTACAGGGAGGAGGTGAGGGCCCTGGCGGAGTGGTCAGTCTACAGGGAGGAGGTGAGGGCCCTGGCAGAGTGGACAGTCTACAGTGAGGAGGTGAGGGACCTGGCGGAGTGGTCAGTCTACAGGGAGGATGTGAGGGCCCTGGCGGAGTGGACAGTCTACAGGGAGGAGGTGAGGGCCCTGGCGGAGTGGACAGTCTACAGGGAGTAGGTGAGGTCCCTGGCGGAGTGGACAGTCTACAGGGAGTAGGTGAGGTCCCTGGCGGAGTGGACAGTCTACAGGGAGGAGGTGAGGGCCCAGGCGGAGTGGACAGTCTACAGGGAGGAGGTGAGGGCCCAGGCGGAGTGGACAGTCTACAGGGAGGAGGTGAGGGCCCTGGCGGAGTGGACAGTCTACAGGGAGGAGGTGAGGGCCCTGGCGGAGTGTTCAGTCTACAGGGAGGAGGTGAGGGCCCAGGTGGAGTGGACAGTCTACAGGGAGTAGGTGAGGGCCCAGGTGGAGTGGACAGTCTACAGGGAGTAGGTGAGGTCCCTGGCGGAGTGGACAGTCTACAGGGAGGAGGTGAGGGCCCAGGCGGAGTGGACAGTCTACAGGGAGGAGGTGAGGGCCCAGGCGGAGTGGACAGTCTACAGGGAGTAGGTGAGGTCCCTGGCGGAGTGGACAGTCTACAGGGAGGAGGTGAGGGCCCAGGCGGAGTGGAAAGTCTACAGGGAGGAGGTGAGGGCCCAGGCGGAGTGGACAGTCTACAGGGAGGAGTTGAGGGCCCTGGCGGAGTGGACAGTCTACAGGGAGGAGGTGAGGGCCCAGGCAGAGTGGACAGTCTACAGGGAGGAGGTGAGGGCCCTGGCGGAGTGGACAGTCTACAGGGAGGAGGTGAGGGCCCAGGCGGAGTGGACAGTCTACAGGGAGGAGGTGAGGGCCCAGGCAGAGTGATACCATGAAAATAACCTCAACATCAACAAAATAAAGAGCTGATCGTGGACTCCAGGAGACAACAGAGACAGCACGCCCCTGTCCATGTTGACGGGACCACAGTGGAGAAGGTGGAAAGCTTCAAGTTCCTCGTTTTACACATCACATGACGATCTGAAATGGTCCATCCACACAGACAGTGTGGTGAGGAAAGGCTTCAGGAGGCTGAAGAAATGTGGCTTGGTCCCTAAGACCCTCACAAACTTTTACAGCTACGTAATTGAGAGCATCTTGTCGGGATATATCACCACCTGGTATTGTAACTGCACTCCCCGCAACCACAGGGCTCTCCAGAGGGTGATGAGGTCTGCCTAACGCTTCACCGGGCAGTGCCCACCCTCCAGGACAACTACAGCGCCCAATGTCACAGGAAGGCCAAAAAGATCATCAAGGACATCAACCACCCGAGCCACTGCCTGTTCACCCCGCTATCATCCAGAAGGCAAGGTCAGCACAGGTCAATCAAAGCTGGGACCGAGAGACTGAAAAACAGCTTCTATCTCAAGTCCATCACACTGTTAAATAGCAATCGCTAGCCGGCTACCTCCCGGTTACTCAACCGTGCACCTTAGAGGCTGCTGCCCTGTACACATAGACATGGAGTCACTGGCCACTTTAAACACTAGTCACTTTAATAATGTTTACATACTGCTTTACTCATTTAACATCGAGTACCAGTCAAACGTTTAGACACACCTCCTCATTCAAGGGTTTATCTTTATTTTTTTGTACTATTTTCTACATTGTAGAATAATAGTGAAGACATATGGAATCATGTAGTAACCAAAAAAGTATTCATTTTGTTCTTTGAGATTCTTCAAAGTAGCCGCCATTTTGCCTTGATGACAGCTTTGCCACACTCTTGGCATGGAGCAGCTGTCTGAGCCCAGGAGGACGTGTCAGAGGAGAATAGATGATCAGCACCAGTCCCAGGAAGAAGAGGGGGGGAGGGGGTGAATGAAAGAGAGCAGGTGCAACGTCGGCGCATCCTTCCCGTTGACGGAAAGAGTGAAAGGAGGACTGGAGAAGAACGGAGGAAGAGAGAAATGCATGCAGAATACAGACCAACAGCTTGAGGAGAATGGATCTGTGTCCCAAATGACACCCTATTCCCTGCGTAGTGTGCACTACTTTTGGTCCCAGGCCAATAGGGCTCCAGAGGACTCTTGTCAAAACTAGTGTACTATGTAGGAGATAGGGTGCAGTTGGGGAAAGTAACAAATTAATGAATCATCTATTCAGCACACATCACAGTGTTCCTTACCATGTGCCCTTTCCTTTCAGGTCGAGCAGGGATCTGACAGAGTGCATGAGTGCGTGTGTGTGTGTGTGCGTGTTTGTGTGTGTGCGTGTGTGTGTGTATGAGTGTGTGTGTGCGTGTGTGTTTGTGTGTGTGCGTGTGTGATCTGACAGAGTGTGTGTGTGAGTGAGTGAGTGTGTGTGTGTGTGTGTGTGTGTGTGTGTGTGTGTGTGTGTGAGTGTATCTGTCAAGTCAAATGCGCTGTCAAGTTTTCCGAGGTGCTTGGAATACCCAGCTTGAAAATCGGGGGTATGTCCCAAATTGCAGCTTTTTCCCTACACAGCACACTAGCTTGGACCAGAGTCCTATGGGCCTTGGGAAAAAGTAGTGTACTACATAGGGAATAGTCTGACGGAGGAACACCTGGTCTGACGGAGGAACACCTGGTCTGAAGGAGGAACACCTGGTCTGAAGGAGGAACACCTGGAGGAACACCTGGTCTGAAGGAGGAACACCTGGTCTGAAGGAGGAACACCTGGAGGAACACCTGGAGGAACACCTGGTCTGGAGGAGGAACACCTGGTCTGGAGGAGGAACACCTTGTTTGGAGGAGGAACACCTGGAGGAACACCTGGTCTGGGGGAGGAACACCTGGTCTGGAGGAGGAACACCTGGTCTGAAGGAGGAACACCTGGTCTGAAGGAGGAACACCTGGTCTGAAATAGGAACACCTGGTCTGGAGGAGGAACACCTGGTTTGAAGGAGGAACACCTGGTCTGGAGGAGGAACACCTGGTCTGAAATAGGAACACCTGGTCTGGAGGAGGAACACCTGGTTTGAAGGAGGAACACCTGGTCTGGAGGAGGAACACCTGGTCTGGAGGAGGAACACATGGTCTGGAGGAGGAACACATGGTCTGGAGGAGGAACACATGGTCTGAAGGAGGAACACCTGGAGGAACACCTGGTCTGGAGGAGGAACACCTGGTCTGGAGGAGGAACACCTGGTCTGAAGGAGGAACACCTGAATCTGAGATTATACTCACTCACGAGAACAAATACGCGCACACAGACACATAGACTCCCACACAGAGAGGGATAGCAGAGAGACACATAGACTCCCACACAGACACATAGACTCCCACACAGACACATAGACTCCCACACAGACACATAGACTCCCACACAGACAGGGATAGCAGAGAGACACATAGACTCCCACACAGACACATAGACTCCCACACAGAGAGGGATAGCAGAGAGACATAGACTCCCACACAGACACATAGACTTCCACACAGACAGGGATAGCAGAGAGACACATAGACTCCCACACAGACACATAGACTCCCACACAGAGAGGGATAGCAGAGAGACACATAGACTCCCACACAGACACATAGACTCCCACACAGAGAGGGATAGCAGAGAGACACTTAGACTCCCACACAGACACATAGACTCCCACACAGACACATAGACTCCCACACAGACACATAGACTCCCACACAGAGAGGGATAGCAGAGAGACACATAGACTCCCACACAGACACATAGACTCCCACACAGACAGGGATAGCAGAGAGACACATAGACTCCCACACAGACACATAGACTCCCACACAGAGACGGATAGCAGAGAGACACATAGACTCCCACACAGACACATAGACTCCCACACAGAGAGGGATAGCAGAGAGACACATAGACTCCCACACAGACACATAGACTCCCACACAGACACATAGACTCCCACACAGACACATAGACTCCCACACAGACAGGGATAGCAGAGAGACACAAACACAACTCTGCTGTAAATTATGCACTCGCCGTCAGACTAAAAAATGTAGCTCAAACATAGTTTTCAAAGGATATATAGGTAAGATTTTGGAAACACTTGAGTTAATGAGGGATACAAAGTATATTCAAAACAGGTGCTTCCACACAAGTGTGGTTCCTCAGTTAATTACTCAATAAACATCCCATCATGCTTAGGGTCATCAATAAAAATCCATTATTTTGACTACCATGGCTTTGCCCCCGGAACAACAATGCCCCCCATCCACAGGGTATGAGTGGTCACTGAAAGGTTTGAAGGACATGACAACGATGTAAACCATATGCCAAAAGCCGTCTCGGTCGTTAGACCTCAACCTAATTGAACCCTTGTGGGAGATTCTGGAGCGCCGCCTCAGACAGCGTTTTATACCACCATCGACAAAACATCGACAAAACACCAGATTATGGAATTTCTTAAAGAAAGAATGGTGTTCCATTCCTCCGATAGAGATCCAGACACTTGGAGAATATATGCCAAGGTGCATAAGAAGATAATCTGGTTTAGATGCGGTTCTGGCTCGTGGTGGCCTCACGCCCTATTAAAGACTCTTTATGTTGGTGTTTCAGGTACTTTGGCAGTTTCCTGTATTTTGACAGATCACAGATCTGATTGTTTGATATTAAAGGGGGTAAAACATATATAAATAACAACAACAACAACAGAAAACATTTTCACTAGGCGGAGGTAGCTAGAGAGACTAGGACAGGAGAGGGGAGGGAGAGAGACTAGGACAGGAGAGAGAGAGAGAGAGAGAGAGAGAGAAGAGGGGAGGGAGAGAGAGACTAGGACAGGAGAGGGGAGGGAGAGAGACTAGGACAGGAGAGAGTGAGAGAGAGAGAGAGAGAGACTAGGACAGGAGAGAGAGAGAGAGAGAGAGAGAGAGAGAGAGAGAGAGAGAGAAGAGGGGAGGGAGAGAGAGCGAGAGAGAGAGAGAGAGAGAGAGAGAAGAGGGGAGGGAGAGAGAGAGGGAGAGAGAGAGAGAGAGAGAGAGAGAGAGAGAGAGAGAGAGAGAGAGAGAAGAGGGGAGGGAGAGAGAGCGAGAGAGAGAGAGAGAGAGAGAGAGAGAGAGAGAGAAGAGGGGAGGGAGAGAGAGAGAGAGAGAGAGAGAGAGAGAGAGAAGAGGGGAGGGAGAGAGAGAGAGAGAGAGAGAGAGAGAGAGAGAGGGGAGGGAGAGAGAGAAGAGGGGAGGGAGAGAGAAGAGAGAGAAGATAGGGAGAGAGAGAGAAGAGGAAAGGGAGAGAGAGAGAGTGAGAGGAGGGAACGAGGGAATTGAAGGAAAGAGTGAACTACTTAGCTATCTATGCACAGCATACATCATTTAATGACAGACCACAGCTTTGATCTAAACTCATTTAATGACAGGCACCATCTTTGATCTAAACTAATTTCTATGCTCCACTTAATTTGTGTCATATTTCATGAAGATCAATATTCTCTCTCTCTCTCTCTCTCTTTCTCTCTCTCTCTCTCTCGGCATGGGAAACACAAATGTTAACATTGCCAAAGCAAGTTTTTTGCCAATTTTAACCTCAGATCTATTGTTTGTGTACATGGATTTTAAAATGTCATATGTTTTTACCCCAACACCCATAGATTTGTACAGCTGACCGTCATCAACAAAGAATGAGAAGTCTCAATTGGGATGAATACGTGGTCTGTCATATGGTCATTTGGTAAGAAGCCAAGTTGACATTTGCTCAGTACATTGTTTCCACAGAGGACATGTACAAGTCTGCTTTTAATGATAATGCAGAGGATTTCCCCAAGATTGCTGTTGACAGATATATCCCACGGTAGTTATTGGGGTCAAATTTGTCTCTACTTTTGTGGATTGGGGTGATCAGTCCTTTGTTCCAAATATTGGGGAAGATGCCGCTGTGGATGATGTTAAAGATTTGAAGTTTAGCCAATTGGAAGTTTTGGGCTCTATATGTGACCCGTTTCAGGAAACTAGGCATATGTCAGCAACCTTCACGCTACCCATGATTGGTTGAGATAATGAGTGGGCTGGACATGCCAAGAGATGAGTTGGGATTGGTCTGCCATATAGCACTCTTTTGTCTATTTGAGCTGGTCAGTTTGTTTAGGTAATCATGTCTAATGCTGCTTTCTTTAAATGTACAGTGCAAAATTTTACAAAATATTCAACTAGGCTTGTCATGGCTCACATCTACTCCCTTATCCCAGAAACCCTAGACCCACTCTAATTTGCATACATGCATGAGAGCATCAGCTGTTCCGGACGACGTAGCCGATGTGAGTAAGACCTCACGTCCGTAGCCATGAAGTGCTTTGAAAGGCTGGTAATGGCTCTCATCAACACCATTCTCCCAAACAGATCCACAGATGATGCAATCTCTATTTCATTCCACACTGTCCTTTCACACCTGGATAAAAGGAACACCTATGTGAGAATGCTGTTCATTGACTACAGCTCAGCGATCAACACCATAGTGCCCTCAAAGCTCATCACTAAACTGAGGACCCTGGGAATAAACACCTCCCTCTGCAACTGGATCCAGAACTTCCTGACAGGCCACCCCCAGGTGGTAAGGGTTGGAAACAACACAATTGACACTGATCCTCAAAACGGGGGCCCCTCAGGGGTGCGTGCTCAGTTCCCTCCTGTACTCCCTGTTCACTCATGATTGCACGGCCAGGCTCGACTCGAACACCATCATTAAGTTTGCCGATGACACAACAGTGTTAGGCCTGATCACTGACAACGATGAGACAGCCTATAGGGAGGAGGTCAGAGACCTGACCGTGTGGTGCAAGCACAACAACCTCTCCCTCAACGTGATCAAGACAAAGGAGATGATTGTGGACTACAGGAAAAGGAGGACCAAGCACAACACCATTCTCATTGACGGGACTGTAGTGGAGCAGGTTGAGAGCTTCAAGTTCCTTAGTGTCCACATCACCAACAAACTAACAAGGTCCAAGCACACCAAGACAGTCATGAAGAGGCCATGACAAAACCTGCTCCCCCTAAGGAGACTGAAAACATTTGGCATGGGTCCTCAGATCCTCAAAAGGTTTTACAGCTGCACCATTGAGAGCATCCTGACGGGTTGCATCACTGCCTGGTATGTCAACTACTCTGCCTCCGACCGCAAGGCACTACAGAGGGTAGTGCGTATGGCCCAGTACATCACCTGTGCCAAGCTTTCTGCCACCCAGGACCTCTATACCAGGCGTTGTCAGAGGAAGGCCCTAAAAATGGTCAAAGACACCAGCCACCCTAGGCATAGACTGTTCTCTCTGCTACCGCACGGCAAGTAGTACCAGAGTGCCAAGTCTAGGTCCAAGAGGCTTCTAAACAGCATCCTTCTACCCCAAAGCAATAAGACTCCTTAACAGCTAATCAAATGGCCAACCAGACTATTTAACCCTCCCCCCTTCTATGCTGCTGCTACTCTCTGTTATTATCTATGCTAGCTAACATTACATTTATGATCTGTGTAGTAATGTTCTCATACTGCCATTTCACATTGCTACTGATATAACCTAATATTAGCTAGCTAACTAGCAAACATTGTAGTTATTTGGTTAACTTTAGCTAGCTATGACCATCAGTTTGTATTGCTAGTACTCTATGGATTAGGATTACGGTTCATTGTTTAGCTCGCATCTCTAAACAAAAGACCCCACTTTGCCAGATGAATACATGACCCAACAAGTTAGCCAGGAAAAAGTATGTGAACCCTTTGTAAATACCTGGATATCTACATAAATTGGTCATAAAATGTGTATTTAATAACTAGTTTACCCTCCTTTGGCAGCAATAACCTCAACCAATCATTTTCTGTAGTTGCGGAACAGACCTGCACAATGGTCAAGAGTAATTTTGGACCATTCCTCTTTACAAAACTCTTTCAGTTCAGCAATATTCTTGGGATGTCTGGTGTGAACTGCTCTCTTGAGGTCATGCCACAGCATCTCAATCGGGTTGTGGTCAGGACTCTGACTGGCCCACTCCAGAAGGTCAGGACTCTGACTGGGCCACTCCAGAAGGTCAGGACTCTGACTGGCCCACTCCAGAAGGTCAGGACTCTGACTGGCCCACTCCAGAAGGTCAGGACTCTGACTGGGCCACTCCAGAAGGTCAGGACTCTGACTGGGCCACTCCAGAAGGTCAGGACTCTGACTGGGCCACTCCAGAAGGTGTATTTTCCTCTGTTGAAGCCATTTTGTTGTTGATTTACTTCTGTGTTTTGGATCACTGTCCTGTTGCATCACCAAACTTCTGTTGAGCTTCAATTGGTGGAATTATAGCCTAAAATGCAGTAGTACTGAGGCACCCATATTAATGAGGTATAGCCTACATAGACGGTCAGATTATTATGGACAAATGGCAGCCAATCCTCAATCAAAAATCAATATCCTGCAAAATGTCTTGATAAACTTGGGAATTCATTTTTCCTTTGATGATAGGAAGCTGTCCAGGCCGTGAGGCAGCAAAGCAACTCCAAACCATGATGCTCCCTGTGCCTTTTTTTCTCCACACACTGTGGTCCCATGTTCCTTCCAAACAACTCAACTGTAGTTTCATCTGTCCACAAAATATTTTACCAGTAGTGCTGTGGAATATCCAGGTGCTCTTTTGCAAACTTCAGACATGCAGCCATGTTTTTTTTGGACAGCAGTGGCTTCTTCTATGGTGTCCTCCCATGAACGCCATTCTTGTTTAGTGTTTTACGTATCGTAGACTCATCAACAGAGATGTTAACATGTTCCAGGGATTTCTGTAAATCTTCAGCTGACACTCTAGGATTCTTCTTAACCTCATTGAGCATTCGGCGCTGTGCTCTTGCAGTGATCTTTGTCTTGCCACTGTATTATGTAATAATTCCAAAATATTTGTATCTAGAATTAGTTTTTTCAGCATCAGTAGAACACGCCTGACTCTCCTCCACCAGTCATACAAGGAGAATGGCTCCCATCAAAAAGAGAGCTGACCCAAACAAGCACGGGTTACACCTGAAGCATGAGGACTTGCAACGAGTGGTGAACTTCATCAACAACTACGCAGAGTTATTTTGCTCCTTTGCACCCCATTATTTGTATTTCTACTTTGCAAGGTGAAATAAATAAATGAAATAAATAAAGACATAAAAAATACCAGGACGCCACCCGGGACGCCACCCGGGACGCCACCCGGGACGCCACACAAAAAAAAAAAATTTGCACGCCCAATTTTTCAGTTTTTGATTTGTTAAATTTTGGGGAAATATCCAATAAATGTCGTTCCACTTCATGATTGTGTCCCACTTGTTGTTGATTCTTCACAAAAAATACAGTGTTATATATTTATGTTTGAAGCCTGAAATGTGGCAAAAGGTCGCAAAGTTCAAGGGGGCCGAATACTTTCGCAAGGCACTGTATGTTAATGTTATTTTGTTGTTTGCAGGTGCACTATCCTTCTGACCCAATGACCCAATGCAGCCAGGTCCCATCTCCTTTTTATCTCCTTGCAAGTGTGGCTTGTTTGGTGTCTGCTGTGAATGAAAACCACAACTAGTCAACTACTTGATGAAGGCATGTCATCCAGCAAAGGCAGCCGCCCAGTCATCAACTACATGCACCATTTCTTCACCAACTAGGGAGTTGGGGAAACACATGTGGACCTGAATTGTGAAAACTGCAGTGGCCAAAACAAGAACAAGGTTATGCTCTGGTATTGAGTCTGGTGGACCATGCACAAGCTCCACCACAGTCTGGACCTTCACTTCCTGATTACAGGCCACACCAATTTTGTCCCCGACGGTTAATTCGGCCTCATCAAGCAGCGCTTCAGAAAGACCAGAGTGAACACTTTGTCTGAGATTGCTGGTGTTGTGTAGGACAGCACTGTGACAGGGGTCACCATTCCACAGCTGGTTGGACTGGAGGATGGTACGGTGCTGGGGGAAAGCTATGGCTGGCAACACCACCTGACTCTGTTCTTCAGGCCGCTGCCACAGATCAAGCAGTACCAGCACATCTAGGTGAATATCCTTTTCATTGCATTGTATGTTGTATCTAAACAGGTTTCAGCTGCTGAGCAACGCTGACATCCTTCCTCCCCTAGATGGTCTGCCTGTACAAGCACCACCTGGACTGGACACAGCTAGACAAACTTATCTTTTTGAGAAGATCAGGGAGTTTTGCGACGAAGAGACAATGGACATCACATGCCCTGCATCAAAGTCAAGGGCACGACAGAAACAGGCTCTCTGAATACACCTTCTGTAGAGACCCATCCATTTGGCTGCACCGTTTACACCTTCTGTAGAGACCCATCCATTTGGCTGTGCCATTTACACCTTCTGTAGAGACCCATCCATTTGGCTGTGCCGTTCACACCTTCTGTAGAGACCCATCCATTTGGCTGTGCCATTTACACCTTCTGTAGAGACCCATCCATTTGGCTGTGCCGTTCACACCTTCTGTAGAGACCCATCCATTTGGCTGTGCCGTTCACACCTTCTGTAGAGACCCATCCATTTGGCTGTGCCATTTACACCTTCTGTAGAGACCCATCCATTTAAAAAAAAATTATTTCACCTTTATTTAACCAGGTAGGCTAGTTGAGAACAAGTTCTCATTTGCAACTGCGACCTGGCCAAGATAAAGCATAGCAGTGTGAACAGACAACACAGAGTTACACATGGAGTAAACAATAAACAAGTCAATAACACAGTAGAAAAAATAGGGGACTCTATATACATTGTGTACAAAAGGCATGAGGAGGTAGGAGAATAATTACAATTTTGCAGATTAACACTGGAGTGATAAATGATCAGATGGTCATGTACAGGTAGAGATATTGGTGTGCAAAAGAGCAGAAAAGTAAATAAATAAAAACAGTATGGGGATGAGGTAGGTAAAAATGGGTGGGCTATTTACCAATAGACTATGTACAGCTGCAGCATTTGGCTGTGCCGTTTACACCTTCTGTAGAGATCCATCCATTTGGCATGATGTTGCTGGGAGTTAAAGAATTTCTTTCACATGACACATCAATTTAGACAAGTGTGTCTGGGTCAGCGGCATCTAATATTTATAAAATGTTTTTTATCTAGACACTTTCTGTTTAGCTGGAATTGTTCCTTATTGTAGGCTACTACTTTTACCACTTTTAGTCTTAATCTTTACTACACTATTCACTGTTTAGCACATGACCTCATGTGAATCTTGAAAGAGATGGGCAGGGCTAAGGCTTAAGAGGGTGTGAACGATGCTGAATGGGTGGGGCTAAGGCTTAAGAGGGTGTGAACGATGCTGAATGGGCGGGGCTAAAGCTTAAGAGGGTGTGAATGATGCTGAATGGGTGGGGCTAAGGCTTAAGAGGGTGTGAACGATGCTGAATGGTTGGGGCTAAGGCTTAAGAGGGTGTGAACGATGCTGAATGGGCGGCGCTAAAGCTTAAGAGGGTGTGAATGATGCTGAATGGGCGGGGCTAAGGCTTAAGAGGGTGTGAATGATGCTGAATGGGTGTAAATAAAGAAGAGCTCTCCAGTAAGTACCAAAACATTCAAAGGTACTTTTCTCAAGAGTTTACAAGTTTATCATCTTTCACAGTTTATCATCTTTCCCATTGTTCCTCAAATGCAGTGTATGATATACAGTGCCTTGCAAAAGTATTCATCCCCCTTGGCTTTTGTTAAATTTTGTTGCATTATAACCTGTAATTTAAATGGATTTTTATTTGGATTTCATGTAATGGACATACACAAAATAGTTCAAATCAGTGCAGTGAAATGAAAAAAAAAACTTGTTTAAACAATTCTAAAAATAAATAAATGGAAAAGTGGTGCGTGCATATGTATTCACCCCCCTTGCTATGAAGCCCCTAAATAAGATCTGGTGCAACCAATTACCTTCAGAAGTCACATAATTTGTTAAATAAAGTCCACCTGTGTGCAATCAGTGTCACATGATCTGTCACATGATCTCAGTATATATACACCTGTTCTGAAAGGCCCCAGAGTCTGCAACACCACTAAACAAGCGGCACCACCAAGCAAGTGTCACCATGAAGACCAAGGAGCTCTCCAAACAAGTCAGGGACGAAGTTGTGGAGAAGTACAGATCAGGGTTGGGTTATAAAAAAAAATCTGAAAATCGAACATCCCACGGAGCACCATTAAATCCATTATTTAAAAAATGGAAAGAATATGGCACCACAACAAACCTGTCAAGAGAGTACCGCCCACCAAAACCTATGGCCCAGGCAAGGAGGGCGTTAATCAGAGAGGCAACAAAGAGACCAACGATAACCCTGAATGAGCTGCAAAGCTCCACAGCGGAGATTGGAGTATCTTTCCATAGGACCACTTTAATCCGTCCACTCCACAGAGCTGGGCTTTATGGAAGAGATTGGAGTATCTGACCATAGGACCACTTTAATCCGTCCACTCCACAGAGCTTGGCTTTATGGAAGAGATTGGAGTATCTGTCCGTAGGACCACTTTAATCCGTCCACTCCACAGAGCTTGGCTTTATGGAAGAGTGGCCAGAAAAAAATCGGTAAAATAGGCATGTGGGAAACTCTCCAAACATATGGAATAAGGTACTCTGGTCAGATGAGACTAAAATTGAGCTTTTTGGCCATCAAGGAAAATGCTATGTCTGGCACAAACCCAACACCTCCCATCACCCCGAGAACACCATCCCTACAGTGACGCATGCTGGTGGCAGTAGGCTGTTTTTCGTCAGCAGGGACTGGGAAACTAGTCAGAATTGAAGGAATGATGGATTTCTGATATACAGGGAAATTCTACAGGGAAATTCTTGAGGGAAACCTGTCTCAGATTTGAGACTGGGAAGGAGGTTTACCTTCCAGCAGAACAATGTCCCGAAGCATACTGATAAAGCAACACTCGAGTGGTTTAATGGGAAACATTTAAATGTCTTGGAATGGCCTATTCAAAGCCCAGACCTCAATCCAATTGAGAATCTGGTATGACTTAAATATTGCTGAACACCAGCGGAACCCATCCAACTTGAAGGATCTGGAGCAGTGTTGCCTTCAAGAATTGGCCAAAATCCCTGTGGCTCGATGTGCCAAGTTTATAGAGACATACCCCAAGAGACTTGCAGCTGTAATTGCTGCAAATGGTGTCTCTACAAATAATTGCATTTTGGGGGATGGATAGTTATACACGCTCAAGTATTCAGTCTTTTTCTCTTATTTCTTGTTTCTTCCACCCCAAAAACTATTTATCAATTTTAAAGTGGTATGCATGCTGTGTCCATCATACAAACCCCCATAATACAACCCACCCTCCAAAAAATGTTATTTTAATTCTAGGTTGTAAGGCAACAAAATAGGAAAACTGCCAAGGGGGGTGAATACTTTTAAAGGCCACTGTATCATTTTATTAGCTCTTGAGTCTCCACTTTTATTTATTTATTTATTTTATTTATTATGTAAAAAACACAGTTTCAAACGTTGCCACAAAAGATTTGAGTCGGTATTTATTTAATCATTTAATTGAGGACACCATCAACCATTTAGTTAATCATTTCATTAAGGATACCATCAACTCCACACACTTTTCTGGGTTGGAGGGTTTGTATTTTGTCCTGTAGTTCATTCAATGTAATTGGAGAATCCAGTGGTTTCTGGTTGTCTTTAATAGTTGATTCTAAGATTAGTTTTTTTATCATGTCTATGTTTTTGCTGTTTGTTCTTTGATATAGGGCCAAACATAATGGAGAAGTTGTTTATCCATACATATCAATTTTGGATATATAACTCTTTGTTTTGTTGTTTGTTTAGTATTTTCCCAGAAGTGGTTAGAATCTATGGATTCTTCATTTGCATGGAGATGATTTCTGACGTGCTGTTCCTTGTTTTTCCGTAGTGTATTTCTGTATTGTTTTAGTGATTCACCATAGTGAAAGTGTAGGTTCAGGTTTTCTGGGTCTCTCTGTTTTTGGTTGGATAGGTTTCTCAATTTATTTCTTAGGTTTTTGCATTCTTCATCAAACCATTTGTCATTGCTGTTAATTTTTCTCAGGTTTTCTGCTTGAAATATTTTGATTTGATAGGGGAGCTGAGAGGTCAAATATACTGTTAATATTTGATAGGGTAGCTGAGAGGTCAAATATACTGTTTATATTTGATAGGGTAGCTGAGAGGTCAAACATACTGTTAATATTTGATAGGGGAGCTGAGAGGTCAAATATACTGTTTATATTTGATAGGGTAGCTGAGAGGTCAAATATACTGTTAATATTTGATAGGGGAGCTGAGAGGTCAAATATACTGTTTATATTTGATAGGGTAGCTGAGAGGTCATATATACTGTTAATATTTGATAGGGTAGCTGAGAGGTCAAATATACTGTTTATATTTGATAGGGGAGCTGAGAGGTCAAATATACTGTTAATATTTGATAGGGAAGCTGATAGGCCAAAAATACTGTTTAGGCACTTTCTCTGCCTCTCTCTCCCTCTTTCTCTGTTTTTGGTTGGATAGGTTTCTCAATTTATTTCTTAGGTTTTTGCATTCTTCATCAAACCATTTGTCATTGCTGTTAATTTTTCTCAGGTTTTCTGCTTGAAATATTTTGATTTGATAGGGGAGCTGAGAGGTCAAATATACTGTTAATATTTGATAGGGTAGCTGAGAGGTCAAATATACTGTTTATATTTGATAGGGTAGCTGAGAGGTCAAACATACTGTTAATATTTGATAGGGGAGCTGAGAGGTCAAATATACTGTTTATATTTGATAGGGTAGCTGAGAGGTCAAATATACTGTTAATATTTGATAGGGGAGCTGAGAGGTCAAATATACTGTTTATATTTGATAGGGTAGCTGAGAGGTCATATATACTGTTAATATTTGATAGGGTAGCTGAGAGGTCAAATATACTGTTTATATTTGATAGGGGAGCTGAGAGGTCAAATATACTGTTAATATTTGATAGGGAAGCTGATAGGCCAAAAATACTGTTTAGGCACTTTCTCTGCCTCTCTCTCCCTCTTTCTCTCCACTCTCCCTGCAGAAATAACACAAAGGAGGAGGGGAATTTTTAATTTGAAGACATCATAAGTGCCATCATGCACTGTCTTCATCATCTGTCTCCGTCCCTCCGTCCCTCCCACCATCCCTCCAACCCTCCATCCTACAGACAAAGAATGTGTCCCAAATGTCACTCTAATGGTGAACACTAACGTTGGATGTTGGTGCCCTCTAATGATGAACACTAACGTTGGATGTTGGTGCCCTCTAATGATGAACATAAGGTTTGGAAGTTAGTGCCCTTCTCCACATGATTTCTACTCAGTTAGACGTTTGGTTTTCCCAGAAAGTTAAGCTCTGTTGGTCAATGGGTGAAGGTCCCCAAACCAAATCAAATAAATGTGCATTTGTCACATGCACCGAATACAACAGGTGTAGACCTTACAGTTAAATGCTTACTTACAAGCCCTTAACCAACAATGCAGTTTTAAGAAAATACCAACAAAGTTAGTGATAAGAATAACAAATAATTAAAGAGCAGCAGTGAAATAACAATAGCGAGACTATATACAGGGAGTACCGGTACAGAGTCAATGTGCGGGGGCACCGGTTAGTTGAGGTAGTATGTACATGTAGGTAGAGATGTTAAAGTGTAGTACAATTCGATCTTCATCCTGTATTTACGCTTTGCCTGTTTGATGGTTCGTCAGAGGACATAGTGGGATTTCTTAAAAGATTCCGTGTTAGAGTCCCGCTCCTTGAACGCGGCAGCTCTACCCTTTACCTTAGTCCAAATGTTGCCTGTAATCCATGGCTTCTGGTTGGGGTATGTACGTACAGTCACTGTGGGGACGACGTCCTCGATGCACTTATTGATAAAACCAGTGACTGATGTGGTATACTCCTCAATGCCATCGGAGGAATCCCGGAACATATTCCAGTCTGTGCTGCAAAACAGTCCTGTAGTTTAGCATCTGCTTCATCTGACCAATTTTTTTATTGACAGAGTCACTGGTGCTTCCTGCTTTAATTTTTGCTTGTAAGCAGGAATCAGGAGGATAGAATTATGATCAGATTTGCCAAATGGTGGTTGACGGTGAGCTTTGTATGCGTCTCTATGTGTGGAGTAGAGGTGATCTAGAATTGTTTTCCCTCTTGTTACACATTTAACATGCTGGTAGAAATGAGGAAAAACTGATTAAAGTTTCCCTGCATTCAATTCCTCGGCCACTAGGAGTGCCGATAAATTTTCTAGAAAAGCTGAGCTATTCAGCTGGGCTGGACTCAACGTAAGATAAGATAGCCTGGGCTGGTCACAGATCTGTTTCTGCTGTTGTGCAAAAACTGGGTCTTGGCACAACAGGTCTGTTTGAGATGTCTTGCAAAACCTGTTCTCTGCTTCAGCTGGTTTAGGTAAACTGCCGTGTGTGGTATTTCTCAGGTGATTTAAGTAGTTGTAAAGGTCAGGCAACATACATGGCATTGCTTATGGAGGCAGGGAATAACTGTGACCTTTAGGGTTACTAAAAATGAAAGATGAACTGTGTAGTGTAATGAAAGTACAGAAACATTTTAGTGACACCAGATCTCAGTATTTGATGGGATGAGGACATTTTGAAGACACTGCACTTCTTGAAAGTGAAATGCCTTTGTGTGTATACACACACGACAAGTTATACTGTGAAAAAAGGCTTCATTTACAAACAAACTTTGGAAGAGCAATGTGTCCATTCCTTTAAATCCCCATTCGTTGGAAGAGCAATCCCAGCAAACCAAAATTACTTCTGTGTAGGTGCCCAGAACATTTGCTTTCGGCAATTGTTCTCATGACACAAATAATGTCCAGTCGTGGTGATGATTAAAGAACGTTCTTGATGTTGCAAGAACATTCTTAGAACACATTTAATCCATTGAATAAAGAACATTCTTAGAACACATTTAATCCGTTGAATGAAGAACATTCTTAGAACACATTTTAATCCGTTGAATGAAGAACATTCTTAGAACACATTTAATCCGTTGAATGAAGAACATTCTTAGAACACATTTAATCCGTTGAATGAAGAACATTCTTAGAACACATTTAATCCGTTGAATGAAGAACATTCTTAGAACACATTTAATCCGTTGAATGAAGAACATTCTTAGAACATATTTAATCCGTTGAATGAAGAACATTCTTAGAACACATTTAATCCGTTGAATAAAGAACATTCTTAGAACACATTTAATCCATTGAATAAAGAACATTCTTAGAACACATTTAATCCGTTGAATGAAGAACATTCTTAGAACACATTTAATCCGTTGAATGAAGAACATTCTTAGAACACATTTAATCCGTTGAATGAAGGTTCCCAAAATGATTCATTAGGTTGTAGGAAGAGTCTGTTGAGATCAATGTGGGGACATTACAAAATGTATTTTCCCAAAACACAAAAACTGTCCAGTTGTGTGGATGATTCTACAATGTTTATTTTAGGGGCCAAAAAAAACACACTTGATATTACAAGTACATGCCCAGAACACATTTAATATGTTCTTTAATTAGTTCACAGAATGTTGTTTCATTAGGTTGTGAGAACAATCTAGTGAGAACATTGACTGGCTACCCCACATAGCCTGGTTCCTCTCTAGGTTTCTTCCTAGGTTTTGGCCTTTCTAGGGAAGCCACCGTGCTTCTACACCTGCATTGTTTACTGTTTGGGGTTTTAGGCTGGGTTTCTGTACAGCACTTTGAGATATCAGCTGATGTACGAAGGGCTATATAAATCAATTTGATTTAATTTGAAGGAGAAAAGTCATTGAGTGTCACCAGCATAGCAGTGATAGAAGAGACCATGTGAGGATATGACAGAGGGAGAGGTCTATCCTCATAGCAGTGATAGGAGAGACCATGTCAGAGCTGAGTGACTTGGTCTATCGAGAGAAGAGGAGAGGTCCATCCTCATAGCGGCGATAGGAGAGACCATGTGAGGATATGACAGAGCTGAGTGATGAGGTCTGTAGAGAGAAGAGGAGAGGTCCATCCTCATAGCAGCGATAGGAGAGACCATGTGAGGATATGACAGAGCTGAGTGACGAGGTCTGTAGAGAGAAGAGGAGAGGTCCATCCTCATAGCAGTGATAGGAGAGACCATGTGAGGATATGACAGAGCTGAGTGACGAGGTCTGTAGAGAGAAGAGGAGAGGTCCATCCTCATAGCGGCGATAGGAGAGACCATGTGAGGATATGACAGAGCTGAGTGACGAGGTCTGTAGAGAGAAGAGGAGAGGTCCATCCTCATAGCGGCGATAGGAGAGACCATGTGAGGATATGACAGAGCTGTGTGACGAGGTCTGTAGAGAGAAGAGGAGAGGTCCATCCTCATAGCAGCGATAGGAGAGAGAAGAGGAGAGGTCCACCCTCATAGCGGCGATAGGAGACCATGTGACAGAGGATTTGACAGAGCCAAATTACTTGGTGTATAGAGAGAAGAGGTCCTACAACCGAGCCTTGGGGGACACCAGTAGTGAGAGTACGTGGTGCAGACACAGTTCCTCTCCACGTCACCTGATAGGAGCGGCTTGCCAGGTAGGATGAAATCCATGAGTGTTTCAGAGCCAGAGACGCCCAGCCCTGAGAGGGTGGAAAGGATGATCTGATAGAGTCTGAGACGCCCAGCCCTGAGAGGGTGGAGAGGAGGATCTAATGGTTCACGGTGTCCAAGGCAGACAATAGATCTAGGAGGATGAGAACAGAGGAGAGAGAGTCAGCTTTTGGCAGTGCGGAGAGCCTCCGTGACAGAAGAGAAGTCTCAGTTGAGTGAACCATCTTGAAGCCTGACTGGGTCAAGAAGATGGTTCTGAGAGGGATAACGTGAAAGTTGATAAGAGACAGCAGTGTTTTGGAAAGAAAGAAGGCATACAGGTCAGTGGAGGAAGGGGAAGACCATCTTCCTCAGTGAATTTCATAAAAATAAATAAATAGTTTTTACATTAAAACTACACTAGATATATTCACGTCACCAAATAAGGAGCCGCCAGTCTGCCAGGAGCCGCCAGTCTGCCAGGAGCCGCCAGTCTGCCAGGAGCCGCCAGTCTGCCAGGAGCCGCCAGTCTGCCAGGGGACGCCAGTGCCGCCAGGCAGCTAGAGTCAGCCAGGGGCCGCCAGTCAGCCCAGAGGCGCCAGAGCCCCTCAGCCCAGAGGCGCCAGAGCACCTCAGTCCCGAGCAGCTTCCCCTCAGTCCCGACGGCCGCCCGTCTGCCCAACGCTGCCAGTCTGCCAGGAGCCGCGGCGCTGGCGGCGCTGGGCAGACGGGTGGCTCAGGCGGCGCTGGGCAGACGGGTGGCTCAGGCGGCGCTGGGCAGACGGGAGGCTCAGATGGCGCTGGGCAGACGGGAAGCTTAGATGGCGCTGGGCAGACGGGAAGCTCCGGCAACGCTGGAGAGGAAGGCTCTGGCAGCGCTGGACTGAGTAGCTCTGGCGCCTCTGGAATGAGGGGCGGGAGCTCTGGTAGCGCCGGAGAGGAGGAAGGCTCTAGCAGCGCTGGACAGGTGGGAGCCCCTGTAAGGATGAGCCGGAGAGACAGCCTGGTGCGGGGGGCTGCGACCGGAGGGCTGGTGCGTGGAGGTGGTGATGGATAGACCGGACCGTGCAGGTGCACTGGAGCTCTTGAGCACCGAGCCTGCCCAACCCTACCTGGTTGCATGCTCCCGGTCGCCCTGCCAGTGCGGCGAGGTGGAATAGCCCGCACTGGGCTATGCAGGCGAACCGGGGACACCATGTGCAAGGCTGGTGCCATGTAAGCCGGCCCAAGGAGAGCCAGCTTCATGGCACTTGGCTAACTAACTAACAAAACAATAAATGTGCGAAAACCTAAACAGTCCTATCTGGTGCAAACACAGAGACAGGAACAATCACCCACAAACACACAGTGAAACCCAGGCTGATTCTCTGATTCTCAATCAGAGACAACTAATGACACCTGCATCTGATTGAGAACCATACTAGGCCGAAACATAGAAATGGGAAGGAGGGAGACTGGAGAGGGGGAAGGAGGGAGACTGGAGAGGGGGAGAAGGAGGGAGACTGGAGAGGGGGAGAAGGAGGGAGACTGGAGAGGGGGAGAAGGAGGGAGGTTGGAGAGGGAGACTGGAGAGGGGGAAGGAGGGAGGCTGGAGATGGGGAAGGAGGGATGCTGGAGATGGGGAAGGAGGGACGCTGGATAAGAGGAAAAGGAGGGGGACTGGAGATGGGGGACTGGAGATGGGGGACTGGAGATGGGAGACTGGAGATGGGGACTGGAGATGGGGGACTGGAGAGGCGGAAGGAGGGAGACTGGAGATGGGGAAAAGGAAAGAGGCTGGGAGAAAGTGGGGGGTGAAAGAACAGACAGGGTTAGCAGTTATTGAACCTGAAGCTCATCTCACATGAGAGTTTAGACATTAGCTTTGTGTCCCTAACAGAGTCGCTAATCAATAGAGTACAAACATTCAGGGTGCTTCCCAAACGGCACCTTATTCCTTATATAGTGCACTACTTTTGACCAGAGTCCTATATGTACTAGACAAAATTAGTCCACTACATAGGGAATAGGGTGCATTTGGGACGCACAGAAGATTTCTCAGCAGGGACCTTGCTGCTCTCAGCTGGAGTAAACAACTGCCACATCAAGACTAAGGTGTGTGTGTGTGTGTGTGTGTGTGTGTGTGTGTGTGTGTGTGTGTGTGTGTGTGTGTGTGTGTGTGTGTGTGTGTGTGTGTGTGTGTGTGTGTGTGTGTGTGTGTGTGTGTCAATACTGTCAAGACCAAGGGCGGCACGTACGCTAGTCCTGTCTGAGCTGTCCATACAACATACACAATACTGGTCCTGTCTGAGCTATCCCTACAAAATACACAATACAATACTGATCCTGTCTGAGCTATCCATACAAAATACACAATACAATACTGATCATGTCTGAGCTGTCCATACAAAATACACAATACAATACTGATCCTGTCTGAGCTATCTATACAAATACACAATACTGATCCTGTCTGAGCTATCCCTACAAAATACACAATACAATACTGATCCTGTCTGAGCTGTCCATACAAAATACACAATACAATACTGATCCTGTCTGAGCTATCTATACAAATACACAATACTGATCCTGTCTGAGCTATCCCTACAACATACACAATACTGATCCTGTCTGAGCTATCCCTACAACATACACAATACAATACTGATCCTGTCTGAGCTATCTATACAACATACACAATACTGATCCTGTCTGAGCTGTCCATACAACATACACAATACAATACTGATCCTGTCTGAGCTATCTATACAACATACACAACACATTACTGATCCTGTCTGAGCTATCTATACAACATACACAACACATTACTGATCCTGTCTGAGCTATCTATACAACATACACA
Organism: Oncorhynchus kisutch; assembly: GCF_002021735.2. Taxonomy (NCBI): domain Eukaryota; kingdom Metazoa; phylum Chordata; class Actinopteri; order Salmoniformes; family Salmonidae; genus Oncorhynchus; species Oncorhynchus kisutch. The sequence continues at coordinate 4,193,938 of NC_034193.2, forward strand.
ACACATTACTGATCCTGTCTGAGCTATCTATACAACATACACAATACTGATCCTGTCTGAGCTGTCCATACAACATACACAATACAATACTGATCCTGTCTGAGCTATCTATACAACATACACAATACTGATCCTGTCTGAGCTGTCCATACAACATACACAATACAATACTGATCCTGTCTGAGCTATCTATACAACATACACAACACATTACTGATCCTGTCTGAGCTATCTATACAACATACACAACACATTACTGATCCTGTCTGAGCTATCTATACAACATACACAACACATTACTGATCCTGTCTGAGCTATCTATACAACATACACAATACTGATCCTGTCTGAGCTGTCCATACAACATACACAATAAAATACTGATCCTGTCTGAGCTATCCATACAACATACACAACACTGATCCTGTCTGAGCTATCTATACAACAGAAACAATACTGATCCTGTCTGAGCTATCCATACAACATACACAATACAATACTGATCCTGTCTGAGCTATCCATACAACATACACAATGCATTACTGATCCTGTCTGAGCTATCCATACTACATACACAATACTGATCCTGTCTGAGCTATCCATACAACATACACAATGCATTACTGATCCTGTCTGAGCTATCCATACAACATACACAATACAATACTGATCCTGTCTGAGCAATCCATACAACATACACAATACAATACTGATCCTGTCTGAGCTATCCATACAACATACACAATACTGATCCTGTCTGAGCTATCCATACAACATACACAATACTGATCCTGTCTGAGCTATCCATACAACATACACAATACTGATCCTGTCTGAGCTGTCCATACAACATACTGATCCTGTCTGAGCTGTCCATACAACATACACAATACTGATCCTGTCTGAGCTATCCATACAACATACACAATACTGATCCTGTCTGAGCTGTCCATACAACATACACAATACATTACTGATCCTGTCTGAGCTGTCCATACAACATACACAATACAATACTGATCCTGTCTGAGCTATCCATACAACATACACAATACTGATCCTGTCTGAGCTGTCCATACAACATACACAATACTGATCCTGTCTGAGCTATCCATACAACATACACAATACAATACTGATCCTGTCTGAGCTATCCATACAACATACACAATACATTGCTGATCCTGTCTGAGCTGTCCATACAACATACACATTACTGATCCTGTCTGAGCTGTCCATACAACATACACAATACTGATCCTGTCTGAGCTGTCCATACAACATACTGATCCTGTCTGAGCTGTCCATACAACATACACATTACTGATCCTGTCTGAGCTGTCTATACAACATACAACATACTGATCCTGTCTGAGCTGTCCATACAACATACACAATACTGATCCTGTCTGAGCTATCCATACAACATACACAATACTGATCCTGTCTGAGCTGTCCATACAACATACACAATACTGATCCTGTCTGAGCTGTCCATACAACATACACAATACTGATCCTGTCTGAGCTGTCCATACAACATACACAATACTGATCCTGTCTGAGCTGTCCATACAACAGAACCAATACAATACTGATCCTGTTTGAGCTGTCCATACAACAGAACCAATACAATACTGATCCTGTCTGAGCTGTCCATACAACAGAACCAATACAATACTGATCCTGTCTGAGCTGTCCATACAACAGAACCAATACACTATGTGGCCAGAGAAATAAAGGAGAAAACAAAATCACCACATCAAACTGAGCCTGAATAATTTAGTGATTTAGTTAACTTTTGTTGATGGTTTCTTACGTCCACTGGGCTCTTAAAATGAAAACACAAAAGGCAGGAAGTAAGATAAATGCCTTTCTTTTTAGAGACAGAAGTTTGACATCCAGACTATTCAGACTATTATTGCTTATATAAGTTGTGTTATTGTGATGACATGTGAATAAAACCTCAGTGATGTTGGTGAGAGTCTTTTATGTGAAAAGATCTGTGGATTCTAATAATAGAACCAATCAACTAGTCTCGACAGGTTCCCATAGATATCACCGTAGCGATCACCGCTGAAAAGAGATTAGGTGGCATTTAGGACCAATCACAAAGACAGCCAATCAGGAACTAAAGAGACATGAATTGCGTTTTGTAATGTTCTTGCAGCCTTTTAGTCTGGATTGACTTGTTGCCATGGAGGAGTGGTGAAGAGCACAGAACAGTTCTGAAGAGGAAGTGTACGACCGCTGTCTAACCCAATTACAAATTGAAAGAGAAATCCAAAGCCAATGAAAAACAAGTTCCAATATTTGAATATCGATTGTTGGCGTGAAGAGAGACCGACTGTCCCGAATGACCTCCCATTGAAAATAACAGAGTCACTAACACCTTGGCTGTGTCACAATCCAAATGCAGCTACCTGCCCACCAGCCTCCAAATGCAGCTACCTGCTACCTACCAGTCTCCAAATGCAGCTGCCTCCTGCCTACCAGTCTCCAAAGGCAGCTACCTGCTACCCACCAGTCTCCAAAGGCAGCTACCTGCTACCTACCAGTCTCCAAATGCAGCTGCCTCCTGCCTACCAGTCTCCAAAGGCAGCTACCTGCTACCCACCAGTCTCCAAAGGCAGCTACCTGCTGCTACCTACCGCCTCCTGCCTACCAGTCTCCAAATGCAGTAGCAACCTGCCTACCAGTCTCCAAAGGCAGCTACCTGCTACCTACCAGTCTCCAAAGGCAGCTACCTGCTACCTACCAGTCTCCAAATGTAGCTGCCTCCTGCCTACCAGTCTCCAAATGCAGCCGCCTCCTGCCTACCAGTCTCCAAATGCAGTAGCAACCTGCCTACCAGTCTCCAAATGCAGTAGCAACCTGCCTACCAGTCTCCTAAGGCAGCTACAGTACCTTTTGTAGGTATCACTTTTCCAGTAGGTAACTGACATTCGAGACGGGATTCGAACGCAGCATCACGTGATGAGGCACTTGCATTCCACCAAGCCCTAGACATCTGTTTACCTTGTAGCCGCTGTAGCAACGTGAGCAACGTAGTGCTAGCAACTATCCCACAATGGAAATATCTGATACGAAAAACAAGTCATAGAATACATCTCCTCTCCAATGTATTTATATAGCCCTTCGTACATCAGCTGATAACTCAAAGTGCTGTACAGAAACCCAACCTAGGAAGAAACCTAGAGAGGAACCAGGCTATGTGGGGTAGCCAGTCCTCTTCTGGCTGTGCCGGGTGGAGATTATAAACCTAGAGAGGAACCAGGCTATGAGGGGTGGACAGTCCTCTTCTGGCTGTACCGGGTGGAGATTATAAACCTAGAGAGGAACCAGGCTATGTGGGGTGGCCAGTCCTCTTCCGGCTGTACCGGGTGGATTAGTTTAGTGAATTAGTTTAGTTTGTTAGGATACCCATTATGAACATGCAATAGCTTCTCTTCCTGGGATTTACATAAAACATAGAAATACAAAACAAAGTACAGAACAGTTATAGAAAAGAGTAACATAAGATGTTACATTATATTCAAACATAAATAAAAGTTATACTGCATATAGGAAAGACACCCCCCCAAAAAAATATTTATACACAATTCATACAGCGCATTCGGAAAGTAGTCAGACATCTTGAATTTTACAGACTTTTTTTCTTCTTCACAGCCTTATTCTAAAATGGATTAAATCATTTTTTCACCTCATTAATCTACACACGATACCCCACAAGGAAAGACATTTGTTTTACATTTTGCAAATGTATAATAACAAAAATGGAAATATCACATTTCGATAAGTATTCAGACCCTTTCCTCAGTACTTTGTTGAAGCACCTTTGGCAGTAATTACAGCCTCGAGTCTTCTTGGGTATGACGCTACAAGCTTGTCAAACCTGTATTCGGGGAGTTTCTCCCATTCTTCTCTGCAGATCCTCTCAAGTTCTGTCAGGTTGGTTGGGGAGCTTCGCCGCACAGCTATTTTCAGGTCTCTCCAGAGATGTTCGATCACGTTCGTAACTGACTTGTTGGCCACCTCGTTTGCGTCATGTCTTTGAACCGTACCATTGTTCAGTTCATCATCAATCCAGGAGGCTCTAACAGTTCTCACAGTTAGTTTCTTAACAGCTGCTTGTGAACAATTGACAATCATTTTACAAATAGTCCAAGTGCTGCATCTGGATTCTCCTGTTTATACACATCAGACTAACATACAGTGGGGCAAAAAAGTATTTAGTCAGCCACCAATTGTGCAAGTTCTCCCACTTAAAAAGATGAGAGAGGCCTGTAATTTGCATCATAGGTACACTTCAACTATGAGACAAAATGAGAGAGAAAAGATTCACAAAATCACATTGTAGGATTTTTTATGAATTTATTTGCAAATTATGGTGGAAAATAAGTATTTGGTCACCTACAAACAAGCAAGATTTCTGGCTCTCACAGACCTGTAACTTCTTTAAGAGGCTCATCTGTCCTCCACTCGTTACCTGTATTAATGGCACCTGTTTGAACTTGTTATCAGCATAAAAGACACCTGTCCACAATCTCAAACAGTCACACTCCAAACTCCACTATGGCCAAGACCAAAAAGCTGTCAAAGGACACCAGAAACAAAATTGTAGACCTGCACCAGGCTGGGAAGACTGAATCTGCAATAGGTAAGCAGCTTGGTTTGAAGAAATCAACTGTGGGAGCAATTATTAGGAAATGGAAGACATACAAAACCACTGATATTCTCCCTCGATCTTGGGCTCCATGCAAGATCTCACCCTGTGGCGTCAAAATGATCACAAGAATGGTGAGCAAAAATCCTAGAACCACACGGGGGGACCTAGTGAATGACCTGCAGAGAGCTGGGACCAAAGTAACAAAGCCTACCATCAGCAAGGGCATTGAAGATGAAACGTGGCTGGGTCTTTCAGCATGACAATCATCTCAAACACACTGCCCGGGCAACGAAGGAGTGGCTTCGTAAGAAGCATTTCAAGGTCCTGGAGTGGCCTAGCCAGTCTCCAGATCTCAACCCCATAGAAAATCTTTGGAGGGAGTTGAAAGTCTGTGTTGCCCAGCAACAGCCCCAAAACATCACTGCTCTAGAGGAGATCTGAATGGAGGAATGGGCCAAAATACCAGCAACAGTGTGTGAAAACCTCGTGAAGACTTACAAAAAAAGTTTGACCTCTGTCATTGCCAACAAAGGGTATATAACAAAGTATTGAGATACACTTTTGTTATTGACCAAATACTTATTTTCCACCATAATTTGCAAATAAATTCATAAAAAATCCTACAATGTGATTATCTGGATTTTTATTCTAATTTTGTCTGTCATAGTTTTTATTTTATTATTTTGTATTTATTTTACTTTTATTAACCAGGTAGGCTAGTTGAGAACACCTTTATTTAACCAGGTAGGCTAGTTGAGAACACCTTTATTTAACCAGGTAGGCTAGTTGAGAACACCTTTATTTAACCAGGTAGGCTAGTTGAGAACACCTTTATTTAACCAGGTAGGCTAGTTGAGAACACCTTTATTTAACCAGGTAGGCTAGTTGAGAACACCTTTATTTAACCAGGTAGGAAAGTTGAGAACACCTTTATTTAACCAGGTAGGCTAGTTGAGAACACCTTTATTTAACCAGGTAGGCTAGTTGAGAACACCTTTATTTAACCAGGTAGGAAAGTTGAGAACAAGTTCTCATTTACAACTGCGACCTGGCCAAGATAAAGCAAAGCAGTTCGACAGATACAACGACACAGTTACACATGGAGTAAAACAAACATACAGTCAATAATACAGTATAAACAAGTCTATATACAATGTGAGCAAATGAGGTGAGATAAGGGAGGTAAAGGCAAAAAAGGCCATGGTGGCAAAGTAAATACAATATAGCAAGTAAAACACTGGAATGGTAGTTTTGCAATGGAAGAATGTGCAAAGTAGAAATAAAAATAATGGGGTGCAAAGGAGCAAAATAAATAAATTAAATACAGTTGGGAAAGAGGTAGTTGTTTGGGCTAAATTATAGGTGGGCTATGAACAGGTGCAATAATCTGTGAGCTGCTCTGACAGTTGGTGCTTAAAGCTAGTGAGGGAGATAAGTGTTTCCAGTTTCAGAGATTTTTGTAGTTCGTTCCAGTCATTGGCTGCAGAGAACTGGAAGGAGAGGCGGCCAAAGAAATAATTGGTTTTGGGGGTGACTAGAGAGATATACCTGCTGGAGCGTGTGCTACAGGTGGGAGATGCTATGGTGACCAGCGAGCTGAGATAAGGGGGGACTTTACCTAGCAGGGTCTTGTAGATGACATGGAGCCAGTGGGTTTGGCGACGAGTATGAAGTGAGGGCCAGCCAACGAGAGCGTGACAGTGACAAAACGTGACAAAACGGATTGCACTGTGATAGACTGCATCCAATTTGTTGAGTAGGGTATTGGAGGCTATTTTGTAAATGACATCGCCAAAGTCGAGGATTGGTAGGATGGTCAGTTTTACAAGGGTATGTTTGGCAGCATGAGTGAAGGATGCTTTGTTGAGAAATAGGAAGCCAATTCTAGATTTAACTTTGGATTGCAGATGTTTGATATGGGTCTGGAAGGAGAGTTTACAGTCTAACCAGACACCTAAGTATTTGTAGTTGTCCACGTATTCTAAGTCAGAGCCCTCCAGAGTAGTGATGTTGGACAGGCGGGTAGGTGCAGGTAGCGATCGGTTGAAGAGCATGCATTTAGTTTTACTTGTATTTAAGAGCAATTGGAGGCCACGGAAGGAGAGTTGTATGGCATTGAAGCTTGCCTGGAGGGTTGTTAACACAGTGTCCAAAGAAGGGCCGGAAGTATACAGAATGGTGTCGTCTGCGTAGAGGTGGATCAGAGACTCACCAGCAGCAAGAGCGACCTCATTGATGTATACAGAGAAGAGAGTCGGTCCAAGAATTGAACCCTGTGGCACCCCCATAGAGACTGCCAGAGGTCCGGACAGCAGACCCTACGATTTGACACACTGAACTCTATCAGAGAAGTAGTTGGTGAACCAGGCAAGGCAATCATTTGAGAAACCAAGGCTGTCGAGTCTGCCGATGAGGATGTGGTGATTGACAGAGTCAAAAGCCTTGGCCAGATCAATGAATACGGCTGCACAGTAATGTTTCTTATCGATGGCGGTTAAGATATCGTTTAGGACCTTGAGCGTGGCTGAGGTGCACCCATGACCAGCTCTGAAACCAGATTGCATAGCAGAGAAGGTATGGTGAGATTCGAAATGGTCGGTAATCTGTTTGTTGACTTGGCTTTCGAAGACCTTAGAAAGGCATGGTAGGATAGATATAGGTCTGTAGCAGTTTGGGTCAAGAGTGTCCCCCCCTTTGAAGAGGGGGATGACCGCAGCTGCTTTCCAATCTTTGGGAATGGCAACAATTTCGGCAGATAATTTTAGAAAGAAAGGGTCCAGATTGTCTAGCCCGGCTGATTTGTAGGGGTCCAGATTTTGCAGCTCTTTCAGAGTTGAAGTGTACCTATGATACACGCGCTCCAGCAGGTGTATCTCACTGATCATCCCTAAAGCCAACACCTCATTTGGCCGCCTTTCGTTCCAGTACTCTGCTGCCTGTGACTGGAACGAATTGCAAAAATCGCTGAAGTTGGAGACTTTTATCTCCCTCACCAACTTCAAACATCAGCTATCTGAGCAGCTAACCGATCGCTGCAGCTGTACATAGTCTATTGGTAAATAGCCCACCCTTTTCACCTACCTCATCCCCGTACTGTTTCTATTTATTTACTTTTCTGCTCTTCTGCACACCAATATCTCTACCTGTACATGACCATCTGATCTTTTATCACTCCAGTGTTAATCTGCAAAATTGTAATTATTTGCCTACCTCCTCATGCCTTTTGCACACATTGTATATAGACCCCCCCTTCGTTTTCTACTGTGTTATTGACTTGTTAATTGTTTACTCCATGTGTAACTCTTTGTTGTATGCTCACACTGCTATGCTTTATCTTGGCCAGGTCGCAGTTGCAAATGAGAACTTGTTCTCAACTAGCCTACCTGGTTAAATAAAGGTGAAATAAAATAAAATAAAATATGATGAAAATTCCAGACCTCTCATATTTTTAAGTGGGAGAACTTGCACAATTGGTGGATGACTAAATACTTTTTTACCCCACTGTATCTCCACATTGATCTGGTACTTCCTGTATATAGCTCCACATTGATCTGGTACCTCCTGTATATAGCTCCACATTGATCTGGTACTTCCTGTATATAGCTCCACATTGATCTGGTACCTCCTGTATATAGCTCCACATTGATCTGGTACTTCCTGTTTATAGCTCCACATTGATCTGGTACTTCCTGTATATAGCTCCACATTGATCTGGTACCTCCTGTATATAGCTCCGCATTGATCTGGTACTTCCTGTATATAGCTCCGCATTGATCTGTTACTTCCTGTATATAGCTCCACATTGATCTGGTACTTCCTGTATATACCCTTATAGAAAAAGGGTAAACAAATAAATAATAATAATAAGATTTGTTGATTTGATGCTGGCTTCAAAAATCGGCCAAATGAAGGCACCTGAGAGGACAGGGCTACAGAACACACACACACACACACACACACACACACACACACACACACACACACACACACACACACACACACACACACACACACACACACACACACACACACACACACACACACAAATGCTACACATTATTATAAAACTTCTACAGAAAACACACTGAATTTGTCATGATTAAACTACCTCACATCACATGAAGCCTAGAGTTAAACAGAGATGCTATAATATCCACAATACTCACTGAGACACAGAACTGATTAACTACTGCTGCTCAGGGTCAGATGGCTAGCTTTATGTCATGGGAGTACACCTTCTAAAAAAAAAGAATGGTTGAACATCTCTCCAAACATAAAACGTAACCTGTAAGAGAGCAGCACACAAGTCATGATTCATCAACAACACGTGAAGCCTGGAGTAAAACAGAGATGCTATAATATCCAACGATACTCACTGAGACACAGAACTGTTGAACTGCTGCTCAGGGTCAGCTGGCTGGCTTCACTCTGTCAACGTACTGGACAGAGATATTACAGACTGGGATAATAGACATTAGAAATGTAGGAGTAAAATATATGGTAAGTAAGGAGGTTATAGGGAATTGGAGGAGCCTGTAAGCTTTTCTCTGCAACTATATGGATCATCATGTCAGGATCCAGGGCAATTAGGATGTCCTTCTCAGTAACCATTAGGATGTCCTTCTCAGTAACCATTAGGATGTCCTCCTCAGTAACCATTAGGATGTCCTCCTCAGTAACCATTAGGACGTCCTTCTCAGTAACCATGAGGATGTCCTCCTCAGTAACCATGTCAGGATCCAGGGCCATTAGGATGTCCTTCTCAGTAACCATTAGGATGTCCTTCTCAGTAACCATTAGGATGTCCTCCTCAGTAACCATTAGGATGTCCTCCTCAGTAACCATTAGGATGTCCTTCTCAGTAACCATGAGGATGTCCTCCTCAGGAACCATGTCAGGATCCAGGGCCATTAGGACGTCCTTCTCAGGAACCATGAGGATGTCCTCCTCAGTAACCATTAGGACGTCCTTCTCAGGAACCATGAGGATGTCCTCCTCAGGAACCATTAGGATGTCCTCCTCCTTAACCATTAGGATGTCCTCCTCAGTGGCCATCAGCATGAAGGTATCTAGGGGTTCTTCTGAGAGAGTGCTCCTGAGTCTGCTTTTGATATACTTTAAGGTAGAGAAACTTTACTCACAAGCTACCTGGGTAACTGAGAAGGTGAGTAGGAACTACCTGGGTAACTGAGAGGGTTAGTAGGAACTACCTGGGTAACTGAGAGGGTGAGTAGGAACTACCTGGGTAACTGAGAGGGTGAGTAGGAACTACCTGGGTAACTGAGAGGGTGAGTAGGAACTACCTGGGTAACTGACATGGTAACTGAGATGGTGAGTAGGACCTACCTGGGTAACTGACATGGTAACTGAGATGGTGAGTTGGAACTACCTGGGTATCTGACATGGTAACTGAGAGGGTGAGTAGGAACTACCTGGGTAACTGACATGGTAACTGAGATGGTGAGTTGGAACTACCTGGGTATCTGACATGGTAACTGAGATGGTGAGTAGGAACTACCTGGGTAACTGAAATGGTAACTGAGAGGGTGAGTAGGAATTACCTGGGTAACTGAGAGGGTGAGTAGGAACTACCTGGGTAACTGAGAGGGTTAGTAGGAACTACCTGGGTAACTGAGAGGGTGAGTAGGAACTACCTGGGTAACTGAGAGGGTGAGTAGGAATTACCTGGGTAACTGAGAGGGTGAGTAGGAACTACCTGGGTAACTGAGAGGGTGAGTAGGAACTACCTGGGTAACTGAGAGGGTTAGTAGGAACTACCTGGGTAACTGAGAGGGTGAGTAGGAACTACCTGGGTAACTGAGAGGGTGAGTAGGAACTACCCGTTCTTGGATCTTCTTATTTGCAAACTGAACAAATGTGTCTGTAGCTGACATAATGTTGTCAAAGTCTCTTGACATACCCTTTCAGGGTTTCCTGTGTAGCCACAACCATTCGATGGGCAGACAGGATGTCCCTCCCACTTGTCTCCAGGTATATGGACATGTTGTTAAATATCCAAATAACTATTTGAGCTATCAGCATCGTCTCATAGCGGAGAAGAGCCTCAGTAAATCCTCTTGCCTTCACCAAAACAGTTGTCTTCATGTTGGCCTGTCCTTGTATGGCTGATAGTGTGAGGAGGACTTCAACATGGAGACCCTGGTCTGGTTTTCCAAAGGATCCAAAAACGTTCTTCAAAGCTCTGTCCTTAAGCCCACCAGCGTGTTCCTCTGATTGGAGATAGGTGTCTGTTGTCCTGGCTCTTCTTCTCCCACACATCCATCCTTTGGTTGGATTCACGGAGTGACACAGCAATGTCCTTAAGGAGAGCAAACAGTGACCCACTTGCTAAAATAATTTCAGTTGTTTTCAGACGAAACCAGATGAAGGACACGTGCATAGCACCATACATGCACTTGATTGGGGGACTTTGAGGATAACAGAGTAGAGAAGCCCTTATATTTGCCCTGCATATTGGTTGCTCCATCCGTAGAATTGCCAATGCACTTGCTCATGTCTAATTTTACTTTATCCACGACATCTACTGTCCAGTGGATGCCTCACACTTCACAACAGCCACAAGCCTCTCACGTACGACGTCTGTCACATATCTCACAATGACCGAGCACTGGTTTTGAGAAGTTATGTCCTGAGTTGTGTCGATCTGAACAGAGAACATTCCAGCTTGCTCTATTTCACTTGACGTGGTCTCTTGGATAATGCTCTGAATTGTGTGAATGATGACGTTGACAGTATTTTTTTTGAGAGGACTGTGATTAGAGAACCTCGGCCTCTTGCCCCAGACTGATGTAGGTTATTGCTTTTCTCAATGCATTCGGTGAGATGTTGACTGCAGACACCTGACTGCAGACACCTGACTGCAGACACCTGACTGCAGACACCTGACTGAAGACACCTGACTGCAGACACCCGACTGCAGACACCCGACTGCAGACACCCGACTGCAGACACCCGACTGCAGACACCCGACTGCAGACACCTGACTGCAGACACCTGACTGCAGACACCTGACTGCAGACACCCGACTGCAGACACCCGACTGCAGACACCCGACTGCAGACACCGGACTGCAGACACCGGACTGCAGACACCGGACTGCAGACACCGGACTGCAGACACCCGACTGCAGACACCCGACTGCAGACACCCGACTGCAGACACCCGACTGCAGACACCTGACTGCAGACACCCGACTGCAGACACCCGACTGCAGACACCGGACTGCAGACACCGGACTGCAGACACCGGACTGCAGACACCCGACTGCAGACACCCGACTGCAGACACCCGACTGCAGACACCCGACTGCAGACACCCGACTGCAGACACCTGACTGCAGACACCTGACTGCAGACACCTGACTGCAGACACCTGACTGCCACTGAGCAGACTTTGACTGTCTACTTTGGAGGACCTTAAAGCACGTCTCAGCACTACTTCTGTGCATGTTGCTCTTCTCTTCTCCCTTTGGGTAACATGCTTCCAATCCGTCATTCCACTCACGAGAATAGTGCTGTCAGTAGTGCTGCCATTTTCCAACAAAATCCCCACTGGACGGCACAAATCAAGGCATTCAGAGCTTTGCTAGGTGTCAACTTGTAGTTATTCCGCTAGCAGGTTTGAACACCCAGTTTCTGGGTAACTGAGAGGGTGAGTAGGAAATGATTTATTTCTGGTACTTTTACACAGCAGTAGCTGACCAATAGTATTTGCATTTCAGTCATGAATTCTGGTATAACGTGTTGTATTTGCAACACATTTAGTCACATAGTGCAGCCGAAGTGGCAGATATAATCTTTGGCTTCACTGTCCTCTCTATCTACTACTACTACTACTACTGATACTACTACTACTGTCCTCTCCATATCCATACTACTACTACTACTGATACTACTACTACTGATACTACTACTACTACTACTACTACTACTACTACTACTACTACTGTCATCTCCATCTCCTACTACCACTACTACCACTACTACTACTGTCCTCTCCATATCCTACTACCACTACTACTACTACTACTACTACTACTGTCCTCTCCATCTCCATACTACTACTGATACTACTGATACTACTACTACTGATACTACTACTACTACTACTACTACTGTCCTCTCCATCTCCATACTACTACTACTACTACTACAACTACTGTCCTCTCCATCTCCATACTACTACTACTACTGATACTACTACTACTGTCCTCTCCATCTCCATACTACTGCTACTACTGATACTACTACTACTTATACTACTACTACTGTCCTCTCCATCTCCATACTGCTACTACTACTGATACTACTACTACTACTGTCCTCTCCATCTCCATACTACTACTACTACTGATACTACTACTACTACTACTGATACTACTACTACTGATACTACTACTACTGTCCTCTCCATCTCCATACTACTACTACTCCTGATACTACTACTACTACTACTGTCCTCTCCATCTCCATACTACTACTACTACTGATACTACTACTACTACTGTCCTCTCCATCTCCATACTACTACTACTACTACTATTACTGATAATACTACTACTACTACTGATAGTACTACCACTGTCCTCTCCATCTCCATACTACTACTACTACTGATACTACTACTACTACTACTACTGTCCTCTCCATCTCCATACTACTACTACTACTACTACTACTACAACTGATACTACTACTACTACTACTACTGCTGATACTACTACTACTGTCCTCTCCATCTCCATACTACTACTACTACTGATACTACTACTACTACTACTACTGTCCTCCATCTCCATACTACTACTAGTACTGATACTACTACTACTACTGTCCTCTCCATCTCCATACTACTACTACTACTACTACTACAACTGATACTACTACTACTACTACTGCTGATACTACTACTACTGTCCTCTCCATCTCCATACTACTACTACTACTGATACTACTACTACTACTGTCCTCTCCATCTCCATACTACTACGACTACTGATAGTACTACTACTGTCCTGTCCATCTCCATAGTACTACTACTACTGATACTACTACTACTGTCCTCTCCATCTCCATACCACTACTACTACTGTCCTCTCCATCTCCATACTACAACTACTACTGATACTACTACTACTGTCCTCCATCTCCATACTACTACTACTACTGATACTACTACTACTACTGTCCTCTCCATCTCCATACTACTACTACTACTACTACTACAACTGATACTACTACTACTACTACTGCTGATACTACTACTACTGTCCTCTCCATCTCCATACTACTACTACTACTGATACTACTACTACTACTGTCCTCTCCATCTCCATACTACTACGACTACTGATACTACTACTACTGTCCTGTCCATCTCCATATTACTACTACTACTGATACTACTACTACTGTCCTCTCCATCTCCATACTACTACTACTGATACTACTACTACTGTCCTCTCCATCTCCATACTACTACTACTATTGTCCTCTCCATCTCCATACTACAACTACTACTGATACTACTACTACTGATACTACTACTACTGTCCTCTACATCATCATATTACTACTACTACTGATACTACTACTACTGATACTACTACTACTGTCCTCTCCATCTCCATACTACTACTACTGTCCTCTCCATCTCCATACTACTACTACTACTGATACTACTACTACTGATACTACTACTACTGTCCTCTCCATCTCCATACTACTACTACTGATACTAATACTACTGATACTACTACTACTGTCCTCTCCATCTCCATACTACTACTACTGATACTAATACTACTGATACTACTACCACTGTCCTCTCCATCTCCATACTACTGCTACTACTACTACTACTACTACTAGTACTACTAATGATACTACTACTACTTCAACTGATACTACTACAACTGTCCTCTCCATCTCCATACTACTACAACTACTGATACTACTACTACTAGTACTACTGTCCTCTCCATCTCCGTACTACTACTACTAGTACTACTGTCCTCTCCATCTCCATACGACTACTACTACTGTCCTCTCCATCTCCATACTACTACTAGTACTACTGTCCTCTCCATCTCCAAACTACTACTAGTACTGATACTACTACTGTTACTACTGTCCTCTCCATCTCCATACTACTACTACTACTGATACTACTACTACTTTCCTCTCCATCTCCATACTACTACTACTACTGTCCTCTCCATCTCCATACTACTACTACTGATACTACTACTACTGTCCTCTCCATATCCACACTACTACTACTGATACTACTACTACTGTCCTCTCCATCTCCATACTACTACTACTACTGATACTACTACTACTACTGATACTACTACTACTGTCCTCTCCATCTCCATACTAACACTACTGTCCTCTCCATCTCCATACTACTACTACTACTGATACTACTACTACTGATACTACTACTACTGTCCTCTCCATCTCCATACTACTACTACTACTGATACTACTACTACTGATACTACTACTACTGTCCTCTCCATCTCCATACTACTACTACTACTGATACTACTACTACTGATACTACTACTACTGTCCTCTCCATCTCCATACTACTACTACTACTGATACTACTACTACTGTCCTCTCCATCTCCATACTACTACTACTACTGATATTACTACTACTGCTACTACTACTACTACTGTCCTCTCCATCTCCATACTACTACTACTACTACTACTTCTACTACTACTACTGATAATGATGCTACCACTACTACTACTACTCATAATGATGCTACTACTACTACTGCTGATAATGATGTTACTACTACTACTACTACTGATAATGATGTTACTACTACTACTACTACTGATAATGATGCTACTACTACTACTACTACTGATAATGATGCTACCACTACTACTACTACTACTACTACTACTACTACTGATAATGATGCTACTACTACTACTACTACTGATAATGATGCTACTACTACTACTACTACTGATAATGATGCTACTACTACTACTACTGATAATGATGCTACTACTACTACTACTGATAATGATGCTCCCACTACTACTACTACTGATAATGATGCTCCCACTACTACTACTATAGACCAACAGTCCTGGGGGAAAAGGAAGGGGTGTTGGTCCGTGTCACTCAGAGGCCCAGAGGTTGACCTGCCCACCAGGAGTTCTCCCGTGCTCCCGGTGGGCTGTCTGCTACTGTCTGATGGGGTCTTATAATGGAAGCCGTACTGTACAGCCCAATGCCTCTCTCCCTCTAATATAATCAGGAACCTTGTTCCAGCATAGTCATCCACAGATGACGATGAAGTCAAGTCTGATTTAATGACATAGTGATGCTTGACGTGTAAACTCAATCTGACTTTATGAAACAAACACACAAGTGTGCAAGTACACAGGCAATCATGCACACACCCACACACGCACGCACACACACACACGCGCACGCACACACACAAACACACACACACATTTTAGCCTAAGAGGCTAAAGTGATATCAACCACTGTTGTGAAGAGGGATTATATTAATTCTGCTTCTGTTGTTCATTTATGGTCCATTTGAAAAGAGGAATCTGGGACCTGTGTGTGTTTGTAAAGAGGAAT
>NC_034193.2:4215254-4292754 GCF_002021735.2 Oncorhynchus kisutch
CACACTGAAATATGATGCTGTGCTTCAGTAGACGTGATGTTTTTGTCACTGATATTGTAGCCGTCGTGCAGTTCTCCAAAAGCACATCCTGTCGTTTATACATCCCCGTTTTGAAAGAAAACGCACTTCCTACTGAGATTCAATAATGCAGGCTGCTCTAGTGTAGGATACATATCTCTTCTAGTGTAGGTTACATATCTCCTCTAGTGTAGGTTACATATCTCCTCTAGTGTAGGTTACATATCTCCTCTAGTGTAGGTTACATATCTCCTCTAGTGTAGGATACATATCTCCTCTAGTGTAGGTTACATATCTCCTCTAGTGTAGGTTACATATCTCCTCTAGTGTAGGTTACATATCTCCTCTAGTGTAGGATACATATCTCCTCTAGTGTAGGTTACATATCTCCTCTAGTGTAGGTTACATATCTCCTCTAGTGTAGGTTACATATCTCCTCTAGTGTAGGCTACATATCTCCTCTAGTGTAGGTTACATATCTCCTCTAGTGTAGGTTACATATCTCCTCTAGTGTAGGTTACATATCTCCTCTAGTGTAGGTTACATATCTCCTCTAGTGTAGGTTACATATCTCCTCTAGTGTAGGTTACATATCTCCTCTAGTGTAGGTTACATATCTCCTCTAGTGTAGGTTACATATCTCCTCTAGTGTAGGTACATATCTCCTCTAGTGTAGGTTACATATCTCCTCTAGTGTAGGTTACATATCTCCTCTAGTGTAGGTTACATATCTCCTCTAGTGTAGGTTACATATCTCCTCTAGTGTAGGTTACATATCTCCTCTAGTGTAGGTTACATATCTCCTCTAGTGTAGGATACATATCTCCTCTAGTGTAGGTTACATATCTCCTCTAGTGTAGGTTACATATCTCCTCTAGTGTAGGTTACATATCTCCTCTAGTGTAGGATACATATCTCCTCTAGTGTAGGTTACATATCTCCTCTAGTGTAGGTTACATATCTCCTCTAGTGTAGGTTACATATCTCCTCTAGTGTAGGCTACATATCTCCTCTAGTGTAGGTTACATATCTCCTCTAGTGTAGGTTACATATC
Organism: Oncorhynchus kisutch; assembly: GCF_002021735.2. Lineage (NCBI taxonomy): Eukaryota > Metazoa > Chordata > Actinopteri > Salmoniformes > Salmonidae > Oncorhynchus > Oncorhynchus kisutch. The sequence continues at coordinate 4,216,327 of NC_034193.2, forward strand.
TCCTCTAGTGTAGGTTACATATCTCCTCTAGTGTAGGTTACATATCTCCTCTAGTGTAGGTTACATATCTCCTCTAGTGTAGGTTACATATCTCCTCTAGTGTAGGTTACATATCTCCTCTAGTGTAGGTTACATATCTCCTCTAGTGTAGGTTACATATCTCCTCTAGTGTAGGTTACATATCTCCTCTAGTGTAGGTTACATATCTCCTCTAGTGTAGGTTACATATCTCCTCTAGTGTAGGTTACATATCTCCTCTAGTGTAGGTTACATATCTCCTCTAGTGTAGGTTACATATCTCCTCTAGTGTAGGATACATATCTCCTCTAGTGTAGGTTACATATCTCCTCTAGTGTAGGTTACATATCTCCTCTAGTGTAGGTTACATATCTCCTCTAGTGTAGGTTACATATCTCCTCTAGTGTAGGTTACATATCTCCTCTAGTGTAGGTTACATATCTCCTCTAGTGTAGGTTGCATATCTCCTCTAGTGTAGGCTGCATATCTCCTCTAGTGTAGGCTACATATCTCCTCTAGTGTAGGTTACATATCTCCTCTAGTGTAGGTTACATATCTCCTCTAGTGTAGGTTACATATCTCCTCTAGTGTAGGTTACATATCTCCTCTAGTGTAGGATACATATCTCCTCTAGTGTAGGTTACATATCTCCTCTAGTGTAGGTTACATATCTCCTCTAGTGTAGGTTACATATCTCCTCTAGTGTAGGTTACATATCTCCTCTAGTGTAGGTATACATATCTCCTCTAGTGTAGGTACATATCTAGTGTAGGTTACACATCTCCTCTAGTGTAGGTTACACATCTCCTCTAGTGTAGGTTACACATCTCCTCTAGTGTAGGTTACATATCTCCTCTAGTGTAGGCTACATATCTCCTCTAGTGTAGGTTACATATCTCCTCTAGTGTAGGTTACATATCTCCTCTAGTGTAGGTTACATATCTCCTCTAGTGTAGGTTACATATCTCCTCTAGTGTAGGTTACATATCTCCTCTAGTGTAGGTTACATATCTCCTCTAGTGTAGGTTACATATCTCCTCTAGTGTAGGTTACATATCTCCTCTAGTGTAGGTTACATATCTCCTCTAGTGTAGGTCACATATCTCCTCTAGTGTAGGTTACATATCTCCTCTAGTGTAGGTTACATATCTCCTCTAGTGTAGGTTACATATCTCCTCTAGTGTAGGTTACATATCTCCTCTAGTGTAGGCTACATATCTCCTCTAGTGTAGGTTACATATCTCCTCTAGTGTAGGTTACATATCTCCTCTAGTGTAGGTTACATATCTCCTCTAGTGTAGGTTACATATCTCCTCTAGTGTAGGTTACATATCTCCTCTAGTGTAGGTTACATATCTCCTCTAGTGTAGGTTACATATCTCCTCTAGTGTAGGTTACATATCTCCTCTAGTGTAGGTTACATATCTCCTCTAGTGTAGGTTACATATCTCCTCTAGTGTAGGTTACATATCTCCTCTAGTGTAGGTTACATATCTCCTCTAGTGTAGGTTACTCCTTTACATCTGTAAGGAAAAATCTGTAGTTATTTTTTTACTGCCCACACTAATTCCATTCATACATCACCTTAAATAATTTTCCTGTCAATTTGGGACCCGTCATACAATATAGTCTATCTATAGACATCTCTGTAGGACATGTGTGTTGGCCAACTATACCTCAGCGACGGAAAGAAAAGACAGGTTTACTGCCCACTTAGCGTAATTCAATAAGAGGCATCTACTCTAACAGCTAACACCCTGTCTGGACAGATAAGGTGATTATTGTTTATGCAAAGCAAAGAGATAATTTTTCAATGCTATCCCGTCACAGAAATAATAAGATTCTATATGAAGTGATAATGCTCTGAGATATTACATAAGACTGCAGTGGTTCCTGTTCCAGATTAGATCAGCCAGGCATCCCTAATGGTTGTTTATTTTATGGCAGAGAGACAGACTATCAGTCAGTCAGTACTGCAGATGTGTTGGCTACAGGGACCTGTACCTTCAGTCAGGGCCAGTCACCATTCATCAGCTCCTGAGTCTGAGTCTGAGGCTGAGGCTCACGCAATAAAAAAGCCTGTCTGCCTTCCAGGCCCTTTAAAATATACTGAAGTGGATTATACTGTAGGAAGAAAGACTAGAACACACACTGCTGTAGGAAGAGAGACTAGAACACACTACTGTAGGAAGAGAGACTAGAACACACACACTACTGTAGGAAGAGAACACACTACTGTAGGAAGAGACTAGAACACACACACTACTGTAGGAAGAGAGACTAGAACACACTACTGTAGGAAGAGAGACTAGAACACACACTGCTGTAGGAAGAGAGACTAGAACACACACTGCTGTAGGAAGAGACTAGAACACACTACTGTAGGAAGAGAGACTAGAACACACACACTACTGTAGGAAGAGAACACACTACTGTAGGAAGAGACTAGAACACACTACTGTAGGAAGAGAGACTAGAACACACACACTACTGTAGGAAGAGAACACACTACTGTAGGAAGAGAGACTAGAACACACTACTGTAGGAAGAGACTAGAACACACACACTACTGTAGGAAGAGACTAGAACACACACACTGCTGTAGGAAGAGACTAGAACACACACACTACTGTAGGAAGAGACTAGAACACACACACTACTGTAGGAAGAGACTAGAACACACTACTGTAGGAAGAGACTAGAACACACTACTGTAGGTAGAGACTAGAACACACACACTACTGTAGGAAGAGACTAGAACACACTACTGTAGGAAGAGACTAGAAAACACTACTATAAGAAGAGAGACTAGAACACACTACTGTAGGAAGAGACTAGAACACAGACTTCTGTAGGAAGAGACTAGAACACACACTTCTGTAGGAAGAGACTAGAACACACTACTGTAGGAAGAGACTAGAACACACACACACACACTACTGTAGGAAGAGACTAGAACACACTACTGTAGGAAGAGACTAGAACACACACACTACTGTAGGAAGAGAGAACACACTACTGTAGGAAGAGACTAGAACACACACACCACTGTAGGAAGAGACTAGAACACACTACTGTAGAAAGAGACTAGAACACACACACTGCTGTAGGAAGAGAGAACACACTACTGTAGGAAGAGACTAGAACACACTACTGTAGGAAGAGACTAGAACACACTACTGTAGGAAGAGACTAGAACACACACACTACTGTAGGAAGGGACTAGAACACACACCCTACTGTAGTAAGAGACTAGAACACACTACTGTAGGAAGAGACTAGAACACACTACTGTAGGAAGAGACTAGAACACACACACTACTGTAGGAAGAGACTAGAACATACACCCTACTGTAGGAAGAGACTAGAACACACTACTGTAGGAAGAGACTAGAACACACACACTACTGTAGGAAGAGACTAGAACACACACACTACTGTAGGAAGAGACTCGAACACACTACATATCTCCTCTAGTGTAGGCTACATATCTCCTCTAGTGTAGGTTACATATCTCCTCTAGTGTAGGTTACATATCTCCTCTAGTGTAGGTTACATATCTCCTCTAGTGTAGGTTACATATCTCCTCTAGTGTAGGTTACATATCTCCTCTAGTGTAGGTTACATATCTCCTCTAGTGTAGGTTACATATCTCCTCTAGTGTAGGTTACATATCTCCTCTAGTGTAGGTTACATATCTCCTCTAGTGTAGGTTACATATCTCCTCTAGTGTAGGTTACATATCTCCTCTAGTGTAGGTTACATATCTCCTCTAGTGTAGGTTACATTACATATCTCCTCTAGTGTAGGTTACATATCTCCTCTAGTGTAGGTTACATATCTCCTCTAGTGTAGGTTACATATCTCCTCTAGTGTAGGTTACATATCTCCTCTAGTGTAGGTTACATATCTCCTCTAGTGTAGGTTACATATCTCCTCTAGTGTAGGTTACATATCTCCTCTAGTGTAGGTTACATATCTCCTCTAGTGTAGGTTACTCCTTTACATCTGTAAGGAAAAATCTGTAGTTATTTTTTTACTGCCCACACTAATTCCATTCATACATCACCTTAAATAATTTTCCTGTCAATTTGGGACCCGTCATACAATATAGTCTATCTATAGACATCTCTGTAGGACATGTGTGTTGGCCAACTATACCTCAGCGACGGAAAGAAAAGACAGGTTTACTGCCCACTTAGCGTAATTCAATAAGAGGCATCTACTCTAACAGCTAACACCCTGTCTGGACAGATAAGGTGATTATTGTTTATGCAAAGCAAAGAGATAATTTTTCAATGCTATCCCGTCACAGAAATAATAAGATTCTATATGAAGTGATAATGCTCTGAGATATTACATAAGACTGCAGTGGTTCCTGTTCCAGATTAGATCAGCCAGGCATCCCTAATGGTTGTTTATTTTATGGCAGAGAGACAGACTATCAGTCAGTCAGTACTGCAGATGTGTTGGCTACAGGGACCTGTACCTTCAGTCAGGGCCAGTCACCATTCATCAGCTCCTGAGTCTGAGTCTGAGGCTGAGGCTCACGCAATAAAAAAGCCTGTCTGCCTTCCAGGCCCTTTAAAATATACTGAAGTGGATTATACTGTAGGAAGAAAGACTAGAACACACACTGCTGTAGGAAGAGAGACTAGAACACACTACTGTAGGAAGAGAGACTAGAACACACACACTACTGTAGGAAGAGAACACACTACTGTAGGAAGAGACTAGAACACACACACTACTGTAGGAAGAGAGACTAGAACACACTACTGTAGGAAGAGAGACTAGAACACACACTGCTGTAGGAAGAGAGACTAGAACACACACTGCTGTAGGAAGAGACTAGAACACACTACTGTAGGAAGAGAGACTAGAACACACACACTACTGTAGGAAGAGAACACACTACTGTAGGAAGAGACTAGAACACACTACTGTAGGAAGAGAGACTAGAACACACACACTACTGTAGGAAGAGAACACACTACTGTAGGAAGAGAGACTAGAACACACTACTGTAGGAAGAGACTAGAACACACACACTACTGTAGGAAGAGGGACTAGAACACACTACTGTAGGAAGAGAGACTAGAACACACACACTACTGTAGGAAGAGACTAGAACACACACACTGCTGTAGGAAGAAAGAACACACTACTGTAGGAAGAGACTAGAACACACACACTACTGTAGGAAGAGACTAGAACACACTACTGTAGGAAGAGACTAGAACACACACACTACTGTAGGAAGAGACTAGAACACACACACTACTGTAGGAAGAGACTAGAACACACACACTACTGTAGGAAGAGACTAGAACACACACTACTGTAGGAAGAGACTAGAACACACTACTGTAGGAAGAGACTAGAACACACTACTGTAGGAAGAGACTAGAACACACTACTGTAGGAAGAGAGACTAGAACACACTACTATATGAAGAGAGACTAGAACACACTACTGTAGGAAGAGACTAAAACACACTACTATAAGAAGAGAGACTAGAAACTAACTGGGTGCTACTAACTGTCCCCTCATTTTCTTATTATCTTGAAAGTGTCTCACTCAGTGAACAATTATCAACTGTTTTCTACATTGAAGAACCAGAAAGATTGTGATGGCTCACTTAATATGTGGCCCTATGTAGAACCTATAATATATAGAACCTTATTTTGAAAAGTGTATGGATGTTGTTACATATGGGACAAATAAACCCATATGTTAGAGGTTAGCTATATTGGAGATATGTTGTGGTCTGTGCCTGTTACAGTTAGATAATGACAGAACTGCAACTATGCCTCAATCCACTGACCTGAACTCAAACCATCTTAGCTTGTAAGATCTCCTCGCTTTCATATCTCCGCAGTGCAATTCTCTCCATGTCAGCAAATGCAGCTGGCCTTTGAATTTATAATCCCTTCAAACAGTTTGTTTTATCTAGGCTGCACTTTTATAGCTTTCTGGGATGTTTTTTTTCAAACTGAACTGACACTTTCTCTTAGGTTTTCCAATATTGAGAACCAAAGTGTTGTGTTTTCACTTTGAATGAACTCAAAGTGGTAGTCCTACGCCTCTCTGGGCAAGGTACCGGCCTGATACTCAAACTACGTTGCTAGAGAGAGAAGGAGAGGAAGTGGAAAGTAACTTTGTGTCGGACCAACTGCCTTGTTTTCGTTCAAAGTGAAAACACAACACAAAAAACTGGGTTGTCCTGTGGGCTCCCACGGCCTGCAGATTTCAGCTTTAAAAAGTGGGTCATCCTCACGGCCTGCAGATTTCAGCTTTAAAAAGTGGGTCGTCCTCACGGCCTGCAGATTTCAGCTTTAAAAAGGGGGATGTCCTGTGGGCTCCCACGGCCTGCAGGTTTCAGCTTTAAAAAGTGGGTCATCCTCACGGCCTGCAGATTTCAGCTTTAAAATGTGGGTTGACCTCACGGCCTGCAGATTTCAGCTTTAAAAAGTGGGATGTCCTGTGGGCTCCCACGGCCTGCAGGTTTCAGCTTTAAAAAGTGGGTCATCCTCACGGCCTGCAGATTTCAGCTTTAAAAAGGGGGATGTCCTGTGGGCTCCCACGGCCTGCAGGTTTCAGCTTTAAAAAGTGGGTCATCCTCACGGCCTGCAGATTTCAGCTTTAAAAAGTGGGTCGTCCTCACGGCCTGCAGGTTTCAGCTTTAAAAAGTGGGTCATCCTCACGGCCTGCAGATTTCAGCTTTAAAAAGTGGGTCGTCCTCACGGCCTGCAGATTTCAGCTTTAAAAAGGGGGATGTCCTGTGGGCTCCCACGGCCTGCAGGTTTCAGCTTTAAAAAGTGGGTCATCCTCACGGCCTGCAGATTTCAGCTTTAAAAAGCGGGGAGTCCTGTGGGCTCCCACGGCCTGCAGGTTTCAGCTTTAAAAAGTGGGTCATCCTCACGGCCTGCAGATTTCAGCTTTAAAAAGGGGGATGTCCTGTGGGCTCCCACGGCCTGCAGGTTTCAGCTTTAAAAAGTGGGTCATCCTCACGGCCTGCAGATTTCAGCTTTAAAAAGTGGGTCGTCCTCACGGCCTGCAGGTTTCAGCTTTAAAAAGTGGGTCATCCTCACGGCCTGCAGATTTCAGCTTTAAAAAGTGGGTCGTCCTCACGGCCTGCAGATTTCAGCTTTAAAAAGGGGGATGTCCTGTGGGCTCCCACGGCCTGCAGATTTCAGCTTTAAAAAGTGGGTCATCCTCACGGCCTGCAAATTTCAGCTTTAAAAAGTGGGTCGTCCTCACGGCCTGCAGATTTCAGCTTTAAAAAGCGGGATGTCCTGTGGGCTCCCACGGCCTGCAGGTTTCAGCTTTAAAAAGTGGGTCATCCTCACGGCCTGCAGATTTCAGCTTTAAAAAGGGGGATGTCCTGTGGGCTCCCACGGCCTGCAGGTTTCAGCTTTAAAAAGTGGGTCATCCTCACGGCCTGCAGATTTCAGCTTTAAAAAGTGGGTCGTCCTCACGGCCTGCAGGTTTCAGCTTTAAAAAGTGGGTCATCCTCACGGCCTGCAGATTTCAGCTTTAAAAAGTGGGTCGTCCTCACGGCCTGCAGATTTCAGCTTTAAAAAGGGGGATGTCCTGTGGGCTCCCACGGCCTGCAGATTTCAGCTTTAAAAAGTGGGATGTCCTGTGGGCTCCCACGGCCTGCAGGTTTCAGCTTTAAAAAGTGGGTCATCCTCACGGCCTGCAGATTTCAGCTTTAAAAAGGGGGATGTCCTGTGGGCTCCCACGGCCTGCAGGTTTCAGCTTTAAAAAGTGGGTCATCCTCACGGCCTGCAGATTTCAGCTTTAAAAAGTGGGTCGTCCTCACGGCCTGCAGGTTTCAGCTTTAAAAAGTGGGTCATCCTCACGGCCTGCAGATTTCAGCTTTAAAAAGTGGGTCGTCCTCACGGCCTGCAGATTTCAGCTTTAAAAAGGGGGATGTCCTGTGGGCTCCCACGGCCTGCAGGTTTCAGCTTTAAAAAGTGGGTCATCCTCACGGCCTGCAGATTTCAGCTTTAAAAAGCGGGGAGTCCTGTGGGCTCCCACGGCCTGCAGGTTTCAGCTTTAAAAAGTGGGTCATCCTCACGGCCTGCAGATTTCAGCTTTAAAAAGGGGGATGTCCTGTGGGCTCCCACGGCCTGCAGGTTTCAGCTTTAAAAAGTGGGTCATCCTCACGGCCTGCAGATTTCAGCTTTAAAAAGTGGGTCGTCCTCACGGCCTGCAGGTTTCAGCTTTAAAAAGTGGGTCATCCTCACGGCCTGCAGATTTCAGCTTTAAAAAGTGGGTCGTCCTCACGGCCTGCAGATTTCAGCTTTAAAAAGGGGGATGTCCTGTGGGCTCCCACGGCCTGCAGATTTCAGCTTTAAAAAGTGGGTCATCCTCACGGCCTGCAAATTTCAGCTTTAAAAAGTGGGTCGTCCTCACGGCCTGCAGATTTCAGCTTTAAAAAGCGGGATGTCCTGTGGGCTCCCACGGCCTGCAGGTTTCAGCTTTAAAAAGTGGGTCATCCTCACGGCCTGCAGATTTCAGCTTTAAAAAGGGGGATGTCCTGTGGGCTCCCACGGCCTGCAGGTTTCAGCTTTAAAAAGTGGGTCATCCTCACGGCCTGCAGATTTCAGCTTTAAAAAGTGGGTCGTCCTCACGGCCTGCAGGTTTCAGCTTTAAAAAGTGGGTCATCCTCACGGCCTGCAGATTTCAGCTTTAAAAAGTGGGTCGTCCTCACGGCCTGCAGATTTCAGCTTTAAAAAGGGGGATGTCCTGTGGGCTCCCACGGCCTGCAGATTTCAGCTTTAAAAAGTGGGTCATCCTCACGGCCTGCAAATTTCAGCTTTAAAAAGTGGGTCGTCCTCACGGCCTGCAGATTTCAGCTTTAAAAAGCGGGATGTCCTGTGGGCTCCCACGGCCTGCAGGTTTCAGCTTTAAAAAGTGGGTCATCCTCACGGCCTGCAGATTTCAGCTTTAAAAAGGGGGATGTCCTGTGGGCTCCCATGGCCTGCAGGTTTCAGCTTTAAAAAGTGGGTCATCCTCACGGCCTGCAGATTTCAGCTTTAAAAAGTGGGTCGTCCTCACGGCCTGCAGGTTTCAGCTTTAAAAAGTGGGTCATCCTCACGGCCTGCAGATTTCAGCTTTAAAAAGTGGGTCGTCCTCACGGCCTGCAGATTTCAGCTTTAAAAAGGGGGATGTCCTGTGGGCTCCCACGGCCTGCAGATTTCAGCTTTAAAAAGTGGGTCATCCTCACGGCCTGCAAATTTCAGCTTTAAAAAGTGGGTCGTCCTCACGGCCTGCAGATTTCAGCTTTAAAAAGCGGGATGTCCTGTGGGCTCCCATGGCCTACAGGTTTCAGCTTTAAAAAGTGGGTCGTCCTCACGGCCTGCAGATTTCAGCTTTAAAAAGCGGGGAGTCCTGTGGGCTCCCACGGCCTGCAGGTTTCAGCTTTAAAAAGTGGGTCATCCTCACGGCCTGCAGATTTCAGCTTTAAAAAGTGGGTCGTCCTCACGGCCTGCAGGTTTCAGCTTTAAAAAGTGGGTCATCCTCACGGCCTGCAGATTTCAGCTTTAAAAAGTGGGTCGTCCTCACGGCCTGCAGATTTCAGCTTTAAAAAGGGGGATGTCCTGTGCGCTCCCACGGCCTGCAGGTTTCAGATTTAAAAAGTGGGTCGTCCTCACAGCCTGCAGGTTTCAGCTTTAAAAAGTGGGTCGTCCTCACGGCCTGCAGGTTTCAGCTTTAAAAAGTGGGTCATCCTCACGGCCTGCAGATTTCAGCTTTAAAAAGTGGGTCGTCCTCACGGCCTGCAGATTTCAGCTTTAAAAAGGGGGATGTCCTGTGGGCTCCCACGGCCTGCAGGTTTCAGCTTTAAAAAGTGGGTCGTCCTCACAGCCTGCAGGTTTCAGCTTTAAAAAGTGGGTCGTCCTCACGGCCTGCAGATTTCAGTTTTAAAAATGGAAATCAGGGAATCAAACAACATCACAGCTATTAAAAGTAAAAAAATATAGAATTATGCACCACTTCCAATCTCAGATTGCGCCTTTAATGCTGACGTTTGAAAGAATTGGCCAGGTAACCATTTTGAGATTAAAATTCAAACAATTAATGCAGCGTTTAATCAAGCCCTAACCTTGTGTTAACCTTTAACCTTTATTTTACTAGGCAAGTCAGTTAAGAAACAATCTCTTATTTTCAATGATGGCCTAGGTACAGTTGGTTAACTGCCTTGTTCAGGGGGCAGAACGATAGACTTTGACCTTCAAGCCAGCAACCTTTCGGTTACTGGCCCAACGCTCTAACTACTACGCTACCTACCGCCCCAAATAATGTATGTGTAAAAGAATAAGCTATTTTTCATGGTCCTTAGAGATGCATAGGAAAAATAACCTTCATCTCAACCCAGGGCTGTAATTACTTACTCTAAAACGGCATGACGGTCTCTAGTTTATTCCTGTTAAATCCAGGACACAGACGCTGTGAGACATACGAGATGAGACAGGATGTGTAAATGGTGCCAGAGGATGATGCGTTACTGCCATCAACAGCAAATTACATAACTAGCTAGCTAGCTAGCTACTAGCTCCACCCTGGACCAGAGCTAGTGACATATTATAGCTCTGGTCCAGGGTGTTAGAGTGCTCCATGAGCATGTACCCACTGAGACACAAAAAAATCGGGGACCTCATCATGCAGCGTCTGCAGCTGGATTCTTCCCGAAAACACAGAAGAAAGACAAAACAAAACAATACTAAACTTGTGGACCAGTTTACCTGGATGAGACTAAATACATGCAGCAGTGAGTGAGTGCAATTACAGGAAATGGCGACTGGTGAGCTATGCTATGCTATGCTATGCTATGCTGAACAAACACATAGCTAACGTGGGGAAAAGTAAAGGTGAAGTTAGCGAGAAGGAAGCCACAGCTACAGACACAGACACTCCGTTAATAGCTAGCTAGCTAGCCTAGCTAGCTAAATAGCCAAACCTAGCATTGCATCAGACGGTGTAACACTCTTTCTACACAATACTACCTCATAGCCAATAGTTCGCTAGTATCACCACAACATCAGGAAATATTTCATGAACTGTACATTAACTTTAAAATACTATCTATCAACAGGTTGTTGTAACTTTCTTACATCTTCATTGCCGTCTTATTTCCCTGTTGTTTTTTTAACTCAAACTTTATTTAAATCAAACTTTATTTGTCACATGCGCCCGAACACAGCAAGTGAAGCCCTGAACCGTGTTCCTTACAAGCACATTAACCAACAGTGCAGTTAACAAATAGTTAAGAAAATATTTACCAAATAAAGTATAAAAAAAATTCAAAGAAACACAATAAAATTACAATAACGAGGCAATATACAGTCAGTACCAAGTCACTGTGCGGGGATACATAGATATACAGTCAGTAACCAAGTCACTGTGCGACTAGACATAGATATACAGTCAGTACCAAGTCACTGTGCGACTATACATAGATATACAGTCAGTACCAAGTCACTGTGCGACTATACATAGATATACAGTCAGTACCAAGTCACTGTGCGGGGATACATAGATATACAGTCAGTACCAAGTCACTGTGTGGGGATACATAGATATACAGTCAGTACCAAGTCACTGTGCGGGGATACATAGATATACAGTCAGTACCAAGTCACTGTGCGACTATACATAGATATACAGTCAGTACCAAGTCACTGTGCGACTATACATAGATATACAGTCAGTACCAAGTCACTGTGCGGGGATACATAGATATACAGTCAGTACCAAGTCACTGTGCGACTATACATAGATATACAGTCAGTACCAAGTCACTGTGCGGGGATACATAGATATACAGTCAGTACCAAGTCACTGTGCGACTATACATAGATATACAGTCAGTACCAAGTCACTGTGCGACTATACATAGATATACAGTCAGTACCAAGTCACTGTGCGACTATACATAGATATACAGTCAGTACCAAGTCACTGTGCGGGGATACATAGATATACAGTCAGTACCAAGTCACTGTGCGACTATACATAGATATACAGTCAGTACCAAGTCACTGTGCGGGGATACATAGATATACAGTCAGTACCAAGTCACTGTGCGGGGATACATAGATATACAGTCAGTACCAAGTCACTGTGCGGGGATACATAGATATACAGTCAGTACCAAGTCACTGTGTGGGGATACATAGATATACAGTCAGTACCAAGTCACTGTGCGGGGATACATAGATATACAGTCAGTACCAAGTCACTGTGCGGGGATACATAGATATACAGTCAGTACCAAGTCACTGTGCGACTATACATAGATATACAGTCAGTACCAAGTCACTGTGCGGGATACATAGATATACAGTCAGTACCAAGTCACTGTGCGACTATACATAGATATACAGTCAGTACCAAGTCACTGTGCGGGATATATAGATATACAGTCAGTACCAAGTCACTGTGCGACTATACATAGATATACAGTCAGTACCAAGTCACTGTGCGACTATACATAGATATACAGTCAGTACCAAGTCACTGTGCGGGGATACATAGATATACAGTCAGTACCAAGTCACTGTGCGACTATACATAGATATACAGTCAGTACCAAGTCACTGTGCGACTATACATAGATATACAGTCAGTACCAAGTCACTGTGCGGGGATACATAGATATACAGTCAGTACCAAGTCACTGTGCGACTATACATAGATATACAGTCAGTACCAAGTCACTGTGCGGGGATACATAGATATACAGTCAGTACCAAGTCACTGTGCGACTATACATAGATATACAGTCAGTACCAAGTCACTGTGCGACTATACATAGATATACAGTCAGTACCAAGTCACTGTGCGGGGATACATAGATATACAGTCAGTACCAGGTCACTGTGCGGGGATACATAGATATACAGTCAGTACCAAGTCACTGTGCGGGGATACATAGATATACAGTCAGTACCAAGTCACTGTGCGGGGATACATAGATATACAGTCAGTACCAAGTCACTGTGCGGGGATACATAGATATACAGTCAGTACCAAGTCACTGTGCGGGGATACATAGATATACAGTCAGTACCAAGTCACTGTGCGACTATACATAGATATACAGTCAGTACCAAGTCACTGTGCGACTATACATAGATATACAGTCAGTACCAAGTCACTGTGCGACTATACATAGATATACAGTCAGTACCAAGTCACTGTGCGGGGATACAAAGATATACAGTCAGTACCAAGTCACTGTGCGGGGATACATAGATATACAGTCAGTACCAAGTCACTGTGCGGGATACATAGATATACAGTCAGTACCAAGTCACTGTGCGGGGATACATAGATATACAGTCAGTACCAAGTCACTGTGTGGGGATACATAGATATACAGTCAGTACCAAGTCACTGTGCGGGGATACATAGATATACAGTCAGTACCAAGTCACTGTGCGGGGATACATAGATATACAGTCAGTACCAGTCACTGTGCGACTATACATAGATATACAGTCAGTACCAAGTCACTGTGCGACTATACATAGATATACAGTCAGTACCAAGTCACTGTGTGACTATACATAGATATACAGTCAGTACAAGTCACTGTGCGACTATACATAGATATACAGTCAGTACCAAGTCACTGTGCGGGGATACATAGATATACAGTCAGTACCAAGTCACTGTGCGGGGATACATAGATATACAGTCAGTACCAAGTCACTGTGCGGGGATACATAGATATACAGTCAGTACCAAGTCACTGTGCGACTATACATAGATATACAGTCAGTACCAAGTCACTGTGCGGGGATACATAGATATACAGTCAGTACCAAGTCACTGTGCGGGGATACATAGATATACAGTCAGTACCAAGTCACTGTGCGACTATACATAGATATACAGTCAGTACCAAGTCACTGTGCGACTATACATAGATATACAGTCAGTACCAAGTCACTGTGCGACTATACATAGATATACAGTCAGTACCAAGTCACTGTGCGACTATACATAGATATACAGTCAGTACCAAGTCACTGTGCGGGGATACATAGATATACAGTCAGTACCAAGTCACTGTGCGACTATACATAGATATACAGTCAGTACCAAGTCACTGTGCGACTATACATAGATATACAGTCAGTACCAAGTCACTGTGCGACTATACATAGATATACAGTCAGTACCAAGTCACTGTGCGGGGATACATAGATATACAGTCAGTACCAAGTCACTGTGCGGGGATACATCGATATACAGTCAGTACCAAGTCACTGTGCGACTATACATAGATATACAGTCAGCACCAAGTCACTGTGCGACTATACATAGATATACAGTCAGTACCAAGTCACTGTGCGGGGATACATAGATATACAGTCAGTACCAAGTCACTGTGCGGGGATACATAGATATACAGTCAGTACCAAGTCACTGTGCGACTATACATAGATATACAGTCAGTACCAAGTCACTGTGCGGGGATACATAGATATACAGTCAGTACCAAGTCACTGTGCGGGGATACATAGATATACAGTCAGTACCAAGTCACTGTGCGACTATACATAGATATACAGTCAGTACCAAGTCACTGTGCGACTATACATAGATATACAGTCAGTACCAAGTCACTGTGCGACTATACATAGATATACAGTCAGTACCAAGTCACTGTGCGACTATACATAGATATACAGTCAGTACCAAGTCACTGTGCGGGGATACATAGATATACAGTCAGTACCAAGTCACTGTGCGGGGATACATAGATATACAGTCAGTACCAAGTCACTGTGCGGGGATACATAGATATACAGTCAGTACCAAGTCACTGTGCGACTATACATAGATATACAGTCAGTACCAAGTCACTGTGCGGGGATACATAGATATACAGTCAGTACCAAGTCACTGTGCGGGGATACATAGATATACAGTCAGTACCAAGTCACTGTGCGACTATACATAGATATACAGTCAGTACCAAGTCACTGTGCGACTATACATAGATATACAGTCAGTACCAAGTCACTGTGCGACTATACATAGATATACAGTCAGTACCAAGTCACTGTGCGACTATACATAGATATACAGTCAGTACCAAGTCACTGTGCGGGGATACATAGATATACAGTCAGTACCAAGTCACTGTGCGACTATACATAGATATACAGTCAGTACCAAGTCACTGTGCGGGGATACATAGATATACAGTCAGTACCAAGTCACTGTGCGACTATACATAGATATACAGTCAGTACCAAGTCACTGTGCGGGGATACATAGATATACAGTCAGTACCAAGTCGCTGTGCGGGGATACATAGATATACAGTCAGTACCAAGTCACTGTGCGACTATACATAGATATACAGTCAGCACCAAGTCACTGTGCGACTATACATAGATATACAGTCAGTACCAAGTCACTGTGCGGGGATACATAGATATACAGTCAGTACCAAGTCACTGTGCGGGGATACATAGATATACAGTCAGTACCAAGTCACTGTGCGACTATACATAGATATACAGTCAGTACCAAGTCACTGTGCGGGGATACATAGATATACAGTCAGTACCAAGTCACTGTGCGGGGATACATAGATATACAGTCAGTACCAAGTCACTGTGCGACTATACATAGATATACAGTCAGTACCAAGTCACTGTGCGGGGATACATAGATATACAGTCAGTACCAAGTCACTGTGCGACTATACATAGATATACAGTCAGTACCAAGTCACTGTGCGGGGATACATAGATATACAGTCAGTACCAAGTCACTGTGCGGGGATACATAGATATACAGTCAGTACCAAGTCACTGTGCGGGGATACATAGATATACAGTCAGTACCAAGTCACTGTGCGGGGATACATAGATATACAGTCAGTACCAAGTCACTGTGCGGGGATACATAGATATACAGTCAGTACCAAGTCACTGTGCGGGGATACATAGATATACAGTCAGTACCAAGTCACTGTGCGACTATACATAGATATACAGTCAGTACCAAGTCACTGTGCGGGGATACATAGATATACAGTCAGTACCAAGTCACTGTGCGACTATACATAGATATACAGTCAGTACCAAGTCACTGTGCGACTATACATAGATATACAGTCAGTACCAAGTCACTGTGCGGGGATACATAGATATACAGTCAGTACCAAGTCACTGTGCGGGGATACATAGATATACAGTCAGTACCAAGTCACTGTGCGGGGATACATAGATATACAGTCACTGTGCGGGGATACATATATATACAGTCAGTACCAAGTCACTGTGCGACTATACATAGATATACAGTCAGTACCAAGTCACTGTGCGGGGATACATAGATATACAGTCAGTACCAAGTCACTGTGCGACTATACATAGATATACAGTCAGTACCAAGTCACTGTGCGGGGATACATAGATATACGGTCAGTACCAAGTCACTGTGCGGGGATACATAGATATACAGTCAGTACCAAGTCACTGTGCGGGGATACATAGATATACAGTCAGTACCAAGTCACTGTGCGGGGATACATAGATATACAGTCAGTACCAAGTCACTGTGCGGGGATACATAGATATACAGTCAGTACCAAGTCACTGTGCGGGGATACATAGATATACAGTCAGTACCAAGTCAGTGTGCGGGGATACATAGATATACAGTCAGTACCAAGTCACTGTGCGGGGATACATAGATATACAGTCAGTACCAAGTCACTGTGCGACTATACATAGATATACAGTCAGTACCAAGTCACTGTGCGGGATACATAGATATACAGTCAGTACCAAGTCATTGTGCGACTATACATAGATATACAGTCAGTACCAAGTCACTGTGCGGGATACATAGATATACAGTCAGTACCAAGTCCCTGTGCGACTATACATAGATATACAGTCAGTACCAAGTCACTGTGCGACTATACATAGATATACAGTCAGTACCAAGTCACTGTGCGGGGATACATAGATATACAGTCAGTACCAAGTCACTGTGCGACTATACATAGATATACAGTCAGTACCAAGTCACTGTGCGACTATACATAGATATACAGTCAGTACCAAGTCACTGTGCGGGGATACATAGATATACAGTCAGTACCAAGTCACTGTGCATCTATACATAGATATACAGTCAGTACCAAGTCACTGTGCGACTATACATAGATATACAGTCAGTACCAAGTCACTGTGCGACTATACATAGATATACAGTCAGTACCAAGTCACTGTGCGGGGATACATAGATATACAGTCAGTACCAAGTCACTGTGCGGGGATACATAGATATACAGTCAGTACCAAGTCACTGTGCGGGGATACATAGATATACAGTCAGTACCAAGTCACTGTGCGGGGATACATAGATATACAGTCAGTACCAAGTCACTGTGCGGGGATACATAGATATACAGTCAGTACCAAGTCACTGTGCGGGGATACATAGATATACAGTCAGTACCAAGTCACTGTGCGGGGATACATAGATATACAGTCAGTACCAAGTCACTGTGCGGGGATACATAGATATACAGTCAGTACCAAGTCACTGTGCGACTATACATAGATATACAGTCAGTACCAAGTCACTGTGCGACTATACATAGATATACAGTCAGTACCAAGTCACTGTGCGACTATACATAGATATACAGTCAGTACCAAATCACTGTGCGACTATACATAGATATACAGTCAGTACCAAGTCACTGTGCGGGGATACATAGATATACAGTCAGTACCAAGTCACTGTGCGACTATACATAGATATACAGTCAGTACCAAGTCACTGTGCGACTATACATAGATATACAGTCAGTACCAAGTCACTGTGCGACTATACATAGATATACAGTCAGTACCAAGTCACTGTGCGGGGATACATAGATATACAGTCAGTACCAAGTCACTGTGCGGGGATACATCGATATACAGTCAGTACCAAGTCACTGTGCGACTATACATAGATATACAGTCAGCACCAAGTCACTGTGCGACTATACATAGATATACAGTCAGTACCAAGTCACTGTGCGGGGATACATAGATATACAGTCAGTACCAAGTCACTGTGCGGGGATACATAGATATACAGTCAGTACCAAGTCACTGTGCGACTATACATAGATATACAGTCAGTACCAAGTCACTGTGCGGGGATACATAGATATACAGTCAGTACCAAGTCACTGTGCGGGGATACATAGATATACAGTCAGTACCAAGTCACTGTGCGACTATACATAGATATACAGTCAGTACCAAGTCACTGTGCGACTATACATAGATATACAGTCAGTACCAAGTCACTGTGCGACTATACATAGATATACAGTCAGTACCAAGTCACTGTGCGACTATACATAGATATACAGTCAGTACCAAGTCACTGTGCGGGGATACATAGATATACAGTCAGTACCAAGTCACTGTGCGGGGATACATAGATATACAGTCAGTACCAAGTCACTGTGCGGGGATACATAGATATACAGTCAGTACCAAGTCACTGTGCGACTATACATAGATATACAGTCAGTACCAAGTCACTGTGCGGGGATACATAGATATACAGTCAGTACCAAGTCACTGTGCGGGGATACATAGATATACAGTCAGTACCAAGTCACTGTGCGACTATACATAGATATACAGTCAGTACCAAGTCACTGTGCGACTATACATAGATATACAGTCAGTACCAAGTCACTGTGCGACTATACATAGATATACAGTCAGTACCAAGTCACTGTGCGACTATACATAGATATACAGTCAGTACCAAGTCACTGTGCGGGGATACATAGATATACAGTCAGTACCAAGTCACTGTGCGACTATACATAGATATACAGTCAGTACCAAGTCACTGTGCGGGGATACATAGATATACAGTCAGTACCAAGTCACTGTGCGACTATACATAGATATACAGTCAGTACCAAGTCACTGTGCGGGGATACATAGATATACAGTCAGTACCAAGTCACTGTGCGGGGATACATAGATATACAGTCAGTACCAAGTCACTGTGCGACTATACATAGATATACAGTCAGCACCAAGTCACTGTGCGACTATACATAGATATACAGTCAGTACCAAGTCACTGTGCGGGGATACATAGATATACAGTCAGTACCAAGTCACTGTGCGGGGATACATAGATATACAGTCAGTACCAAGTCACTGTGCGACTATACATAGATATACAGTCAGTACCAAGTCACTGTGCGGGGATACATAGATATACAGTCAGTACCAAGTCACTGTGCGGGGATACATAGATATACAGTCAGTACCAAGTCACTGTGCGACTATACATAGATATACAGTCAGTACCAAGTCACTGTGCGGGGATACATAGATATACAGTCAGTACCAAGTCACTGTGCGGGGATACATAGATATACAGTCAGTACCAAGTCACTGTGCGGGGATACATAGATATACAGTCAGTACCAAGTCACTGTGCGGGGATACATAGATATACAGTCAGTACCAAGTCACTGTGCGACTATACATAGATATACAGTCAGTACCAAGTCACTGTGCGGGGATACATAGATATACAGTCAGTACCAAGTCACTGTGCGACTATACATAGATATACAGTCAGTACCTAGTCACTGTGCGACTATACATAGATATACAGTCAGTACCAAGTCACTGTGCGACTATACATAGATATACAGTCAGTACCAAGTCACTGTGCGACTATACATAGATATACAGTCAGTACCAAGTCACTGTGCATCTATACATAGATATACAGTCAGTACCAAGTCACTGTGCGACTATACATAGATATACAGTCAGTACCAAGTCACTGTGCGACTATACATAGATATACAGTCAGTACCAAGTCACTGTGCGGGGATACATAGATATACAGTCAGTACCAAGTCACTGTGCGGGGATACATAGATATACAGTCAGTACCAAGTCACTGTGCGGGGATACATAGATATACAGTCACTGTGCGGGGATACATATATATACAGTCAGTACCAAGTCACTGTGCGACTATACATAGATATACAGTCAGTACCAAGTCACTGTGCGGGGATACATAGATATACAGTCAGTACCAAGTCACTGTGCGACTATACATAGATATACAGTCAGTACCAAGTCACTGTGCGGGGATACATAGATATACGGTCAGTACCAAGTCACTGTGCGGGGATACATAGATATACAGTCAGTACCAAGTCACTGTGCGGGGATACATAGATATACAGTCAGTACCAAGTCACTGTGCGGGGATACATAGATATACAGTCAGTACCAAGTCACTGTGCGGGGATACATAGATATACAGTCAGTACCAAGTCACTGTGCGGGATACATAGATATACAGTCAGTACCAAGTCAGTGTGCGGGGATACATAGATATACAGTCAGTACCAAGTCACTGTGCGGGGATACATAGATATACAGTCAGTACCAAGTCACTGTGCGACTATACATAGATATACAGTCAGTACCAAGTCACTGTGCGGGATACATAGATATACAGTCAGTACCAAGTCATTGTGCGACTATACATAGATATACAGTCAGTACCAAGTCACTGTGCGGGATACATAGATATACAGTCAGTACCAAGTCACTGTGCGGACTATACATAGATATACAGTCAGTACCAAGTCACTGTGCGACTATACATAGATATACAGTCAGTACCAAGTCACTGTGCGGGGATACATAGATATACAGTCAGTACCAAGTCACTGTGCGACTATACATAGATATACAGTCAGTACCAAGTCACTGTGCGACTATACATAGATATACAGTCAGTACCAAGTCACTGTGCGGGGATACATAGATATACAGTCAGTACCAAGTCACTGTGCATCTATACATAGATATACAGTCAGTACCAAGTCACTGTGCGACTATACATAGATATACAGTCAGTACCAAGTCACTGTGCGACTATACATAGATATACAGTCAGTACCAAGTCACTGTGCGGGGATACATAGATATACAGTCAGTACCAAGTCACTGTGCGGGGATACATAGATATACAGTCAGTACCAAGTCACTGTGCGGGGATACATAGATATACAGTCAGTACCAAGTCACTGTGCGGGGATACATAGATATACAGTCAGTACCAAGTCACTGTGCGGGGATACATAGATATACAGTCAGTACCAAGTCACTGTGCGGGGATACATAGATATACAGTCAGTACCAAGTCACTGTGCGGGGATACATAGATATACAGTCAGTACCAAGTCACTGTGCGGGGATACATAGATATACAGTCAGTACCAAGTCACTGTGCGACTATACATAGATATACAGTCAGTACCAAGTCACTGTGCGACTATACATAGATATACAGTCAGTACCAAGTCACTGTGCGACTATACATAGATATACAGTCAGTACCAAATCACTGTGCGACTATACATAGATATACAGTCAGTACCAAGTCACTGTGCGGGGATACATAGATATACAGTCAGTACCAAGTCACTGTGCGGGGATACATAGATATACAGTCAGTACCAAGTCACTGTGCGGGGATACATAGATATACAGTCAGTACCAAGTCACTGTGCGACTATACATAGATATACAGTCAGTACCAAGTCACTGTGCAGGGATACATAGATATACAGTCAGTACCAAGTCACTGTGCGGGGATACATAGATATACAGTCAGTACCAAGTCACTGTGTGACTATACATAGATATACAGTCAGTACCAAGTCACTGTGCGACTATACATAGATATACAGTCAGTACCAAGTCACTGTGCGACTATACATAGATATGCAGTCAGTACCAAGTCACTGTGCGACTATACATAGATATACAGTCAGTACCAAGTCACTGTGTGGGGATACATAGATATACAGTCAGTACCAAGTCACTGTGCGACTATACATAGATATACAGTCCGTACCAAGTCACTGTGCGGGGATACATAGATATACAGTCAGTACCAAGTCACTGTGCGACTATACATAGATATACAGTCAGTACCAAGTCACTGTGCGGGGATACATAGATATACAGTCAGTACCACGTCACTGTGCGGGGATACATAGATATACAGTCAGTACCAAGTCACTGTGCGACTATACATAGATATACGGTCAGTACCAAGTCACTGTGCGGGGATACATAGATATACAGTCAGTACCAAGTCACTGTGCGGGGATACATAGATATACAGTCAGTACCAAGTCACTGTGCGACTATACATAGATATACAGTCAGTACCAAGTCACTGTGCGGGGATACATAGATATACAGTCAGTACCAAGTCACTGTGCGGGGATACATAGATATACAGTCAGTACCAAGTCACTGTGCGACTATACATAGATATACAGTCAGTACCAAGTCACTGTGCGGGGATACATAGATATACAGTCAGTACCAAGTCACTGTGCGACTATACATAGATAAACAGTCAGTACCAAGTCACTGTGCGGGGATACATAGATATACAGTCAGTACCAAGTCACTGTGCGGGGATACATAGATATACAGTCAGTACCAAGTCACTGTGCGACTATACATAGATATACAGTCAGTACCAAGTCACTGTGCGACTATACATAGATATACAGTCAGTACCAAGTCACTGTGCGGGGATACATAGATATACAGTCACTGTGCGGGGATACATAGATATACAGTCAGTACCAAGTCACTGTGCGACTATACATAGATATACAGTCAGTACCAAGTCACTGTGCGGGGATACATAGATATACAGTCAGTACCAAGTCACTGTGCGACTATACGTAGATATACAGTCAGTACTAAGTCACTGTGCGGGGATACATAGATATACAGTCAGTACCAAGTCACTGTGCGGGGATACATAGATATACAGTCAGTACCAAGTCACTGTGCGGGGATACATAGATATACAGTCAGTACCAAGTCACTGTGTGGGGATACATAGATATACAGTCAGTACCAAGTCACTGTGCGGGGATACATAGATATACAGTCAGTACCAAGTCACTGTGCGGGGATACATAGATATACAGTCAGTACCAAGTCACTGTGCGGGGATACATAGATATACAGTCAGTACCAAGTCACTGTGCGGGGATACATAGATATACAGTCAGTACCAAGTCACTGTGCGGGGATACATAGATATACAGTCAGTACCAAGTCACTGTGCGGGGATACATAGATATACAGTCAGTACCAAGTCACTGTGCGGGGATACATAGATATACAGTCAGTACCAAGTCACTGTGCGGGGATACATAGATATACAGTCAGTACCAAGTCACTGTGCGACTATACATAGATATACAGTCAGTACCAAGTCACTGTGCGGGATACATAGATATACAGTCAGTACCAAGTCACTGTGCGACTATACATAGATATACAGTCAGTACCAAGTCACTGTGCGACTATACATAGATATACAGTCAGTACCAAGTCACTGTGCGACTATACATAGATATACAGTCAGTACCAAGTCACTGTGCGGGGATACATAGATATACAGTCAGTACCAAGTCACTGTGCGGGGATACATAGATATACAGTCAGTACCAAGTCACTGTGCGACTATACATAGATATACAGTCAGTACCAAGTCACTGTGCAGGGATACATAGATATACAGTCAGTACCAAGTCACTGTGCGGGGATACATAGATATACAGTCAGTACCAAGTCACTGTGCGACTATACATAGATATACAGTCAGTACCAAGTCACTGTGCGACTATACATAGATATACAGTCAGTACCAAGTCACTGTGCGACTATACATAGATATACAGTCAGTACCAAGTCACTGTGCGACTATACATAGATATACAGTCAGTACCAAGTCACTGTGCGGGGATACATAGATATACAGTCAGTACCAAGTCACTGTGCGACTATACATAGATATACAGTCCGTACCAAGTCACTGTGCGGGGATACATAGATATACAGTCAGTACCAAGTCACTGTGCGACTATACATAGATATACAGTCAGTACCAAGTCACTGTGCGGGGATACATAGATATACAGTCAGTACCACGTCACTGTGCGGGGATACATAGATATACAGTCAGTACCAAGTCACTGTGCGACTATACATAGATATACAGTCAGTACCAAGTCACTGTGCGGGGATACATAGATATACAGTCAGTACCAAGTCACTGTGCGACTATACATAGATATACAGTCAGTACCAAGTCACTGTGCGGGGATACATAGATATACAGTCAGTACCAAGTCACTGTGCGGGGATACAAAGATATACAGTCAGTACCAAGTCACTGTGCGACTATACATAGATATACAGTCAGTACCAAGTCACTGTGCGGGGATACATAGATATACAGTCAGTACCAAGTCACTGTGCGACTATACATAGATATACAGTCAGTACCAAGTCACTGTGCGGGGATACATAGATATACAGTCAGTACCAAGTCACTGTGCGGGGATACATAGATATACAGTCAGTACCAAGTCACTGTGCGGGGATACATAGATATACAGTCAGTACCAAGTCACTGTGCGGGGATACATAGATATACAGTCAGTACCAAGTCACTGTGCGGGGATACATAGGTATACAGTCAGTACCAAGTCACTGTGCGGGGATACATAGATATACAGTCAGTACCAAGTCACTGTGCGACTATACATAGATATACAGTCAGTACCAAGTCACTGTGCGACTATACATAGATATACAGTCAGTACCAAGTCACTGTGCGGGGATACATAGATATACAGTCAGTACCAAGTCACTGTGCGACTATACATAGATATACAGTCAGTACCAAGTCACTGTGCGACTATACATAGATATACAGTCAGTACCAAGTCACTGTGCGACTATACATAGATATACAGTCAGTACCAAGTCACTGTGCGGGGATACATAGATATACAGTCAGTACCAAGTCACTGTGCGGGGATACATAGATATACAGTCAGTACCAAGTCACTGTGCGACTATACATAGATATACAGTCAGTACCAAGTCACTGTGCGGGGATACATAGATATACAGTCAGTACCAAGTCACTGTGCGGGGATACATAGATATACAGTCAGTACCAAGTCACTGTGCAGGGATACATAGATATACAGTCAGTACCAAGTCACTGTGCGGGGATACATAGATATACAGTCAGTACCAAGTCACTGTGCGGGGATACATAGATATACAGTCAGTACCAAGTCACTGTGCGGGGATACATAGATATACAGTCAGTACCAAGTCACTGTGCGGGGATACAGGTTAGTTGAGGTAATTTGTACATGTAGGTAGGGGTGAAGTGGCTATGCATAGATATACAGGGTGTTACGGTACAGAGTCTATGTGGAGGCTATATACAGGGTATTACGGTACAGAGTCAATGTGGAGGCTATATACAGGGTATTACGGTACAGAGTCAATGTGGAGGCTATATACAGGGTGTTACGGTACAGAGTCAATGTGGAGGCTATATACAGGGGGGTACCAGTACAGAGTCAATGTGGAGGCTATATACAGGGTATTACGGTACAGAGTCAATGTGGAGGCTATATACAGGGTGTTACGGTACAGAGTCAATGTGGAGGCTATATACAGGGTGTTACGGTACAGAGTCAATGTGGAGGCTATATACAGGGTGTTACGGTACAGAGTCAATGTGGAGGCTATATACAGGGTGTTACGGTACAGAGTCAATGTGGAGGTTATATACAGGGTGTTACGGTACAGAGTCAATGTGGAGGCTATATACAGGGTGTTACGGTACAGAGTCAATGTGGAGGCTATATACAGGGGGTACTGGTACTGAGTCAATGTGGAGGCTATATACAGGGTATTACGGTACAGAGTCAATGTGGAGGCTATATACAGGGTGTTACGGTACAGAGTCAATGTGGAGGCTATATACAGGGTATTACGGTACAGAGTCAATGTGGAGGCTATATACAGGGTGTTACGGTACAGAGTCAATGTGGAGGCTATATACAGGGTGTTACGGTACAGAGTCAATGTGGAGGCTATATACAGGGTGTTACGGTACAGAGTCAATGTGGAGGTTATATACAGGGTGTTACGGTACAGAGTCAATGTGGAGGCTATATACAGGGTGTTACGGTACAGAGTCAATGTGGAGGCTATATACAGGGTGTTACGGTACAGAGTCAATGTGGAGGTTATATACAGGGTGTTACGGTACAGAGTCAATGTGGAGGTTATATACAGGGTATTACGGTACAGAGTCAATGTGGAGGCTATATACAGGGTATTACGGTACAGAGTCAATGTGGAGGCTATATACAGGGTGTTACGGTACAGAGTCAATGTGGAGGCTATATACAGGGTATTACGGTACAGAGTCAATGTGGAGGCTATATACAGGGTGTTACGGTACAGAGTCAATGTGGAGGTTATATACAGGGTATTACGGTACAGAGTCAATGTGGAGGCTATATACAGGGTATTACGGTACAGAGTCAATGTGGAGGCTATATACAGGGTGTTACGGTACAGAGTCAATGTGGAGGCTGTATACAGGGGGTACCGGTACAGAGTCAATGTGGAGGTTATATACAGGGGGTACCAGTACACAGTCAATGTGGAGGCTGTATACAGGGGGGGTACCAGTACAGAGTCAATGTGGAGGCTATATACAGGGTATTACGGTACAGAGTCAATGTGGAGGCTATATACAGGGTGTTACGGTACAGAGTCAATGTGGAGGCTATATACAGGGGGTACCGTACAGAGTCAATGTGGAGACTATATACGGGTGTTACGGTACAGAGTCATGTGGAGGTTTATATACAGGGTGTACGGTACAGAGTCAATGTGGAGGCTATATACAGGGGGTACCGGTACAGAGTCAATGTGGAGACTATATACAGGGTGTTACGGTACAGAGTCAATGTGGAGGCTATATACAGGGGGTACCGGGAAAGAGTAAATGTGGAGGCTATATACAGGGGGTACCGGGAAAGAGTCAATGTGGAGGCTATATACAGGGGGTACTGGTACAGAGTCAATGTGGAGGCTATATACAGGGGGTACCGGTACCGAGTCATGTGGAGGCTATATACAGGGGGTACCGGTACCCGAGTCAATGTGGAGGCTATATACAGGGGGTACTGGTACAGAGTCAATGTGGAGGCTATATACAGGGGGTACCGGTACCGAGTCAATGTGGAGACTATATACAGGGGGTACCGGTACCCGGAGTCAATGTGGAGGCTATATACAGGGGGTACCGGTACCGAGTCAATGTGGAGGCTATATACAGGGGGTACCGGTACCGAGTCAATGTGGAGGCTATATACAGGGGGTACCGGTACCGAGTCAATGTGGAGGCTATATACAGGGTGTTACGGTACAGAGTCAATGTGGAGGTTATATACAGGGTGTTACGGTACAGAGTCAATGTGGAGGCTATATACAGGGGGTACCGGTACAGAGTCAATGTGGAGACTATATACAGGGTGTTACGGTACAGAGTCAATGTGGAGGCTATATACAGGGGGTACCGGGAAAGAGTCAATGTGGAGGCTATATACAGGGGGTACCGGGAAAGAGTCAATGTGGAGGCTATATACAGGGGTACTGGTACAGAGTCAATGTGGAGGCTATATACAGGGGGTACCGGTACCCGAGTCAATGTGGAGACTATATACAGGGTGTTACGGTACAGAGTCAATGTGGAGGCTATATACAGGGGGTACCGGTACCGAGTCATGTGGAGGCTATATACAGGGGGTACCGGTACCGAGTCAATGTGGAGGCTATATACAGGGGGTACTGGTAAAGAGTCAATGTGGAGGCTATATACAGGGGGTACCGGTACCGAGTCAATGTGGAGGCTATATACAGGGGGTACCGGTACCGAGTCAATGTGGAGGCTATATACAGGGGGGGTACTGGTACAGAGTCAATGTTGGAGGCTATATACAGGGGGTACCGGTACCGAGTCAATGTGGGAGACTATATACAGGGGTACCGGTACCGAGTCAATGTGGAGGCTATATACAGGGGGTACCGGTACCGAGTCCAATGTGGAGGCTATATACAGGGGGTACCGGTACCGAGTCAATGTGGAGGCTATATACAGGGGGTACCGGTACCGAGTCAATGTGGAGGCTATATACAGGGGGTACTGGTACAGAGTCAATGTGGAGGCTATATACAGGGGGTACCGGTACATGAGTCAATGTGGGAGGCTATATACAGGGGGTACCGGTACCGACGAGTCCATGTGGAGGCTATATAACAGGGGTACCAGTACAGAGTCAATGTGGAGGCTATATACAGGGGGTACCGGTACAGAGGTCAATGTGGAGGCTATATACAGGGGGTACCAGTACAGAGTCAATGTGGAGGCTATATACAGGGGTGACCGGTACCGAGTCAATGTGGAGGCTATATACAGGGGGTTACGGTACGTCGGAGTCAATGTGGAGGCTATATACAGGGGGTACCAGTACAGAGTCAATGTGGAGGCTATATACAGGGGGTACCGGTACAGAGTCAATGTGGAGGCTATATACAGGGGGTACCAGTACAGAGTCAATGTGGAGGCTATATACAGGGGGTACCGGTACCGAGTCAATGTGGAGGCTATATACAGGGGGTACCGGTACCGAGTCAATGTGGAGGCTATATACAGGGGGTACCAGGACAGAGTCAATGTGGAGGCTATATACAGGGGGTACCGGTACAGAGTCAATGTGGAGGCTATATACAGGGGTACCAGTACAGAGTCAATGTGGAGGCTATATACAGGGGGTACCAGTACAGAGTCAATGTGGAGGCTATATACAGGGGGTACCGGTACGAGTCAATGTGGAGGCTATATACAGGGGGTACCGGTACCGAGTCAATGTGGAGGCTATATACAGGGGGTACCGGTACAGAGTCAATGTGGAGGCTATATACAGGGGGTACCGGTACCGAGTCAATGTGGAGGCTATATACAGGGGGTACCGGTACAGAGTCAATGTGGAGGCTATATACAGGGGGTACCGGTACCGAGTCAATGTGGAGGCTATATACAGGGGGTACCGGTACCGAGTCAATGTGGAGGCTATATACAGGGGGTACCGGTACCGAGTCAATGTGGAGGCTATATACAGGGGGTACCGGTACCGAGTCAATGTGGAGGCTATATACAGGGTGTTACGGTACAGAGTCAATGTGGAGGTTATATACAGGGTGTTACGGTACAGAGTCAATGTGGAGGCTATATACAGGGGGTACCGGTACAGAGTCAATGTGGAGGCTATATACAGGGTGTTACGGTACAGAGTCAATGTGGAGGCTATATACAGGGGGTACTGGTACAGAGTCAATGTGGAGGCTATATACAGGGGGTACCGGTACCGAGTCAATGTGGAG
This sequence comes from Oncorhynchus kisutch, assembly GCF_002021735.2. Lineage (NCBI taxonomy): Eukaryota > Metazoa > Chordata > Actinopteri > Salmoniformes > Salmonidae > Oncorhynchus > Oncorhynchus kisutch. The sequence goes on from NC_034193.2 coordinate 4,245,765, forward strand.
ACTATATACAGGGGGTACCGGTACCGAGTCAATGTGGAGGCTATATACAGGGGGTACCAGTACAGAGTCAATGTGGAGGCTATATACAGGGGGTACCGGTACCGAGTCAATGTGGAGGCTATATACAGGGGGTACCGGTACCGAGTCAATGTGGAGGCTATATACAGGGGGTACCGGTACCGAGTCAATGTGCAGGGGTACAGGTTAGTCAAGGTAGTTTGTTAAGTGACTATGCAACAATAATAGACAGCGAGTAGCAGCAGTGTAAAAACAAAGTCTATGTAAATAGTCCTGGTGGCCATTGGATTAATTGTTCAGCAGTCTTATATTGGGGGGTAGAAGCTGTTCAGGAACCTTTTGGTCCTAGACTTGGCACTCCAGTACCTCTTGCCGTGCGTATAGGTCCTGGATGGCAGGAAGCTTGGCCCCAGTGATGTACTGGGCCGTACACACTACCCTCTGGAGCACCTTACGGTCAGATGCCGAGCAGTTGCCAATACTGGTGGTGATGCAACTGGTCAGGATGCTCTCGATGGTGAAGCTGTACAACTTTGAGGATCTGGGGACCATGCCAAATCTTTTCAGTCTCCTGAGGGGAAAAGGTTTTGTCATTCCCTCTTCACGACTGTCTTCGTGTGTTTGGACCACCAAGGTACTTGAAACTCTCGACCCGCTCCACTACTGCCCTGTAGATGAGAATGGGGGTGTGTTCGGCCACCTTTTCCTGTAGTCCACAATCAGTTCCTTTGTCTTGTTGAGGGAATGGTTGTTGTCCAGGCAACACACGGCCAGTTCTCTGACCTCCTCCATGTAGGCTGTCTCATCGTTGTTGGTGATCAGGCCTACCACTGTTATATCGTCAAAAAACTTAATGATGGTGTTAGAGTCAAAAAACTTAATGATGGTGTTGGAGTCGTGTTAGATTATGCAGTCATTGGTGAACAGGGAGTATAGACTAGGGGACTAAGTACACACCCCTGAGGGGCTCCAGTGTTGAGGATTGGCGTGGCAGATGTGTTGTTGCTCACCCTTAACACCTGGTGGAGGCCCGTCAGGAAGTCCAGGATCCAGTTGTAGAGGGAGGTGTTTAGTCCCAGGGTCCTTATCTTAGTGATGAGCTTCGTGGGCACTATGGTGTTGAACGCTGAGCTGTAGTCAATGAACAGCATTTTCATTCTCACATAGGTGTTCCTTTTGTCCAGGTGGGAAAGGGCAGTGTGGAGTGCGATTGCATCATCTGTGGATCTGTTTGGGCGGTATGCAAATTGGAGTGGGTCTAGGGTTTCTGAGATAATGCTGTTGATGTGAGCCATGACCATCCTTTCAAAGCACTTCATGGCTACCGACATGAGTGTTACTGAGCGGTAATCATTTAGGCAGGTTACCTTTGCGTCCTTGGGCACAGAGACTATGGTGGTCTGTTTGAAACGTAGGTATTACAGACTCGGTCAGGGAAAATGTCAGTGAAGACAGATGCCAGTTGGTCCGTGCATGCTTTGAGTACATGTCCTGGTAATCTGATCCCGCGGCTTTGGGAATGTTGACCTGTTTCAAGGTCTCACTCACATTGTTTACCAAGAGCATCATCACACAGTCATCCAGAACAGCTGATGCTCTCGTGCATGCTTTAGTGTTGCTTGCCTCGAGGCAAGCTTAAAAGGCATTTAGCTCACCTGGTAGGCTCGCATCACTGGGCAGCTCGTGTCTGGGTTTCCCTTTGCAGTCTTTGTAATAGTTATAATATAATAATATATAATATATAACATAATAGTTTGCGTAATAGTTTGCAAGTGCTGCCACATCCGACAAGCGTCAGAGCCGGTGTAGTAGGATTCAATATTAATCCAGTATTGAAGCTTGTTTGATGGTTCGTCTGAGGGCATAGTGGGATTTCTTGGATTAGTGTCCCGCTCCTTGAAAGCTGCAGCTCTAGCCTTTAGCTCAGTTTGGATGTTGCCTGTAATCCATGGCTTCTGGTTGGTTTATGAAACATACTCCAGTCTGTGCTAGCAAAACAGTCCTGTTGCGTAGCATCCACGTCATCTGACATGTGTGTGAGTGAGTCACTGTTACATCCTGCTTTAGTTTTTAAGCTGGAATCAGGAGGATAGAATTATGGTCAGACTTGCCAAATGGAGGGGAGGGCTTTGTATGCGTCTCTGTCTGTGGAGTAAAGGTGGTCGAGAGTTTTCCCCTCTGTTTGCACATGTGACATGCTGGTAAAAATGTGGTAAAACTGACTTAAGCATTAAGTCCCTGGCTACTAGGAACGCCTCTTCTGGATTAGAATTTTATTGTTTACTTATGGCCTATAGAGTTGGTTGATTGCGACCTTAGTGCTTTGTTCTGTGGTGGTAAATAGACGGCTACGAAAAATATAGATGAGAACTCTCTTGGTAGATAGTGTGGTCTACAGCTTATCATGAGGTACTCTACCTCAGGCGACCAATACCTCAAGACTTCTTTAATATTAGACATCGCGCACCAGCTGTTACCTGACGTAGCTTCTCTGTTCTGCTGGTGAATGGAAAATCCCACCTGCTCTATATTATGCGTGTCGTCATTCAGCCACGACTCGGTGAAACATAAGATATTACAGTTTAATGTCCCGTTGGTAAGATATTCTTGACCATAGGTCATCAATTTTGTTTTCCAATGATTGGTCATCTGTTTTGCACATTAGCCAATAGAAGGGATGGCAGTGGGAGTCACTCGCTCGCCTACTGATCCTCAGAAGACCTGCGCCCTGTTCTTCACGCAAATGACGTGGATTTGGGCCTGTTCCCAGGAAAGCACTATACCTTTCTCGTCGGACTTGTTAAAGGAAAAAGCTTCTTCCAGTCTGTGGTGAGTAATCGCTGTTCTGATTATTTTCGGTCATAAGAGACGGTAGCAGCAAGATTATGGACAAAATAAGTAAAAAACAAATAAGTTACAAACAAAATAGCACAGTTGGTTAGGAGCCGTCGGTGCCGTCTTATCAGTGAAACTATCTGGACATGATCATATTTTCAGCACAGTAAAACTAAAGGTCTTCCGAAACTTTTACAGTGTTTTAACAGACGTGCTGCAAATCTGACCTGAGGAAAGGTAATTGCTCACTTGGGTTTTCACCTTAAGCTTGCTATCACGGTCGAGTTCATATCCACGAGAGAGAGAGAGAGAGAGAGAGAGAGAGAGAGAGAGAGAGAGAGAGAGAGAGAGAGAGAGAGAGAGAGAGAGAGAGATGTATAAGAGAGAGAGAGAGCTGTATAAGAGAGAGAGAGAGAGCTGTATAAGAGAGAGAGAGATGTATGAGAGAGAGAGAGAGAGATGTATGAGAGAGAGAGAGAGATGTATGAGAGAGAGAGAGAGATGTATGAGAGAGAGAGAGAGAGATGTATAAGAGAGAGAGAGAGAGATGTATGAGAGAGAGAGAGAGATGTATAAGAGAGAGAGAGAGAGAGATGTATAAGAGAGAGAGATATGTATAAAGAGAGAGAAGTATGGCCTCACATTTATATTAAAACGCAAAAGTGAGAGAGAGGTAGAGAGCGGGAGGGAGAGTATGTTTGAGGGAGAGTCCATATGTTTTTGCGTGCGGGTGAGAGACAGAGATGGAGAGAAAGAGAAAGAGAGAGGGGGGAGAGAAAGAGAGAGGGGGAGAGAAAGAGAGAGGGGGAGAGAAAGAGAGAGGGGGAGAGAAAGAGAGGGGGAGAGAAAGAGAGAGGGGGAGTGGGGGAGTGAAAGAGAGAGGGGAGAGAAAGAGAGAGGGGGAGAGAAAGAGAGAGGGGGAGAGAAAGAGAGAGAGGGAGAGAAAGAGAGAGGGGGAGAGAAAGAGAGGGGGAGGTTAGAGAGAGGGGGAGTGAAAGAGAGAGGGGGAGAGAAAGAGAGAGGGGGAGAGAAAGAACTAAAGACATGAAATTACAATTTAAAATTCGAAGACCGTTGGTTGGTTTCACAGAAGAGTGATTTGACTCTGAATAGATTAAATAACAGAATTATGTGCAGGCCGACTTTTCTCTTAATTAGCGCATATGAAACTAGTAATTAGACAATCAAAGGAGGCGTCCAAAATGGTGCCCTAACCCCTATGTAGTGCACTACTTTAGATCGGGACCCATGCGAAGTAGGGTGCCATCAGGGACACTTCCATAGTCTTCCCTGCCCCCTTAAAATAAAAGAATGGAATAGAAAGTCTGAAGCCCCTGTGGAAATCTAATTCACATAATACTCAAATCAAATAAAGGAATCGAGCATCTGAGTGTTGTCAAGGCTACTTCGAAGAATTAATCAAATATATTTTGATTCGTTTAACACTTCTTTTGTTGTTGTTGTTGTTGTTGTTGTTGTTTGCTTACTACATGATTCCATATGTGTTATTTAATCGCTTTTGATGTCTTCACTATAATTCTACAATGAAGAAAATTTTGTGCAAACTTTTTTGACTAGTACTGTAAATATCAGCTGTTATGCTCTAGGACTCACACCACTGTCTGATGCTCAGTACCAGTTTTTTATTTTTATGTAGGTATACTCAGTGGCCAGTTTATTAGGTACACCCATCTAGTACCAGGTCAGACCCCCCCTTTTGCCTCCAGAACATTCTTGTGGGCATGGAAACGTTGCTCAATTGGTATCAAGGGACCTAACGTAATGCCAGGAAAACATTCCCCACACTCCATTACACCATCAGTCTGTAGGGTTGACTTGACACCAGGCAGGATGGGACCATGGACTCATGCTGCTGATGCCAAAACCTGACTCTGCCATCAGCATGATGCAACAGGAAGTGGGATTCGTCAGACCAGGATATGTATTTCTCCTCCTCATTGTCCAGTGTTGGTGATGGCGTTTCCACTAGAGCTGCTTCTTCTTCTTCTTAGCTGATAGGAACCCCGTGTGGCCGTCAAGTTGTCCGAGATGCCGTTCTTCACACCACCTGTCTGTTAGCACCATTCTTCTCCTTTTACCTCTTTCATCAACGAGCTGTCCCCCCACCCCCCCCCCCCCCCCCCCCCCCACCCCCCACCCCCCACAGGACTGCCACTGACTGGATGTGTTTTGTTTGTCGCACCACACACGAAACCCTAGACGCTGTCGTGTGTGAAAAGCCCAGGAGTTTCTGAGGTTCCTTTTGATGTACGTTTTTATTTACTCAGTTGGTCTATGTATGAATCTGTTATTCAAATTGTTTTCTATGTGTTAAGGCCAAATTCAATGCTTTATCCCGGATTTATTTACAAGTTTGTTTGAAATTAAAAATCAAATAGCTAAATGATCCTTGTTAACATATATATATATATCCATATCTTAGTTTGGTAGAAACCCCCTGACAAAGACTAGATGAACGCCTTTATAAGTCAAATATGATTTCAGACAGCTTCGTTGGTAGGTAGACTAGTGGTTAGAGTGTAGGGGCGGCAGGTAGCCTAGTGGTTAGAGTGTAGGGGCGGCAGGTAGCCTAGTGGTTAGAGTGTAGGGTCGGCAGGTAGTCTAGTGGTTAGAGTGTAGGGACGGCAGGTAGCCTAGTGGTTAGAGTGTAGGGACGGCAGGTAGCCTAGTGGTTAGAGTGTAGGGACGGTAGGTAGCCTAGTGGTTAGAGTGTAGGGACGGCAGGTAACCTAGTGGTTAGAATGTAGGGACGGTAGGTAGCCTAGTGGTTAGAGTGTAGGGACGGCAGGTAGCCTAGTGGTTAGAGTGTAGGGACGGTAGGTAGCCTAGTGGTTAGAGTGTGGTGGTTAGAGTGTAGGGACGGTAGGTAGCCTAGTGGTTAGAGTGTAGTGGTTAGAGTGTAGGGACGGTAGGTAGCCTAGTGGTTAGAGTGTAGGGGCGGCAGGTAGCCTAGTGGTTAGAGTGTAGGGGCGGCAGGTAGCCTAGTGGTTAGAGTGTAGAGGAGGCAGGTAGCCTAGTGGTTAGAGTGTAGGGGCGGCAGGTAGCCTAGTGGTTAGAGTGTAGGGGTGGCAGGTAGCCTAGTGGTTAGAGCTTTGGGGCCAGTAACCGTAAAGGTTGCTACATCGAATCCCTGACAGAGTAAAAATCTGTCATTTCTGCCCCTGAACAAGGCAGTTAACCCACTGTTCCCAGGCCATCATTGAAAATAAGAATTTGTTCGTAACTGACTTGCCTAATTAAATAAAGGTTAAAAAAAAAATTGTAATTGATGTATAGTTAATCTCACCCACATCTCTATATTCTGTGTCTCTGGACCAAAAGGATAACATAGTGCTTTGGCTAAACAGCTGGAATTGATTAGTTTGAGCTACAAGCAGGACAAGGGTGTTTTTCATGACCGTTGTATCCTAGCAACTTGAGTAACAACGCTCGCTGAAATGGGCCCAGTGTCCATCCGTCCGTCTATCTCTCTGTCATTGTCCAAATCCACAGGTTCCTATCTCAGCCCGTCTGTAATAATCTCTTGTTCCCCGGCAACGGAGCGTGACCCGTCTATCTGAACCATCTGCTTGGTGACTAAATACTGCTGGGGGGGATGGCCATGAGGACATGAGAGAACGACTGACAGAGAGAGAGAGAGCGAGGGAGGGAGGGAGAGGGGAAGGGTATGACAGGTGAAAGAGAGGAGAGAAAGAGAGGGGGAGAGATAGGGAGTACGGAAAGAGGGGGGGTGAGAGAGAGAGTGGGGGGGGTAGACAGACAGAGAGGGAGAGAGATGGAGTTTGAGAGAGATGGAGGAGACAGACAGAGGGGGAGAGAGATGGAGTTTGAGAGGGGGGGGCTAAAAGAAGAATCCAGACCTGCTGAGACTCGAGGCCTGAGGTCTGAGCCAGGGGAGGAACCTGTGACCAGCTAGATACTCCACTTATGAGAATTTAGACGTGAAATATAAATGTACAAATGTGCATTGCCCTTCAAGCCAGATAGGGACAATTGGTGTTTTATTTAGAAAGTAAAGCACATTCACTCTAAAGGTGTCTGATAACCACTCTCTTTCCATTTCTTCCTCTCTCCCCCATCGTACACTCTCTTATCCGTCTCTCTCTCTAGTTCTTCAGTTCTCCTCAAACGGAGAACCGAGAAGAGAGAGAGAGAGGAGACGATGAGAGAAGAGAGACGAGAGAGAGAGAGAGAGAGAAACACACAGAGCCACAGAGAGAAAGAGTCCTGCAGAGGCTGAATATGATTTAAACATGAGGTTTTTTTGTTTGGCTCTCGGCTATAATTGAATTCTTAATTGGCCAGCCCTCTGGAAGGTCATCAGGAGGATGAGATTCAATTTAAACCCCAAAATCATTTTAGGATTGAAGGTCTGGGAAGGTTTCTGGGGAATTAAGAAAAAAATGAAGACAGAAGTGAAGAGAGAGAGAGAGAGAGAGAGAGAGAGAGAGAGAGAGAGAGAGAGAGAGAGAGAGAGAGAGAGAGAGAGAGAGAGAGAGAGAGAGAGAGAGGGAGAGGGAGAGGAGAGAGAGAGAGAGAGAGAGAGAGAGAGAGAGAGAGAGAGAGAGAGAGAGAATATACAGCAGGAGAGGTTCAGCATGGATCAGTAGATATGTCTGATCAGTAGGAGAGTAGAGGAAAGAGGATCTATCCTCAAATCAATTGACTCTGAAGAACTCCTCTGTTTTGAGCCTCTGGGTACCTCTGCTCTGTCTTGATTCCTCGACTCCTTGAATCAGCACCTCCTTCTCAGCTGTAAAAGCCAAGGTCCCTCCCCTCAAACCTTCTAATAGGTTTTTAAGAAGGAAACAAGGAGAGAGGACACAAGAAAATGATAAAAACAATAATTATAATATAATATAATAATAACAGAGGCTACAACTGAACTCTTCAAAGTGCTCTGAAATGCCTCAACTCCAGTCCCAGTCAGTTAACTGTATGTATTCCATCAACAAAGATATATCATTGAGAAGAAGTGGCCCACATCACCACATCGCAGTGCATCTCTCTCTCTCTCTCTCTCTCTCGCTCTCTCTCTCTCTCTCTCTCTCTCTCTCTCTCTCTCTGTTTACATCATACGGCTAGACCACAGAGATGGATCAGATGGTCAGAGACACTCAGAAGTGATGGATCGGTAGGGATGGATTTCCAGCATGTCTGATCAGTAGAGGTTCAGCGTGGATCAGTAGGTATGTCTGATCAGTAGGTATGTCTGATCAGTAGGTATGTCTGATCACTAGAGGTTCAGCATGGATCAGTATGTCTGATCAGTAGAGGTGCAACATGGATCAGTAGGTATGTCTGATCAGTAGGTATGTCTGATCAGTAGAGGTTCAACATGGATCAGTAGGTATGTCTGATCAGTAGGTATGTCTGATCAGTAGGTATGTCTGATCACTAGAGGATCAGCATGGATCAGTAGGTATGTCTGATCAGTAGAGGTTCAGCATGGATAAGTAGGTATGTCTGATGAGTAGAGGTTCAGCATGGATCAGTAGATATGTCTGATCAGTAGGTATGTCTGTTCAGTAGAGGTGCAGCATGGATTGTAGGTATGTCTGATCAGTAGCTGTGCAGCATGGATCGGTAGGTATGTCTGATCAGTAGAGGTGCAGCATGGATCAGTAGGTATGTCTGATCAGTAGGTATGTCTGATCAGTAGGTATGTCTGATCAGTAGAGGTGCAGCATGGAGCAGTAGGTATGTCTGATCAGTAGAGGTTCAGCATGGATCAGTAGGTATGTCTGATCAGTAGGTATGTCTGATCAGTAGGTATGTCTGATCAGTAGGGTTGTCTGATTAGTAGAGGTTCAGCATGGATCAGTAGGTATGTCTGATCAGTAGGTATGTCTGATCAGTAGGTTTGTCTGATCAGTAGGTATGTCTGATCAGTAGAGGTGCAGCATGGATCAGTAGGTATGTCTGATCAGTAGGTATGTCTGATCAGTAGGTATGTCTGATCACTAGAGGTTCAGCATGGATCAGTATGTCTGATCAGTAGAGGTGCAACATGGATCAGTAGGTATGTCTGATCAGTAGGTATGTCTGATCAGTAGAGGTTCAACATGGATCAGTAGGTATGTCTGATCAGTAGGTATGTCTGATCAGTAGGTATGTCTGATCACTAGAGGATCAGCATGGATCAGTAGGTATGTCTGATCAGTAGAGGTTCAGCATGGATAAGTAGGTATGTCTGATGAGTAGAGGTTCAGCATGGATCAGTAGATATGTCTGATCAGTAGGTATGTCTGTTCAGTAGAGGTGCAGCATGGATTGTAGGTATGTCTGATCAGTAGCTGTGCAGCATGGATCGGTAGGTATGTCTGATCAGTAGAGGTGCAGCATGGATCAGTAGGTATGTCTGATCAGTAGGTATGTCTGATCAGTAGGTATGTCTGATCAGTAGAGGTGCAGCATGGAGCAGTAGGTATGTCTGATCAGTAGAGGTTCAGCATGGATCAGTAGGTATGTCTGATCAGTAGGTATGTCTGATCAGTAGATATGTCTGATCAGTAGGGTTGTCTGATTAGTAGAGGTTCAGCATGGATCAGTAGGTATGTCTGATCAGTAGGTATGTCTGATCAGTAGGTTTGTCTGATCAGTAGGTATGTCTGATCAGTAGAGGTGCAGCCTGGATCACGTGTGTCAGCACAACATCAGCTTCACTATACATCTCTCCGTCCCTCTGAGATACTGAGGAGATAGCTGCAGGGCTGATAGGTAAAGGTTAAGAAGACATGACGAGGGCGAGGAGAATATGCTTTGTTATGCACAGTTCCTCTTGTCTCTAGGTCTTCACCTCCCTGCTGTGTGTGTGTGCGCGTGCGTGCGTGCGTGCGTGCTTGCGTGCGTGTGTGTGTGCGTGTGTGTGTGTGTGTGCGTGCGTGCATGTATGTGTGTATGTGTGTCTGTGTGGTGTGTGTGTGCGCGCGCGTGTGTGTGTGTGTGTGTGTGTGTGTGTGTGTGTGTGTGTGTGTGTGTGTGTGTGTGTGTGTGTTGTGTGTGTGTGTGTGTGTGTGTGTGTGTGTGTGTGTGTGTGTGCGTGCGTGCATGTGTGTGTGTGTGCAAGAGGAATAAGTGGTAGAGCCAAATCAAAGCACTTATCCCACTGTTCTTGTGACCTTTGTGATGCTCCAAAGTTTAGTGAAAATGTTAATTTCCTCCCAAATAGCTTGAAGGCTGGCTGACTGCAGTGGCTGACCCCCAAATGACACCCCTGTTCCCTGCTAATTAGTGCACTACTTTTGACCGGAGCCATTTGGTCCATGGTCAAAAGTAATGCACTATATAGGGAGTAGGGTGCCCTTTGGGACACAGGCCCAAGTGATCAGCTCACTGGAGTTCCTCTGTCCTTCACAGCCAACCTGATAAATGTACTCATGATCTAACCTTCCAGAATCAGATGGAGTTCCTGTGTCCTTCACAGCCAACCTGATAAATGTACTCATGATCTAACCTTCCAGAGTTAGATGGAGTTCCCCTGTCCTTCACAGCCAACCTGATAAATGAACTCATGATCTAACCTTCCAGAATCAGATGGAGTTCCTCTGTCCTTCACAGCCAACCTGATAAATGTACTCATGATCTAACCTTCCAGAGTTAGATGGAGTTCCCCTGTCCTTCACAGCCAACCTGATAAATGTACTCATGATCTAACCTTCCAGAGTTAGATGGAGTTCCTCTGTGCTTCACAGCCAACCTGATAAATTTAATCATGGACCAAAATTCCATGGCACTGCAGAGCATCCTCTGATCTGGATTTCCAGGTTTCCTGGTAGGGTGGAGGAAGGGATGGAGGGATAGAGTCCTGGCGACCAGTGAAGTGAGAGCATGGGGAGATAGAGGGATGGAGAGATGAAGGAGTTGAGTCCTGGCGGCCAGCAGAGAGAGAAGAGGAGTGGGTGATGAAAAGATTACTGTTCATTCAGATCAGCTCTGTGGAGCCTCGGAGGAGAGAGAGGAGAGGCAGAGGGTTTAGTGGGTTGTAACGTGTAACACAGTGCACATAATCCCTATAACCCAGGGTAGGAGGCTAGGAGTCCCCATACCCCAGGGTAGGCGGCTAGGAGTCCCCATACCCCAGTGTAGAAGGCTAGGAGTCCCCATACCCCAGTGTAGAAGGCTAGGAGTCCCCATACCTCAGGGTAGGAGGCTAGGAGTCCCCATACCTCAGGGTAGGAGGCTAGGAGTCCCCATACCCCGGGGTAGGATACTAGGAGTCCCCATACCTCAGGGTAGGATGCTAGGAGTCCCCATACCTCAGGGTAGGAGCTAGGAGTCCCCATACCACAGGGTAGGAGGCTAGGAGTCCCCATTCCTCAGGGTAGGAGGCTAGGAGTCCCCATACCCCAGGGTAGGATACTAGGAGTCCCATACCCCTGGGTAGGAGGCTAGGAGTCCCCATACCCCAGGGTAGGATATTAGGAGTCCCCATACCCCAGGGTAGGATACTAGGAGTCCCCATACCCCGGGGTAGGATACTAGGAGTCCCCATACCCCAGTGTAGGAGGCTAGGAGTCCCCATACCCCAGGGTACAGGCTAGGAGTCCCCATACCCCAGCGTACAGGCTAGGAGTCCCTATACCCCCGAGTACAGGCTAGGAGTCCCCATACCCCAGGGTACAGGCTAGGAGTCCCCATACCCCAGGGTACAGGCTAAGAGTCCCCATTCCCCAGGGTACAGGCTAGGAGTCCCCATACCCCAGGGTACAGGCTAGGAGTCTATTGCAGGATGATTCTCTTCAGCAGCCAGAACTTCCTTTCTGATGAGGGCTGAGCTGTGTGCAGACAGACAGGCAAACAGGATCTGATTGAAGTGAAACTACAAGTGAAACCCCTCTCCTCGTAAGGTAATAACATTTTCCATTAAGCAGACACTGTTATTTAAAAGTGACTTGTAGCAGCGTGTGAATATAGTTTGTTATGGGGGGCCCTAGCGCAAATGGAACCCACGAAACCCGACCTTGCAAGCACCATCCTCCTCTCTCTCCTGTCCCGGGTTTAGTCCCCCCCCCTCCCCCCAGTGCCGCACTGTGCAACAATAGAAAGAACGAGGGAGAAAGCGGGGGTAGGGGGGGACAATTCCACCATGACACCTTCTGTCTGTCAGCACCACAATACACCTCATTCATTGGACTAATTGGCATTGCAGCCAGCTTCCATTAGCTACATATTGTCTATGAATATGTCTCTGTCCCAATTATATCTCCTTTCTCACAAAATGTACGTTTGTTCACTTCCCCCCTGGCTGATTTGAAAGGAAATGACTGGTATCAGAAACATGGTGGAATCTCCCGCTAGCCCCCTGCCTCCTCCAATCCAACGCTTGTAGACTTGTGGGAAGTGTTTTCGGGATATCATGTTCTGAAAATTGGAGGTTGACTGTTTATAGCATGTTACAGTCTGACTCATAATAACAGCCAAACTATTATGACGTGATCAGATAAGATCCTTTAGTAGGACGAGGTGCAGGGGGTGCAGACCTGAGTTTAAATAGTGGGGAGCAGACCTGAGTTTAAATAGTGGGGAGCAGACCTGAGTTTAAATAGTGGGGAGCAGACCTGAGTTTAAATAGTGGGGAGCAGACCTGAGTTTAAATAGTGGGGAGCAGACCTGAGTTTAAATAGTGGGGTGCAGACCTGAGTTTAAATGGTGGGGTGCAGACCTGAGTTTAAATGGTGGGGAGCAGACCTGAGTTTAAATGGTGGGGAGCAGACCTGAGTTTAAATAGTGGGGAGCAGACCTGAGTTTAAATAGTGGGGAGCAGACCTGAGTTTAAATGGTGGGGAGCAGACCTGAGTTTAAATAGTGGGGAGCAGACCTGAGTTTAAATAGTGGGGAGCAGACCTGAGTTTAAATAGTGGGGTGCAGACCTGAGTTTAAATAGTGGGGAGCAGACCTGAGTTTAAATAGTGGGGTGCAGACCTGAGTTTAAATAGTGGGGTGCAGACCTGAGTTTAAATAGTGGGGTGCAGACCTGAGTTTAAATAGTGGGGAGCAGACCTGAGTTTAAATAGTGGGGAGCAGACCTGAGTTTAAATAGTGGGATGCAGACCTGAGTTTAAATGGTGGGCTGCAGACCTGAGTTTAAATAGTGGGGTGCAGACCTGAGTTTAAATGGTGGGCTGCAGACCTGAGTTTAAATGGTGGGGAGCAGACCTGAGTTTAAATAGTGGGGAGCAGACCTGAGTTTAAATACTGGGGAGCAGACCTGAGTTTAAATAGTGGGGAGCAGACCTGAGTTTAAATAGTGGGGAGCAGACCTGAGTTTAAATAGTGGGGAGCAGACCTGAGTTTAAATAGTGGGGAGCAGACCTGAGTTTAAATAGTGGGGAGCAGACCTGAGTTTAAATGGTGGGGAGCAGACCTGAGTTTAAATAGTGGGGAGCAGACCTGAGTTTAAATAGTGGGGAGCAGACCTGAGTTTAAATAGTGGGGTGCAGACCTGAGTTTAAATAGTGGGGAGCAGACCTGAGTTTAAATAGTGGGGTGCAGACCTGAGTTTAAATAGTGGGGTGCAGACCTGAGTTTAAATAGTGGGGAGCAGACCTGAGTTTAAATAGTGGGGAGCAGACCTGAGTTTAAATAGTGGGGAGCAGACCTGAGTTTAAATAGTGGGGAGCAGACCTGAGTTTAAATAGTGGGGAGCAGACCTGAGTTTAAATAGTGGGGAGCAGACCTGAGTTTAAATAGTGGGGAGCAGACCTGAGTTTAAATACTGGGGAGCAGACCTGAGTTTAAATAGTGGGCTGCGGACCTGAGTTTAAATAGTGGGGAGCAGACCTGAGTTTAAATACTGAGGAGCAGACCTGAGTTTAAATAGTGGGGAGCAGAACTGGATTCAAATAGTACTTGAAATCTTTGAAATACTTTGAGCATTTTCTTTTGCCTGCCTACAGTGCCAGGTGGGCGGGGTTTGGACTTTTCTTCTTGTTCATCAGACAAGCTCTCTGTTTCATTCATTAAGTATTTAAATGAATTCAAATAGTATTTGAACCCAGGTCTGAGGAGAACAAGCTCCCTCTCGACTGCTCTCCACGATCTGCTTTGAGGGTTAGCGATATCTAGGTCACTGTTTCCAGATCAGATCTAAAGATGAGACGCGCAAACACGACTACTAAGCATGCAGCGCGCACACACACACACACACACACACACACACAATACTAAAGCCTCCAGAGCTCCTAAGCCTCGGAGTACAGTATATGTTATAAAACTGGGTCATCTACAGGCTTCAAAATTCAACTCTGTTTTTATCTCCAACTAATTATTATAATCTTCTACATCTTCCTGCATTTTAGATTCTAGAGAATTACAGAATATGTTTAGCGGTAAGAAGAACGAGAGGAATAGTCCACACACACACACACACAGACAGAGAGACAGAGAGACAGAGAGAGAGAGAGAGAGAGAGAGAGAGAGAGAGAGAGAGAGAGAGAGAGAGAGAGAGAGAGAGAGAGAGAGAGAGAGAGAGAGAGAGAGAGAGAGAGAGAGAGAGAGAGAGAGAGAGAGAGAGAGGTACAGGAGAGAAGGATGAGGAGAGAACTAAAGACATGAAATTACAATTTAAAATTCGAGTAAATAAATATACAGCAGGAGAGTAGAGGTTCAGCATGGAGTGTCCCAGACACGTTTATATACAATCTTACAGGATTGGATCAGGACAGTATAACTATTTAATTCTACTACCTCTATGCACTCCGTAAGGGTACATTTATTAAAAAATTTCGCTCACAGGCTAAACATGGCCATATCTACATCATTAATACTGACATCATGGTGTGACCACCGATGTCTCTGCCATTTAACTGTAACATGTGACGTCTCTAACATTTAACATCCTCCCTCCTTCCAGGACAGTGCTAATTAGGTCAATCTCAGCGAGAGTGTAAAAGGCACAATCTGCTATACTTGCAGCTGTATGTTCAATGGCCATTGAAATACATGCTATAGATATTAACTCCCCACAATCCTCTACCACCATGCAATGTCCTGTCAGAGGGAGACAGGAGGAGTCGGAGGGAGACAGAATGAGTCAGAGGAGACAGACGGAGTCAGAGGGAGACAGGAGGAGTCGGAGGGAGACGGAGGGAGACAGGAGGAGTCAGAGGAGACCGAATAAGTCGGAGGGAGACAGGAGGAGTCGGAGGGAGACGGAGGGAGACAGAGGGAGACAGGAGGAGTCAGAGGGAGTCGGAGGGAGACAGGAGGAGTCGGAGGGAGACAGAATGAGTCAGAGGGAGACAGGAGGAGTCAGAGGGAGTCTGAGGGAGACAGGAGGAGTCAGAGGGAGTCCCTCTGTCTGATGGATTTCAGTTTTCCTGACATTAAAATCATTGACCACTAGGAGCACCGTCTCGGGATGAGCATTATCTTATTTGCTTATGGCCTTATACAGCTCATTGAGTGCGGTCTGTTGCCATCAGACAGAGGGAGCCCAGTTACAAAGTCCAGAGATACATGAGACCAGAGACGATGAGGAACCGGTAGTGGCTGCAGGAGGCCAGAAGGAGCTTATCGTGGAGTCTTGTTTTGAGCCCACACCATGCACGCGGCGACGAAGGCAGAGATGTCAGGAACCATTGTGGGCCATCAGAAATGTTGTCGAAGGAAGGACAGGTCAGCCTGGAGGAATCAGTTGGGGACAAACAGCCGGTTGGCCAGGCCCCCTTCAAATCCAGGCTGGGAGTGTTGTGCCTTGTGAACCATGGTCTCAATACCTCAATCCACAGTGGCAGCAAGGCACGCGGTAGGGAGAATGGTTTCAGAGGTCGAGGATGTGGCAGAGTAGCTGTATAGGCGGGAGAGGGCGTCAGGTTTCACATTCTTTGACCCTGGGCGGTAGGAGATGGTGAAGTTAAATCTGGTGAACAGGAGGGCCCACCGGGCCTGCCTGGAGTTGAGGCGCTTGACTGTACAGAGATATTCCAGATTTTATGGTCTGTCCAGACCAGGAATGCCAGTTCTGCTCCTTCCAGCCAGTGACTCCACTCTTCCAACGCCATCTTCACCACCAGGAGTTCTCGGTTGCCAACATCGTAGTTCCTCTCAGCAGGATTGAGATGATGGGAAAGTAAGGTACAGGGATGAAGCTTCTGGTCCTGGGCAGATCGCTGCGACAGGATGGCCCCCACTCTAACATCCAAAGCATCCACTTCCACCACAAATTGACGAGCTTCAGGTCCATAAAGTTTTTGTCGACAGCTGGAGATCATTTGAATGGTACCTTGGGGGAGCTGCCAGGGTGCTGTAGTCCCGAATGAAATGGAGGTAGATGTTTGCAAAACCAAGAAACCGTTGCAACTGCACCCTGGATGTTCATTGAGGCCAATCCACCACTGCTCTCACCTTTCCAGGATCCATCTGAACGTTGCCCTCAGTAATGACATACCCCAGAAAGGTGATAGTAGAGTGGTGGAATTCACACTTACCGCTTTTCATGAACAATTGGTTCTCCAGGAGGCGCTGAAGGACCTGTCTGACATGAAGAACATGTTCTTAGGGCAGATTCAGGAAAAAAAACAGGATGTTGTCAAATTACACGAACACAAACCGGTTTAGCATGTCCTGAAGCACATCATTGACCAAAGAAAACAGCAAGGGGCGTTGGTGAGTCCAAATGGCATGATCTGGTACTCATAATGTCCACTGGCTGTGTTGACGGCTGTCTTCTACTCATCTACAATCGTTTGTCTAGTCATGGTTGGTTTCATTGCAATCCTTTGGATGTTTGTAACACGCCATACTTGATTGTTCTTTTTACGACCGAATTGAACTGATTTGAAGACAACAAGCAATGACCTGATTGTGCAACAATAATATTAGCGAAGTTTCGTTGATTGACTGTATTTCTGCCCAATGACCACTGATCTTCTTGAAATCTAGCTTGATAGATAACCAATGAGCTGAGGTAAACACCAGTATGTGATGGTTATGGGTTGGACCACAATCCCTTGTTCGTAAACGCACGCGTAACGAACTTCATTCGCCATTGACCATCAGACTTGTTGCAGTCACATGCGTTACGCACAGCAGTATTTTGAAAGGTGGTATTTTGGAAGCAGTATTTTGGAAAGTGTTTTTTCAACGATTTCATTGAAGACATCATGGCGAATAAATCAGGAAAAGCGAAGTCCAAGTCTAAGTATACAGATTTGCACCAGATTATAGAAGAAATTGATTTAGAAAGCGGGACAGATTTGTTGTTTGAGCATAGTTATGATTCAAACACTGAAGAGATGTTTCTGCAAGGAGAGGACATCATTCTGGACTGTTAAATGCCGTTGTTTGAGCATAGTTATGATTCAAACACTGAAGAGATGTTTCTGCAAGGAGAGGACATCATTCTGGACTGTTAAATGCCGTTGTTTGGAATATAAATATTTTGCTATTTGTTTTGCAAAAATATATATATATTTTATTTTTTATTTATTTTATTTATAGAATTATAATCAGTAATGAAATGTGTGATGAAATACAGTGTATACAGCCCCCTCGACCTCTGCCCCCTCTTCCTCTGCCCCCTCGACCTCTGCCCCCTCTTCCTCTGCCCCCTCTTCCTCTGCCCCCTCTTCCTCTGCCCCCTCTACCTCTGTCCCCTCTTCCTCTGCCCCCTCTACCTCTGCCCCCTCTACCTCTGCCCCCTCGACCTCTGCCCCCTCGACCTCTGCCCCCTCTTCCTCTGCCCCCTCTTCCTCTGCCCCCTCTACCTCTGACCCCTCTTCCTCTGCCCCCTCTTCCTCTGCCCCCTCTACCTCTGCCCCCTCTACCTCTGCCCCCTCGACCTCTGCCCCCTCTACCTCTGCCCCCTCTACCTCTGCCCCCTCTACCTTCTTCCCCCTCGACCTCTGCCCCCTCTACCTCTGCCCCCTCTGCCTCTGCCCCCTCTTCCTCTGCCCCCTCTACCTCTGACCCCTCTTCCTCTGCCCCCTCTTCCTCTGCCCCCTCTACCTCTGCCCCCTCTACCTCTGCCCCCTCGACCTCTGCCCCCTCTACCTCTGCCCCCTCTACCTCTGCCCCCTCTACCTTCTTCCCCCTCGACCTCTGCCCCCTCTTCCTCTGCCCCCTCTACCTCTGACCCCTCTTCCTCTGCCCCCTCTTCCTCTGCCCCCTCTACCTCTGCCCCCTCTACCTCTGCCCCCTCTACCTCTGCCCCCTCTACCTCTGCCCCCTCGACCTCTGCCCCATCTACCTCTGCCCCCTCTACCTCTGCCCCCTCGACCTCTGCCCCCTCTACCTCTGCCCCCTCTACCTCTGACCCCTCTTCCTCTGCCCCCTCTACCTCTGCCCCCTCTACCTCTGCCCCCTCGACCTCTGCCCCCTCGACCTCTGCCCCCTCTACCTCTGCCCCCTCGACCTCTGCCCCCTCGACCTCTGCCCCCTCTTCCTCTGCCCCCTCTACCTCTGCCCCCTCTTCCTCTGCCCCCTCTACCTCTGCCCCCTCTACCTCTGCCCCCTCTACCTCTGCCCCCTCTACCTCTGCCCCTCTACCTCTGCCCCCTCTACCTCTGCCCCCTCTACCTCTGCCCCCTCGACCTCTGCCCCCTCTACCTCTGACCCCTCTACCTCTGACCCCTCTTCCTCTGCCCCCTCTTCCTCTGCCCCCTCTACCTCTGCCCCCTCTTCCTCTGCCCCCTCTTCCTCTGCCCCCTCTACCTCTGCCCCCTCTTCCTCTTCCCCCTCTTCCTCTGCCCCCTCTTCCTCTGCCCCCTCTACCTCTGTCCCCTCTTCCTCTGCCCCCTCGACCTCTGCCCCCTCTACCTCTGCCCCCTCTACCTCTGCCCCCTCTACTCCTGCCACAAGTGGTGTTCAATTTTTGTTGCGTGTTAGAATTGCTTTTTGATATGTTGTGTATAGTTATTTGCACTGTTGTATATAGGCATAGATCATTTCACCAATTCGGCCACTTGGGTACATTTGGGCAACTTGTGTGGGACACCTGGGTGACTTCATGCTAAATGTCATGTAGCTCACCCATTCCTGAAGTTATCAGTCTGACTTTGCACAACTACAGCACACCTACAGTTGCCCTCTTGTGTTATCCATCAGAATGATCTCCAGCATCCTATCTGACTGTGTGGCTATTCTAGTACATGTGAAAGATGATGCTACAACAATAAAACACAGAAAACATATGCTCTTTCTTTCCCTTTTCTTCCACCAGATCTACTGTGTTATATTCTCCTACATTCAATTAACATTTCCACAAACTTCAGAATGTTTCCATTCAAATGATACCAAGAATATGCATATCCTTGCCTCTGGGCCTGAGCTTCAGGCAGTTATATTAGGGTATGTCTTCAGGCGGAAATTGAGAAGGGATGCAGCCATAAGAAGTTAAGTCCCCGGTAGTCAATGCACGGATGCAGGGTCTTGACCTTCTTCTACACAAAGACAAATCCTTCTCTGGCAGGAGATGCAGATGGATGGATGGCCCTAGTGGACAGAGAATCCTCTATGAACTCCTCCATAGCTTTGGTCTAGTCCAGACAGAGAATTCAATCGACCCCGAGGTGGTGTAGTGCCTAGGAGAAAATCAGTGGCACAATCATAAGGACAGTGTGGGGGAAGAGAAGTAGCACGTGTCTTACTAAACACTTCCAGGAGGTCATGGTATTCTGTGGGGATAGCAGAGACATCCACAGTCTTGCTAACATCCTGAGGAAGCTTGAAGGCAATGGGAATGGCAAAACGGGCTCCAACCCAGGACAAAGCTTGTGGTCCAATCAATCATTGGATTGTGCTTTTGAAGCCAGGAAAATCCCAAAACAACAGAAACATGGGGAGATATGATGAGGAGGAACTGTATTGTCTCACTGTGGTTACCAGAAACGCGTAATTGAATGGGCACAGTACTATGGGTGAATCCCCATATACAGCGGCCGTCCAGTGCCCTAGCAGACATGGGCACAGAGAGAGGATGAGTGGAAATACCAAACTCCGAAGCTATCGTGGCATCCATAAGACATTCATCAGCTGCAGAGTCAATAAGCACTCTGAGAGATTGGTCTCCACACAGCAGAAGAGCAACAACCGGTGTGCAGGTGATGGGAAGTAGGGAACTCCCAGTCTGACTCAACATAGTACTGGTACCCACTAGAGACAACTCTTTCCTAATAGGGCAGGTAGCTATAAAATGTCCTGCCCCTCCACAGTACAGACAACAGTTACTGTTCATCCTCCATGAGCGCTCCCAAGCTGATAGCCTAGTTCTTCCCAACTGCATAGGCTCAGGAGTATCCAACTCACCAGGGTGGCTCTGGAGGAGGTAAGCGGGATTCACGGAGAGTAAGGATAGGCTGTATAAACTCACCACAGGTAGGGAAAACAATTACTGGGCGATTTGGGTTTTTCAGAGGTGGCAGACAGCCTGAGCTAACTCCCTGATTCCCTCCATAATAGCCTTTAACCCATGGTTGTGGCGTTCCGTCAAGGAACTGAGCCCTTCCTGTAGCAACTTCTGATGTCTCCCAATAGTGACTCCCTGCAGGGAGCTGGTCCAAGTCTGGTGGGTCTGTCATGGCCAGTTCGTACTATCAAGGCACAAGGTGAGACCCAGATGCAGACACAGGAGGCAGATGGTTGGAGTCTAACAATGTTTATTAATCCAAAGGGAATAGGCAAGAGAATGGTCGTGGACAGGCAAAAAGGTCAAAACCAGATCAGAGTCCAGGAGGTACAGAGTGTCAGACAGGCTCGAGGTCAAGGCAGGTAGAATGGTCAGGTAGGCGGGTACAAAGTCCAGAACCAGGCAAGGGTCAAAACCGGGAGGACTAGAGAAAGGAGAATGCAAAAAGCAGGAGAACGGGAAGACCGCTGGTTGACTTGGAAACACGGATAAATACACTAGTACAGAGAGACAGGAAACACAGGGATAAATACACTGGTACAGAGAGACAGGAAACACAGGGAGAAATACACTGGTACAGAGAGACAGGAAACACAGGGATAAATACACTGGTACAGAGAGACAGGAAACACAGGGATAAATACACTGGCACAGAGAGACAGGAAACACAGGGACAAATACACTGGTACAGAGAGACAGGAAACACAGGGATAAATACACTGGTACAGAGAGACAGGAAACACAGGGATAAATACACTAGTACAGAGAGATAGGAAACACAGGGATAAATACAATGGTACAGAGAGACAGGAAACACAGGGATAAATACACTAGTACAGAGAGATAGGAAACACAGGGATAAATAAAATGGTACAGAGAGACAGGAAACACAGGGATAAATACACTGGTACAGAGAGACAGGAAACACAGTGATAAATACACTGGTACAGAGAGACAGGAAACACAGGGATAAATACACTGGTACAGAGAGACAGGAAACACAGGGATAAATACACTGGTACAGAGAGACAGGAAACACAGGGATAAATACACTGGTACAGAGAGACAGGAAACACAGGGACAAATACACTGGTACAGAGAGACAGGAAACACAGAGATAAATACACTGGTACAGAGAGACAGGAAACACAGGGATAAATACACTGGTACAGAGAGACAGGAAACACAGGGATAAATACACTGGTACAGAGAGACAGGAAACACAGGGATAAATACACTGGTACAGAGAGACAGGAAACACAGGGACAGATACACTGGTACCGAGAGACAGGAAACACAGGGATAAATACACTGGTACAGAGAGACAGGAAACACAGGGACAAATACACTGGTACAGAGAGACAGGAAACACAGATAAATACACTGGTACAGAGAGACAGGAAACACTGGGACAAATACACTGGTACAGAGAGACAGGAAACACAGGGACAAATACACTGGTACAGAGAGACAGGAAACACAGGGATAAATACACTGGTACAGAGAGACAGGAAACACAGGGATAAATACACTGGTACAGAGAGACAGGAAACACAGGGATAAATACACTGGTACAGAGAGACAGGAAACACAGGGATAAATACACTGGTACAGAGAGACAGGAAACACAGGGATAAATACACTGGTACAGAGAGACAGGAAACACAGGGATAAATACACTGGTACAGAGAGACAGGAAACACAGGGATAAATACACTGGGACAGAGAGACAGGAAACACAGGGATAAATACACTGGGGAAAACAGTCGACACCTGGAGGGGGTGGAGACAATAACGAGGACAGGTGAAACTGATCAGGGGGTGACAGTTACACCCCATGCATAAGGTAAATCTGAATACCAACTACAGAGAAGTGCATAGGAAAGACGAGATTGGGAAATACATAAATGTCCCAAATATGTATCGGGCCCCTCGTGCTAAAAGCTCTGGTGCTAAAACGTCCCTTTTAGCACATACAGGACTATAGGGTGTTGTTGTTGTGCCCTCTGGAGACTAAGCTGGTAAAACTATGGCACTACCAAGGTCGTGGGTTCACTTCCTACAGGGGTCACATACACATAGTGCAACAGTACTGTCTGCGGTGTCTGCTCAGAGGAATATATACAGGTTAGTGGCAGGAGGACAGAATGATGAGGGCTGGCTGTGACATGACTGGCTGGTGACAGTCCTAAGAGCCTGGAGAAAGGGGAGGGGGGGATGAAGGGATGGATGGATGAAGATGGTGTGAGGGAGGGTGAGTGGGAGGAAGGTGACAAAGAGGTGACTGATGGGTATGTGTCAACCCTCCCCTCTGGTAGGCGTGGAGAGAAAGGGGGATGGGGGAGGATGAAGAGAAAGGGAGGGGGTCTCACTAATTGGGGCTGGATGTTAAAGCCCCTGTCACTCACCATCATCTTCAATATTAAGGTTCTGAGGCTCAAGTCAAATAGGAGGCTTGAAGCAGATAGGAAGAAGAGATGTTAATTAGTCACTACTGGGGGATAATTCCCTAATTAACACAGCATTGACATGTAAAATAGAATAGAACCAAGTAGAACAGAATAGAATAGAACAGAACAGAACAGAACAGAACAGAACAGAACAGAACAGAATGCAATAGAACAGAATACAACAGAACAGAATACAACAGAACAGAATAGAATAGAACAGAACAGAACAGAACAGAACAGAACAGAATGCAATAGAACAGAATACAACAGAACAGAATAGAACAGAACAGAATAGAACAGGATAGAACAGAACAGAATAGAACAGAATAGAACAGAATAGAACAGAACAGAATAGAACAGAACATAATAGAACAGAATAGAACAGAATAGAACAGAACAGAATAGAACAGAACAGAATAGAACAGAACAGAATAGAACAGGATAGAACAGAACAGAATAGAACAGAATAGAACAGAATAGAACAGAACAGAATAGAATAGAACAGAACATAATAGAACAGAATAGAACAGAATAGAACAGAACAGAATAGAACAGAACAGAATAGAATAGAATAGAACAGAATAGAACAGAACAGAATAGAACAGAACAGAATAGAACAGGATAGAATAGAACAGAACAGAATAGAACAGAATAGAACAGAACAGAATAGAACAGGATAGAATAGAACAGAACAGAACAGAATAGAATAGAACAGAACAGAACAGAACAGAATAGAATAGAATAGAACAGAATAGAACAGAATAGAACAGAACAGAACAGAACAGAATAAAACAGAATTAGAACAGAACAGAATAGAATAGAACAGAATAGAATAGAACAGGATAGAATATAACAGAACAGAACAGAATAGAATAAAACAGAATTAGAACAGAACAGAATAGAATAGAACAGTATAGAATAGAACAGAACAGAACAGAATAGAATAGAACAGAATAGAATAGAACAGAATAGAACAGAACAGAATAGAACAGGATAGAACAGAACAGAACAGAACAGAATAAAACAGAATTAGAACAGAACAGAATAGAATAGAACAGAACAGAATAGAACAGGATAGAACAGAATAGAAGAGAACAGAACAGAACAGAATAGAACAGGATAGAACAGAACAGAACAGAACAGAACAGAACAGAATAAAACAGAATTAGAACAGAACAGAATAGAATAGAACAGAACAGAATAGAACAGGATAGAACAGAATAGAAGAGAAGAGAACAGAACAGAATAGAACAGGATAGAACAGAACAGAACAGAACAGTTTGAAGCACACAGAGAGGAGATTCAGTGGAGGAAATACGCAAATGTTGATGCATGTAGTTGTGCAAAACATATATTGAGTGTACAAAACATTATGAACACCTGCTCTTTCCATGACATAGACTGACCAGGTTAATTCAGGTGAAAGCTTTAATCTCTTATTGATGTCACTTGATAAATCCACTTCAATCAGTGTAGATGAAGAGGAGGGGACAGGTTAAAGAAGGACTTTTTAAGCCTCGAGACAATTGAGACATGGATTGTGCATATGTGTTATTCAGAGGGTGAACGGACAAGACAAAAGATTTAAGTGCAACTCCATATTAGAAAGGTGTTCTTAATATTTTGTCCACTCAGTGTATTACTGGTCTTACTGGTCTTTTTCTGTCCCTCCCTTTCTCTCTTTCACACACACCTCCGTCTAACCACAGAATATCCCGGTCCATTCCGACCAGATGTATTGTACAATTTGTTGGGTCATTTCACCGAGCATCCCCCATGTGAGAATAATGTATATTAGATTTTTTTCTTGTGTTATTTCTCTCCCGTTCGTTCGTTCACAAAAACACTCCAACACCGGCTAATTCCCTGTTATGAGATCATAATGGAAAATTGCTCTTTGCCTTGGGAAGCTCTGTAGCTTTTCCCTGACCTTCGTTATCTGCCGTCCCTGAACCCCTCACAATAATGCGGTCCCCCCCCCCCCCCCCCCCGGGGAAATAACAATGTAACGAGCTTGGGAGGGACGGGTTTTTCTCTGTCTCTGAAAGAGATACTTAAACAGTGTGAAAAACAACAAGTGACAGCAGGAATCAAATGACCGGCGAATGGAAAGGAATGAAGAAAAATACAAGAGCTTTTATTCCTGTTGTTTCCTGTTGTTTCCTGTTTCCTGTTTCCTGTTGCTCCTGTTGTTTCCTGTTGTGTCCTGTTTCCTGTTGTTTCCTGTTGTTTCCTGTTGTTTCCTGTTTCCTGTTGTTTCCTGTTTCCTGTTTCCTGTTGTTTCCTGTTGTTTCCTGTTTATTCCTGTTGTTTCCTGTTGTTTCCTGTTTCCTGTTTCCTGTTGTTTCCTGTTGTTTCCTGTTGTTTCCTGTTGTTTCCTGTTGTTTCCTGTTGTTTCCTGTTGTTTCCTGTTGTTTCCTGTTTCCTGTTGTTTCCTGTTGTTTCCTGTTGTTTCCTGTTGTTTCCTGTTTCCTGTTGTTTCCTGTTGTTTCCTGTTGTTTCCTGTTTCCTGTTGTTTCCTGTTGTTTCCTGTTGTTTCCTGTTTCCTGTTGTTTCCTGTTGTTTCCTGTTTCCTGTTGTTTCCTGTTGTTTCCTGTTTCCTGTTTCCTGTTGTTTCCTGTTGTTTCCTGTTGTTTCCTGTTGTTTCCTGTTGTTTCCTGTTGTTTCCTGTTGTTTCCTGTTGTTTCCTGTTTCCTGTTGTTTCCTGTTTCCTGTTGTTTCCTGTTGTTTCCTGTTGTTTCCTGTTGTTTCCTGTTGTTTCCTGTTTCCTGTTGTTTCCTGTTGTTTCCTGTTGTTTCCTGTTGTTTCCTGTTCCCTGTTTCCTGTTGTTTCCTGTTTCCTGTTGTTTCCTGTTGTTTCCCTTATCTTCCTCTAACAGAACGACTAGCACTACCCTTATTGTATCACATCTGTTGATATGGTAATAGCATTAAAAAGTTGTCTCAAATATTTGACAATAGCAAATATTGTTCATTAAACTCTTCAGAGACCACCACAGATGGTTAAAGAGACCACCACAGATGGTTAAAGAGACCACCACAGATGGTTAAAGAGACCTCCACAGATGGCTAAAGAGACCACCACAGATGGCTAAAGAGACCACCACAGATGGTTAAAGAGGCCACCACAGATGGTTAAAGAGACCACCACAGATGGTTAAAGAGACCACCACAGATGGTTAAAGAGACCACCACAGATGTTTAAAGAGACCACCACAGATGGTTAAAGAGACCACCACAGATGGTTAAAGAGACCACCACAGATGGTTAAAGAGACCACCACAGATGGTTAAAGAGACCACCATGGATGGTTAAATAGACCTCCACAGATGGTTAAAGAGACCACCACAGATGGCTAAAGAGACCTCCACAGATGTTTAAAGAGACCACCACATATGGTTAAAGAGACCACCACAGATGTTTAAAGAGACCACCACATATGGTTAAAGAGACCACCACAGATGGTTAAAGAGACCACCACAGGTGGTTAAAGAGACCACCACAGATGGTTAAAGAGACCACCACAGATGGTTAAAGAGACCACCACGGATGGTTAAAGAGACCTCCACAGATGGTTAAAGAGACCACCACAGATGGTTAAAGAGACCACCACAGATGGCTAAAGAGACCACCACAGATGACTAAAGAGACCACCACAGATGGTTAAAGAGACCACCACACATGGTTAAAGAGACCACCACAGATGGCTAAAGAGACCACCACACATGGTTAAAGAGACCACCACAGATGGCTAAAGAGACCACCACACATGGTTAAAGAGACCACCACAGATGACTAAAGTAGTGCACTCCTTTTGATCCTGTTCGTTGTGACTCAACCAATGTCTCCCACAGTCATTCGTGTCCTTGAACAACAACAGCCAAACCAACCAGTCATATCTCCCCTTAAAAACGAGTGTCTTTCTAAAAAACCAAGTAAGATCTCATTTCCATAACACTCCGAGGGAATAAACTAACAGTGTTTATGAGATTCATATCAGCATGAGTTGAATCCTAAATAGCACCCTATTTCCTATGTAGTACACTACTTTGGACCGGAGAACATTGGGCTCTGGTCATGAGTAGTGCACTATAGAGAGGATAGGGTAGCGTTTAGGATGCAAACCAGTCATCAACAGTCATCCAGCAGATGGCTAATTGGACCTGAGGTGTCGCGGTGGGAACTGTGTGTGTGTGTGTGTGTGTGTGAGCGATGCAGTGGGACTGTCCTTGTTTCATGTTGGGGGCTGCAGCCACCCCCTCCTCTCCTCTCCACCTCACCCTCCCTCCACCTCCCTCCTCTCCCTCACCCCTCCCTCTACTTCCCTCCTCACCGTCCCCTCCCACACCCCTCCCTCCACCTCCCTCCTCACCCTCCCCTCCCTCACCCCTCCTTCCACTTCCCTCCTTACCCTCCCCTCCCTCACCCCTCCCTCCACTTCCCTCCTCACCCTCCCCTCCCCACCCATCTCACCATCCCCCTCCCTCAATGTCCCCCACCTCAACCTCCCCTCCTTACCCCTCCTTGACTCTCTGCCCTGTGAGTCTGATGCTCTGCCACATCTCTTAATAATTAACCAACCGAGACGAGAGGAGCAAACACACAAAGTCTCACCGCGAGACACACACACAGGGTCTCACCGCGAGACACACACACACACACACACACACACACACACACACACACACACACACACACACACACACACACACACACACACACTGGGTCTCACCGTGAGACACACACACACACACACACACACACACACTGGGTCTCACCGTGAGACACACACACACACACACTGGGTCTCACCGCGAGACACACACACACACACACTGGGTCTCACCGTGAGACACACACACACACACACTGGGTCTCACCGTGAGACACACACACACACACACACACTGGGTCTCACCGTGAGACACACACACACACACACACACACACACACACACACACTGGGTCTCACCGCGAGACACACACACACACACACACTGGGTCTCACCGCGAGACACACACACACACACACACACTGGGTCTCACCGCGAGACACACACACACACACACACACTGGGTCTCACCGCGAGACACACACACACACACACACACACACACACACACACACACACACTGGGTCTCACCGCGAGACACACACACACACACACACTGGGTCTCACCGCGAGACACACACACACACACACTGGGTCTCACCGCGAGACACACACACACACACACTGGGTCTCACCGCGAGACACACACACACACACACACACACTGGGTCTCACCGCGAGACACACACACACACACACACACACACACACACTGGGTCTCACCGCGAGACACACACACACACACACACACACTGAGTCTCACCGCGAGACACACACACACACACACACACACACACACACACACACACTGGGTCTCACCGCGAGACACACACACACACACACTGGGTTTCACCGCGAGACACACACACACACACACACACACAGAGTGAGAGACAGAGAGTGAGAGGCAGAGAGTGAGAGACAGAGAGTGAGAGGCAGAGAGTGAGAGACAGAGAGTGAGAGGCAGAGAGTGAGAGACAGAGAGTGAGAGACAGAAAGAAAGAAAGAAAGACAGAGTGAGAGACAGAGAGTGAGAGACAGAGAGTGAGAGGCAGAGAGTGAGAGGCAGAGAGTGAGAGACAGAGAGTGAGAGGCAGAGAGTGAGAGGCAGAGAGTGAGAGACAGAGAGTCATAGACAGAAAGAAAGAAAGACAGAGTGAGAGACAGAGAGTGAGAGACAGAGAGTGAGAGACAGAGAGTGAGAGACAGAGAGTGAGATGCAGAGAGTGAGAGACAGAGAGTGAGAGGCAGAGAGTGAGAGACAGAGAGTGAGAGGCAGAGAGTGAGAGACAGAGAGTGAGAGGCAGAGAGTGAGAGACAGAGAGTGAGAGACAGAAGGAAAGAAAGACAGAGTGAGAGACAGAGAGTGAGAGACAGAGAGTGAGAGACAGAGAGTGAGAGACACAGCGAGTGAGAGGCACAGAGTGAGAGACAGAGAGTGAGAGACAGAGAGTGAGAAACAGAGAGTGAGAGGCAGAGAGTGAGAGGCAGAGAGTGAGAGACAGAGAGTGAGAGACAGAGAGTGAAAGACACAGCGAGTGAGAGGCAGAGAGTGAGAGACAGAGAGTGAGAGACAGAGAGTGAGAGACACAGAGAGTGAGAGACAGAGAGTGAGAGGCAGAGAGTGAGAGACACAGCGAGTGAGAGGCAGAGAGTGAGAGACAGAGAGTGAGAGACAGAGAGTGAGAGACAGAGAGTGAGAGACAGAAAGAAAGAAAGACAGACTGAGAGACAGAGAGTGAGAGACAGAGAGTGAGAGACAGAGAGTGAGAGGCAGAGAGTGAGAGACAGAGAGTGAGAGACAGAGAGTGAGAGGCAGAGAGTGAGAGACAGAGAGTGAGAGACAGAAAGAAAGAAAGACAGAGTGAGAGACAGAGAGTGAG
Organism: Oncorhynchus kisutch; assembly: GCF_002021735.2. NCBI lineage: Eukaryota > Metazoa > Chordata > Actinopteri > Salmoniformes > Salmonidae > Oncorhynchus > Oncorhynchus kisutch. Next base: position 4,274,931 of record NC_034193.2, read on the forward strand.
AGACAGAGAGTGAGAGACAGAGAGTGAGAGACACAGCGAGTGAGAGGCAGAGAGTGAGATACAGAGAGTGAGAGACACAGCGAGTGAGAGGCAGAGAGTGAGAGGCAGAGAGTGAGAGACAGAGAGTGAGAGGCAGAGAGTGAAAGACACAGCGAGTGAGAGGCAGAGAGTGAGAGACAGAGAGTGAGAGACAGAGAGTGAGAGACAGAGTGAGAGACACAGCGAGAGAGAGGCAGAGAGTGAGAGGCGAGAGTGAGAGACACAGCGAGTGAGAGGCAGAGAGTGAGAGACACAGCGAGTGAAGGGCAGAGAGTGAGAGACAGCGAGTGAGAGGCAGAGAGTGAGAGACACAGCGAGTGAGAGACAGAGAGTGAGAGACAGAGAGTGAGAGGCAGAGAGTGAGAGACACAGCGAGTGAGAGGCAGAGAGTGAGAGACAGAGTGAGAGACACAGCGAGAGAGAGGCAGAGAGTGAGAGGCAGAGAGTGAGAGACAGAAAGTGAGAGACACAGCGAGTGAGAGGCAGAGAGTGAGAGACAGAGAGTGAGAGACACAGCGAGTGAGAGGCAGAGAGTGAGAGACAGAAAGTGAGAGACACAGCGAGTGAGAGGCAGAGAGTGAGAGACAGAAAGTGAGAGACACAGCGAGTGAGAGGCAGAGAGCGTCACGGCTCAGACTAATACTCAGATGCAGGAGACAAAGGGCAAAAGGGCTGTGAGACAGGGGTTTAATTCTAGATATATGGATGTATGTGGAGGGGGCGGGGCAACAGGGCTGTGGGTTTAATTCTAGATATATGGATGTATGTGGAGGGGGCGGGGCAACAGGGCTGTGGGTTTAATTCTAGATACATGGATGTATGTGGAGGGGGCGGGGCAACAGGGCTGTGGGTTTAATTCTAGATACATGGATGTATGTGGAGGGGGCGGGGCAACAGGGCTGTGGGTTTAATTCTAGATACATGGATGTATGTGGAGGGGGTGGGGCAACAGGGCTGTGGGTTTAATTCTAGATACATGGATGTATGTGGAGGGGGCGGGGCAACAGGGCTGTGAGACAGGGGTTTAATTCTAGATACATGGATGTATGTGGAGGGGGCGGGGCAACAGGGCTGTGTGTTTAATTCTAGATACATGGATGTATGTGGAGGGGGCGGGGCAACAGGGCTGTGGGTTTAATTCTAGATATATGGATGTATGTGGAGGGGGCGGGGCAACAGGGCTGTGGGTTTAATTCTAGATATATGGATGTATGTGGAGGAGGCGGGGCAACAGGGCTGTGGGTTTAATTCTAGATACATGGATGTATGTGGAAGGGGTGGGGAAACAGGGCTGTGGGTTTAATTCTAGATACATGGATGTATGTGGAGGGGGCGGGGCCGGGGCAACAGGGCTGTGGGTTTAATTCTAGATACATGGATGTATGTGGAGGGGGCGGGGCAACAGGGCTGTGGGTTTAATTCTAGATACATGGATGTATGTGGAGGGGGCGGGGCAACAGGGCTGTGGGTTTAATTCTAGATACATGGATGTATGTGGAGGGGGCGGGGCAACAGGGATGTGGGTTTAATTCTAGATACATGGATGTATGTGGAGGGGGCGGGGCAACAGGGCTGTGTGTTTAATTCTAGATACATGGAAAGCAGGATGTATGTGGAGGGGGCGGGGCAACAGGGCTGTGGGTTTAATTCTAGATACATGGATGTATGTGGAGGGGGCGGGGCAACAGGGCTGTGGGTTTAATTCTAGATACATGGATGTATGTGGAGGGGGCGGGGCAACAGGGCTGTGGGTTTAATTCTAGATACATGGATGTATGTGGAGGGGGCGGGGCAACAGGGCTGTGGGTTTAATTCTAGATACATGGATGTATGTGGAGGGGGCGGGGCAACAGGGCTGTGGGTTTAATTCTAGATACATGGATGTATGTGGAGGGGGCGGGGCAACAGGGCTGTGTGTTTAATTCTAGATACATGGATGTATGTGGAGGGGGCGGGGCAACAGGGCTGTGGGTTTAATTCTAGATACATGGATGTATGTGGAGGGGGCGGGGCAACAGGGCTGTGGGTTTAATTCTAGATACATGGATGTATGTGGAGGGGGCGGGGCAACAGGGCTGTGGGTTTAATTCTAGATACATGGATGTATGTGGAGGGGGCGGGGCAACAGGGCTGTGGGTTTAATTCTAGATACATGGATGTATGTGGAGGGGGCGGGGGCAACAGGGCTGTGGGTTTAATTCTAGATACATGGATGTATGTGGAGGGGGCGGGGCAACAGGGCTGTGGGTTTAATTCTAGATACATGGATGTATGTGGAGGGGGCGGGGCAACAGGGCTGTGGGTTTAATTCTAGATACATGGATGTATGTGGAGGGGGCGGGGCAACAGGGCTGTGGGTTTAATTCTAGATACATGGATGTATGTGGAGGGGGCGGGGCAACAGGGCTGTGGGTTTAATTCTAGATACATGGATGTATGTGGAGGGGGCGGGGCAACAGGGCTGTGGGTTTAATTCTAGATACATGGATGTATGTGGAGGGGGCGGGGCAACAGGGCTGTGGGTTTAATTCTAGATACATGGATGTATGTGGAGGGGGCGGGGCAACAGGGCTGTGGGTTTAATTCTAGATATATGGATGTATGTGGAGGAGGCGGGGCAACAGGGCTGTGTGTTTAATTCTAGATACATGGATGTATGTGGAGGGGGCGGGGCAACAGGGCTGTGGGTTTAATTCTAGATACATGGATGTATGTGGAGGGGGCGGGGCAACAGGGCTGTGGGTTTAATTCTAGATACATGGAAAGCAGGATGTATTTGGAGGGTTGGGGCAACAGAAGGTGAACAGCAGAGGGGCTAAGGACCTTAGAGATGGGGAAAGGGCCGTTAAAACGAGAAGAAAGTTTTCCGGGACCCCACCCGGAGGGGCAGATCCCGAGTGGAAATCCATACCCTCTGCCCAAGACGGTAGCGGCGACAGCAAACATGCTGACCTCTTCCTCTTGCTCCGGGAAGAGCAGGGGGCTGATATCTCATGGAACACTTGAAGGGCGAGAGACCAGTGGCTGAGCAGGAAAGGGTGTTGTGTGTGTATTCCACCCACATGAGTTGCTTGCTCCAGGTGGTGGGGTTGGCGGAGATGAGGCAATGAAGAGTCTTCTCCAGGTCTTGGCTCGCTCCGATTGGCTCGCTCCGACTGGCCGTTAAACTGTGGATGAAAACCAGAGGACAGGCTGGCTGACGACCCAATGAGGTTGCAGAACACTTTCCAGAACCGGGACGAGACATGAGGATCGCGATCAGAGATCATTTCGACCGGAAGTCCATGGATCAAGAAGACGTGCTGCACCATGAGCTGGGCCGTCTCCTTAGGACGACTTAGGAAGGGGGATAAAATGTGCAGCTTTTGAAAACCTTTTGAAAACCTATCCACCACCATAAGGATTGTGTTGCCATTTAATGGAGGGAGACCCATGATGAAGTCCAAGGATTTATGGAACAAGGGCGGGTGAGGAACAGGGAGTTTTGAAGGAGGTCAGCCGGAGCTTGTTCTGTGCACACACAGTGCAGGCGGAGATGTCAGAAACCAGTCAGGTGGGCGAAAGCCATAGTCCGACGGGAGCCAGGATGACAGGTGAGTCTTGAGGAATGTGCCCATTCCAGGACCGGAGCACATGCAGAGTCCGGGACAAACATCCGGCTGCACCTTGCAGACCAGACTTTCTATTACCCAGATGATAGCAGCCGCGAGACAGCAAGTAGGGAGGATGGTCTCTGGGTCTGATGGTGTAGTATCAGGGCTGTACAGACGTGAGAGTGTGTCAGGCTTCACATTCTTGGACCCCGGGCGGTAGGAGATAGTGAAATGGAAACGAGTGAATAACATGGCCCATCTCGCCTGCCTGGACTTGAGGCGGTTGGCGGTGCGGAGATATTCCAGGTTCTTATGATCCGTCCACACCAAGAATGGATGTTCCGCCCCTTCTAACTCCACCACCGCCATCTTAACCACTAGTTATTCTCAATGTTTCACATCGTACATCCTCTCAGAGGTGTTAATGCAATGGGAAAGGATGCACTGGGCAGGGATGCAGCTTCTGTTCCTGGGCACTGGGACAGGACAGCACCCACTCCGACGTCCAACCTCCAGGAGATACTGGAGGACGTGCTCTTGAGCTGACCGGGAATAAATTAGGATTTCGTCGAAGTAGACAGACACAAAGCTGTTCAACATTTCAAGGAGCATATCATTGACCAGAGCCTGGAACACTGCGGGGGAGCGTTGGTCAGACCGAACGGCATCATCAGGTACTCGTAGTGCCGCCAGCCATGTTAAAGTCTGTCTTCCACTCATCTCTTTCCCATATCCAAACCAGATGCTATACGTTCCCGAAGGGCCAACTTGGAGAATATGACATTCCTCCTACATTCCTGTAGCTGACAGAAAAAGAGAGACAGAGAGTCAGAGAGAGAGTCAGAGAGCAGGAGAGAGAGAGACAGATAGAGAGTCAGAGAGCAGGAGAGAGAGAGACAGAGAGAGAGTCAGAGAGCAGGAGAGAGAGAGACAGAGAGAGAGTCAGAGAGCAGGAGAGAGAGAGACAGAGAGAGAGTCAGAGAGCAGGAGAGAGAGAGACAGAAAAAGAGAGACAGAGAGAGAGTCAGAGAGCAGGAGAGAGAGAGACAGAAAGAGAGTCAGAGAGCAGGAGAGAGAGAGACAGAGAGAGAGTCAGAGAGCAGGAGAGAGAGAGGAAGACGGTTGTGAGTTCTGGGGTCTGCTCACCAATCAAGAATTAATGTGTACAACTTAAAACACCAAATATTGCATGCAGAGCAGAATTAGGCCGATTCCCGCTAATTATCAAAATCTAGATAAGAGCCGTTAAATTCTACAACCACCTAAAAGGAAGCCTTCATCCTTAAAAGATGTTACACATTTCTATAATTTGTAATTGGTTAGTAAATAGTTAGTAAATTCGGAAAGTATATGTTAGAGGAATTAAATTCCTACATGTTTAATACCCAATTAAATTAATACACTCAGCCCATTTCTAAGGATTTTTACGAAATGTATTTGCATAAAATGGGCGGAGACCCGTCTCATAATCAAGCACTAGTGTTTACTCTCGAGAGTACTGAACATACAATTTACAACAGGTTATAAACTGAAAATGACGTCATCAGGTTTCAAACTGTGCCGTCCCTCCTCCACTCCGGTACAATGGCAGTATAGTTCTCAAGCCTTCCTACATCATCCTTCACTAGTTTAGATCATTTATGACCAGGCCAAGGTCTCCCTGTGTAGATAAGCATTCTAGCCAGTTTGACGATTAGTTAATTCGTTTCTACCAAGGAACAGACAGTCATTGTTCTAATTCATGATTATATTTACACACATTATATTCAGTAGGATTCAAATAAAATTCATACAGTAACATAATAGTATTCTGATTAGTCAGTCCTGATTGTACAATAATATAATTAGTCATTATTGATTAAAAAAATCCCTTAAGAGTATACAGACCTCTTGACTTCTTCCACATTTCTTTAACACACATTACCCCATAATCACAAAGCAAAAACAGGTTTGTAGAAATTTTAAGGTTCTGTTGAAGACCTTCTTTGTTTGGTGAAATTGTATATATATATTTTTAAATATAGAAATAAATAACGTATACATGAGTTTTCAGACCCTTTACTCAGTACTTTGTTGAAGCACCTTTGGCAGGGATTACAGCCTCGAGTCTTCTTCGGTATGACGCTACAAGCTTGGCACACCTGTTTTGCGGAGTTTCTCTCATTCATCTCTGCAGATCCTCTAAAGCTCTGTCAGGTTAGATGGGGAGTGTCGCTGTACAGCTATTTTTCGGTCTTTCCAGAGATGTTCGATCTTGTTCAAGTCAGTGCTCTGACTGGTCAATCAAGAACATTCAGAGACTTGTCCCAAAGCCACTCCTGCATTGTCTTGGCTGTGTGCTTAGGATCGTTGTCCTGTTGGAAGGTGAACATTCGCCCCAGTCAGGTCCTGAGCGCTCTGGAGCAGGTTTTCATCAAGGATCTCTCTGTACTTTGCTCCGTTCTTTCCCTCGATTCTGACTAGTGTCTCAGTCCATGCTGCTGAAACATATCCCCACAGCATGATGCTGCCACCACCATGCTTCACCGTAGGGATGGTGCCAGGTTTTGTCTAGACACGACACTTGGCATTCAGTCCAAAGAGTTCAATCTTGGTTTCATCAGACGGGAGAATCTTGTTTCTCATGGTCTGAGAGTCTTTAGGTCTTTTGCCAAACTCAGAGTAGGCTGACCTCATGGCTTGGATTTTGGTCTGACATACACAGGAACTGTGGGACCTTATATAGACAGGTGTGTGCCTTTCCAAATCATGTCCAACCAATTGTATTTACCATTCCTATCAAGTTGTATAAACAAGGATGATCAATGGAAACAGGATGCATCTGAGCTCAATTTCAAGTCTCATAGCAAAGAGGCTGAATACTTAAATACGGTATTTATGTTTTTTTTTATTTTAATAGATTTGCAAAAGAAAATCTAAAAGACCTGTTTTTGCTTTGTCATTATGGGGTGTAGACTAATGAGAGAGAAAAAAGGGAAGGGGTCTGTCACGTTCTGACCTTAGTTCTGTTACTGTGTCTTTGTTTTAGTTGGTCTGGGCGTGAGTTGGGTGGGCAGTCTATATGAATACTTTCCGAATGCTCTGAGTTGTTTTGATGTTTTGATGTTTTCTAATTGTTCCTTATCAAACCATTTGTTTTGTTTCTGATGTTTCTTTGGTTTTCTCAGATCTGCTTTTGATGCTGCTTTTTTGAAATATACAATTGATGTTTTTTAGAATTGACTCTGTCTTTATTGCTTTAGTATTGTGTGTTATAAAGTTCATCATTTGAATGTTTTAATTACTTTTCTTTTTTTGGAGTCCATCCATTTTTATTTAAAGTCAGAATTTCTGTTTAATTTCGGCAGAAACACGTTGATCTGTGATCTGACAGTGGTGTCTGTGATCTGACAGTGGTGTCTGTGATCTGACAGTGGTGTCTGTGATCTGACAGTGGTGTCTGTGATCTGACAGTGGTGTCTGTGATCTGACAGTGGTGTCTGTGATCTGACAGTGGTGTCTGTGATCTGACAGTGGTGTCTGTGGTCTGACCGTGGTGTCTGTGGTCTGACCGTGGTGTCTGTGGTCTGACCGTGGTGTCTGTGGTCTGACAGTGGTGTCTGTGATCTGACAGTGGTGTCTGTGGTCTGACCGTGGTGTCTGTGATCTGACAGTGGTGTCTGTGGTCTGACAGTGGTGTCTGTGGTCTGACAGTGGTGTCTGTGGTCTGACAGCGAATGCACTAATGGAGGAGGTGTCAATGTGAGCGATGGCATAATCGACTACAATTGTCTCAAGAGCTGTATAGTAAGTAAACCGACCTAAAGAGTCCACTCTGATTCTACCATTCAGCATGTACAGCATGTATAACCTCGACAGGCTGTCTCTGTCTCAGACAATCACTGGGAAACTCTCAAAGAATCTAGACAGACTCTCAGAACATAGAGAACCAAACAACCAGGATCTGCTCCGTCAGTATTGGGAAGCACTCAAAGAATCCAGACAGACTCTCAGAACATAGAGAACCAAACAACCAGGATCTGCTCCGTCAGTATTGGGAAGCACTCAAAGAATCCATACAGACTCTCAGAACATAGAGAACCAAACAACCAGGATCTGCTCCGTCAGTATTGGGAAACACTCAAAGAATCCAGACAGACTCTCAGAACAGAAATGGAAGAATACATCAAATACCAACTCATTGAAATTGAGGAATACATTGGTCTGAGCATCCTCTGGTAAAATTGGAACTCCCTAAACAAACCTCACAAAGAAGAATTGGCTATATAAAATGGTGATCCATTGACGAACCACTTTGAAGAACTATACGGAAATATTTAATTGAGTTCGAAACTAAATTAAATATATGAAAAACTTGTAATACTTGAATTAGCCATTAAAGACAACCACAACCCTCTGGATTCCCCAATAACAGTCAAATAAATATTTGAAAAAATACAGGCCCTGAAACCCAAAAAAGGCTTTCAATACTAATGGAATATTAAACGAAATAATACAATAAACAGACATAAAATGTAGCACTTCCATATTTAAACTGTTTAACAAAATGTTGAGTGCAGGCTTCGGGATCCAGGGAATAATAACACCAATTATAAAATATAGAAATATAAAAAGACTAATTTGACCCAAACAATTATCGTGGTGTTTGTGTCAACAGCAACCTGGGGAAAATATTCTATGTCATCATGAACAGCAGATTGCTGCACTTTCTCAGTGAACACAATGTCCTGAGCAAAATTGGATTCCTACCAAATGATCGAACATCAGACCACATTTATACCTTACACACCCTAATTGATAAAAATGCTAATCAAAACAAAATGTTCTCATGCTCTGCACATTCCCCCCCCCCCCAAAAAAAAACATTTGATTCAATTTGGCATGAAAGGTTTTTACTGAAATGAATTGAAACTGGGGTGGGTGCAAAAACATATAATGTCAGCAAAGAGATGAACACAAATAGCAGATGTGCCGTCAAAATGTGAGATAAACACACAGATTTATTTTCCCGAGGGTGTGGAAGAAAAACAAGTGAACAACTTCATCTCAAGTCTATTTAATATCGATATAAACGAATTGTCCAAAACGCTTGAGCAACCAACAGCCCCTGGTCTCAGTCTTAATGACAGAGGATTCAAACGCCTCCTGTATGAAGAGGACTGTCCTTCACTAAAGAGGGGATTACAGCAACTTTTAGATAATCTGAAACAGTTCTGTCAGACGTGGGCCCAGACGGTCAATCTCAACCTGATGTCATGGAAACCAGATGTAAGGGAAAACAGTTCTGTCAGATGTGGGCCCAGACGGTCAATCTCAAAAAGACTAACATTCTGATATTCCAGAAAAGGTTCAGATCTCAGGGAAACCAGATGTCAAGGAAACCTGATGTCATGGAAACCAGATGTAAGGGAAACTAGATGTCAAGGAAACCAGATGTCAAGGAACCCAGATGTCATGGAAACCAGATGAAAGGGAAACCAGATGTCAAGGAAACCAGATGTCAAGGAAACCAGATGTTTTCAGGGAAACCAGATGTCATGGAAACCAGATGTGGGGGAAACCAGACGTCAAGGAACCCAGGTGTCATGGAAACCAGATGAAAGGGAAACCAGATGTCAAGGAAACCAGATGTCAAGGAAACCAGATGTCAGGGAAACCAGATGTCATGGAAACCAGATGTAGGGGAAACTAGATGTCAAGGAAACCAGATGTCAGGGAAACTGGTTGTCAAGGAAATCAGTTGTCAGGGAAACCAGATGTCTGGGAAACCAGTTGTCAGGGAAACCTGTTGTCAGGGAAACCAGTAGTCAGGGAAACTGATATACTTTTTTACTGGGCTCCACTCATATAGAACACACTAGGTGTCAGTGGAGGCTGGTGGGAGGAGCTATAGGAGGACGGGCTCCTATAGCTCCTCCCACCAGCCACCACTGACACCTACACATATTTGGGACTAAAAAGTAGCTCCACAGGGACTTTAACCTGGCCGTGAAGGAACTAAAAGACAAAGCTAGCAGGGCTTTCTATGCCATTAAGCAATCTATGCAATTAGACACACCAATTAGGATCTGGCTAAAAATATTCTAATCTTTAATAGAACCGATAGGCAGTGGTGGAAAAAGTTCCCAATATACCTTGATAGAAAATGACTAAAAGTGAAAGTCACCTAGTAAAATACTACTTGAGTAAAACTCTAAAATTATTTGGTTTTAAATATATTTAAGTATTAAAAGTAAATGTAATTGCTAAGATATACTTCAATATCAAAAGTAAAAGTGTAAATCATTTCAAAGTCCTTATATTAAGCAAACCAGGCGGCACATCGTTCTTGTTCTTTTTATTTATGGGCCACATTTGGGGCGGCAGGTAGCCTAGTGGTTAGGGCCCTTAGGGCATTGGGCCCTTAGGGCGTTGGACCAGTAACCGAAAGGTTGCTAGATCGAATCCACGAGCTGACAAGAATCTGTCGTTCTGCCCCTGAACAAGGCAGTTAACCCACTGTTCCTTGGAAGGCCGTCATTGTAAATAAGAATTTGTTCTTAACTGACTTGCCTAATTAAATAAAGGTTAAAGAAAACGTTTTAAAAATGTAATTCCAACACTCAAACATAATTTATGTTTAGTGGGTCCTTCAGATCAGATGCAGTAGGGATGACCATTGATTTACTCTCTAAGTGAGTGAATTGGCCAGTTTTCCTGTCCTGCTAAGCATTCAAAATATAACAAGTGCTTTTGGGTGTCAAGGAAAATTTTAAAAAAGTACATTATTTTCTATAGGGCTATGTATTGAAATAAAAGTAAAATTTGTCAAAATATAGTAAAGTACAGATACGGAAAAAAAACTACTTAATTAAGTAGTTCTTTTAAATATTTTAAATATTTCTACTGAAGTACTATACACCACTGGCAATTGCGTTATATGGCAGTGTGGGGTTCACTATATGGCAGTATGGGTCCACTATATGGCAGTGTGGGGTCCACTATATGGCAGTATGGGGACCACTATATGGCAGTATGGGGTCCACTATATGGCAGTGAAGTGTGGGGTCCACTATATGGCAGGGTGCGTTCCACTATATGGCAGTATGGGTCCACTATATGGGTCCACTATATGGGTCCACTATATGGGTCCACTATATGGCAGTATGGGTCCACTATATGGGTCCACTATATGGCAGTATGGGGTCCACTATATGGGTCCACTATATGGCAGTATGGGTCCACTATATGGGTCCACTATATGGCAGTATGGGGTCCATTATATGGGTCCACTATATGGGTCCACTATATGGCAGTATGTGGTCCACTATATGGCAGGGTGGGGTCCACTATATGGCAGGGTGGGGTCCACTATATGGCAGGGTGGGGTCCACTATATGGCAGTATGGGGTCCACTATATGGCAGGGTGGGGTCCACTATATGGGTCCACTATATGGGTCCACTATATGGCAGTGTGGGGTCCACTATATGGGTCCACTATATGGGTCCACTATATGGGTCCACTATATGGCAGTATGGGGTCCACTATATGGCAGTATGGGGTCCACTATATGGCAGTATGGGGTCCACTATGGCAGTGTGGGGTCCACTATATGGCAGTGTGGGGTCCACTATATGGCAGTGAAGTGTGGGGTTCACTATATGGCAGTGTGGGGTCCACTATATGGGTCCACTATATGGGTCCACTATATGGGTCCACTATATGGCAGTATGGGGTCCACTATATGGCAGTGTGGGGTTCACTATATGGCAGTAAGGGGTCCACTATATGGCAGTGAAGTATGGGGTCCACTATATGGCAGTATGGGGTCCACTATATGGCAGTGAAGTATGGGGTCCACTATATGGGTCCACTATATGGCAGTGAAGTGTGGGGTCCACTATATGGGTTCACTATATGGGTCCACTATATGGGTTCACTATATGGCAGTGTGGGGTTCACTATATGGCAGTGAAGTGTGGGGTCCACTATATGGGTCCACTATATGGCAGTGAAGTGTGGGGTCCACTATATGGGTCCACTATATGGTAGTGAAGTGTGGGGTCCACTATATGGCAGTGAAGTGTGGGGTCCACTATATGTGTCCACTATATGGCAGTGAAGTGTGGGTTCCACTATATAGGTCCACTATATGGCAGTGAAGTGTGGGGTCCACTATATGGGTCCACTATATGGCAGTGAAGGGTGGGGTCCACTATATGGCAGTGAAGTGTGGGGTCCACTATATGGGTCCACTATATGGCAGTGAAGTGTGGGGTCCACTATATGGGTCCACTATATGGCAGTGAAGTGTGGGGTCCACTATATGGGTCCACTATATGGCAATGAAGTGTGGGGTCCACTATATGAGTCCACTATATGGCAGTGAAGGGTGGGGTCCACTATATGGGTCCACTATATGGCAGTGAAGGGTGGGGTCCACTATATGGCAGTGAAGTGTGGGGTTCACTATATGGGTTCACTATATGGCAGTGAAGTGTGGGGTCCACTATATGGCAGTGAAGTTTGGGGTACAGTATATGGCAGTGAAGTGTGGGGTCCACTATATGGCAGTGAAGTGTGGGGTCCACTATATGGCAGTGAAGTGTGGGGTCCACTATATGGCAGTGGAGTGTGGGGTCCACTATATGGCAGTGGAGTGTGGGGTCCACTATATGGCAGTATGGGGTCCACTATATGGCAGTGAAATGTGGGGTCCACTATACGGCAGTGGAGTGTGGGGTCCACTATATGGCAGTGGATTTTGGGGTCCACTATACGGCAGTGGAGTGTGGGGTCCTCTATATGGCAGTGGAGTTTGGGGTCCACTATATGGCAGTGGAGTGTGGGGTCCACTATATGGCAGTGGAGTGTGGGGTCCACTATATGGCAGTGGAGTGTGGGGTCCTCTATATGGCAGTGGAGTTTGGGGTCCACTATATGGCAGTGGAGTGTGGGGTCCACTATATGGCAGTGGAGTGTGGGGTCCTCTATATGGCAGTGGAGTGTGGGGTCCACTATATGGCAGTGGAGTGTGGGGTCCACTATATGGCAGTGGAGTGTGGGGTCCACTATATTGCAGTGGAGTATGGGGTCCACTATATGGCAGTGAAGTTTGGGGTCCACTATATGGCAGTGAAGAGTGGGGTCCACTATATGGCAGTATGGGGTCCACTATATGGCAGTGAAGGGTGTGGTCCACTATATGGCAGTGAAGTGTGGGGTCCACTATATGGCAGTGAAGTATGAGGTCCACTATATGGCAGTATGGTGTCCACTATATGGCAGTGAAGTGTGGGGTCCATTATATGGCAGTATGGGGTCCACTACATGGCAGTGAAGTGTGGGGTCCACTATATGGCAGTGAAGTGTGGGGACCATTATATGGCAGTATGGGGTCCACTACATGGCAGTGAAGTGTGGGGTCCACTATATGGCAGTGAAGTGTGGGGTCCACTATATGGCAGTGTGGGGTCCACTATATGGCAGTGAAGTGTGGGGTCCACTATATGGCAGTGAAGTGTGGGGTCCACTATATGGCAGTATGGGGTCCACTATATGGCAGTGAAGTGTGGGGTCCACTATATGGCAGTGAAGTGTGGGGTCCACTATATGGCAGTGAAGTGTGGGGTCCACTATATGGCAGTGTGGGGTCCACTATATGGCAGTGAAGTGTGGGGTCCACTATATGGCAGTGAAGTGTGGGGTCCACTATATGGCAGTATGGGGTCCACTATATGGCAGTGAAGTGTGGGGTCCACTATATGGCAGTGAAGTGTGGGGTCCACTATATGGCAGTGAAGTGTGGGGTCCACTATATGGGTCCACTATATGGCAGTGTGGGGTCCACTATATGGCAGTATGGGGTCCACTATATGGCAGTGAAGTGTGGGGTCCACTATATGGCAGTGAAGTGTGGGGTCCACTATATGGCAGTGAAATGTGGGGTCCACTATATGGCAGTGAAGTGTGGGGTCCACTATATGGATCCACTATATGGCAGTGAAGTGTGGGGTCCACTATATGGCAGTGAAGTGTGGGGTCCACTATATGGCAGTATGGGGTCCACTATCAGGCAGTGAAGTGTGGGGTCCACTATATGGCAGTGAAGTGTGGGGTCCACTATATGGCAGTATGGGGTCCACTATATGGCAGTGAAGTGTGGGGTCCATTATATGGCAGTGAGGTGTGGGGTCCACTATATGGCAGTGAAGTGTGGGGGTCCACTATATGGCAGTGAAGTGTGGGGTCCACTATATGGCAGTGAAGTGTGGGGTCCACTATATGGCAGTGAAGTGTGGGGTCCACTATATGGCAGTGGAGTGTGGGGTCCACTATATTGCAGTGAAGTGTGGGGTCTACTATATTGCAGTGAAGTGTGGGGTCCACTATATGGCAGTGAAGTGTGGGGTCCACTATATGGCAGTGAAATGTGGGGTCCACTATATGGCAGTGAAGTGTGGGGTCCACTATATTGCAGTGAAGTGTGGGGTCCACTATATGGCAGTGAAGTGTGGGGTCCACTATATGGGTCCACTATATGGCAGTGTGGGGTCCACTATATGGCAGTATGGGGTCCACTATATGGCAGTGAAGTGTGGGGTCCACTATATGGCAGTGAAGTGTGGGGTCCACTATATGGCAGTGAAATGTGGGGTCCACTATATGGCAGTGAAGTGTGGGGTCCACTATATGGATCCACTATATGGCAGTGAAGTGTGGGGTCCACTATATGGCAGTGAAGTGTGGGGTCCACTATATGGCAGTATGGGGTCCACTATATTGCAGTGAAGTGTGGGGTCCACTATATGGCAGTATGGGGTCCACTATATGGCAGTGAAGTGTGGGGTCCATTATATGGCAGTGAAGTGTGGGGTCCACTATATGGCAGTGAAGTGTGGGGGTCCACTATATGGCAGTGAAGTGTGGGGTCCACTATATGGCAGTGAAGTGTGGGGTCCACTATATGGCAGTGAAGTGTGGGGTCCACTATATGGCAGTGGAGTGTGGGGTCCACTATATGGCAGTGGAGTGTGGGGTCCACTATATTGCAGTGAAGTGTGGGGCCCACTATATTGCAGTGAAGTGTGGGGTCCACTATATGGCAGTGATGTGTGGGGTCCACTATATTGCAGTGAAGTGTGGGGTCCACTATATTGCAGTGAAGTGTGGGGTCCACTATATTGCAGTGAAGTGTGGGGTCCACTATATTGCAGTGAAGTGTGGGGTCCACTATATGGCAGTGAAGTGTGGGGTCCACTATATTGCAGTGAAGTGTGGGGTCCACTATATGGCAGTGAAGTGTGGGGTCCACTATATTGCAGTGAAGTGTGGGGTCCACTATATTGCAGTGAAGTGTGGGGTCCACTATATTCTCAGAGTACTGAGAAAAACTCCAAACAACGCTGAGCAGAATTAGGCCAATTACCTTGTTTGGTTACTTTCCAAAAAAAGAGCCACCGAATTCTATAATCGTTTAAAAACAAGTGACAAAACAGTGTATAGTTTAATAACAGTGTAGTTTAATAACAGTGTAGTTTAATAACAGTTTATAGTTTAATAACAGTGTAGTTTAATAACAGTGTAGTTTAATAACAGTGTAGTTTAATAACAGTGTAGTTAGTCAACTCCAATTCCAATGTTAGTCTGTTATAGTTTGTTAATAAATGACTTACAGAAACGAAATAACAAAATGACCCATCTTTGTTGAAACAGCTTTAAACTTGAAGCCATTTCACAGTTCACAGTTCTCTAATAAGTTTGGTTGTAATAAAATGTAACAAAAAAACAAGCAATCTGTTATTTTAAACAACAACACTAAAATAAATGTAAAATGTAATGACATCATAAAATTGGCAGGATGAAAAAATACAGACACTGCTGTGGGAACCAGTCTTCATTATAGTAGGCCGTTATCTACTGCTGTGGGAACCAGTCTTCATTATAGTAGGCCGTTATCTACTGCTGTGGGAACCAGTCTTCATTATAGTAGGCCGTTATCTACTGCTGTGGGAACCAGTCTTCATTATAGTAGGCCGTTATCTACTGCTGTGGAAACCAGTCTTCATTATAGTAGGCCGTTATCTACTGCTGTGGGAACCAGTCTTCATTATAGTAGGCCGTTATCTACTGCTGTTGGGAACCAGTCTTCATTATAGTAGGCCGTTATCTACTACTGAGTGGATAATATTATAGTAGGCCGTTATCTACTGAGTGGATAATATTATAGGAGGCCGTTATCTACTACTGAGTGGATAATATTATAGGAGGCCGTTATCTACTGAGTGGATAATATTATAGGAGGCCGTTATCTACTACTGAGTGGATAATATTATAGGAGGCCGTTATCTACTGAGTGGATAATATTATAGGAGGCCGTTATCTACTGAGTGGATAATATTATAGGAGGCCGTTATCTACTGAGTGGATAATATTATAGGAGGCCGTTATCTACTGAGTGGATAATATTATAGGAGGCCGTTATCTACTGCTGAGTGGATAATATTATAGGAGGCCGTTATCTACTGAGTGGATAATATTATAGGAGGCCGTTATCTACTGCTGAGTGGATAATATTATAGGAGGCCGTTATCTACTGCTGAGTGGATAATATTATAGGAGGCCGTTATCTACTGAGTGGATAATATTATAGGAGGCCGTTATCTACTGCTGAGTGGATAATATTATAGGAGGCCGTTATCTACTGAGTGGATAATATTATAGGAGGCCGTTATCTACTGAGTGGATAATATTATAGGAGGCCGTTATCTACTGAGTGGATAATATTATAGGAGGCCGTTATCTACTGAGTGGATAATATTATAGGAGGCCGTTATCTACTGAGTGGATAATATTATAGGAGGCCGTTATCTACTGAGTGGATAATATTATAGGAGGCCGTTATCTACTGAGTGGATAATATTATAGGAGGCCGTTATCTACTACTGAGTGGATAATATTATAGGAGGCCGTTATCTACTGAGTGGATAATATTATAGTAGGCCGTTATCTACTGAGTGGATAATATTATAGGAGGCCGTTATCTACTGCTGAGTGGATAATATTATAGGAGGCCGTTATCTACTGAGTGGATAATATTATAGGAGGCCGTTATCTACTGAGTGGATAATATTATAGTAGGCCGTTATCTACTGAGTGGATAATATTATAGGAGGCCGTTATCTACTGAGTGGGTAATATTATAGGAGGCTGTTATCTACTGAGTGGATAATATTATAGGCCGTTATCTACTGCTGAGTGGATAATATTATAGGAGGCTGTTATCTACTGAGTGGATAATATTATAGGAGGCCGTTATCTACTACTGAGTGGATAATATTATAGGAGGCCGTTATCTACTGCTGAGTGGATAATATTATAGGAGGCCGTTATCTACTGAGTGGATAATATTATAGGAGGCCGTTATCTACTGAGTGGATAATATTATAGGAGGCCGTTATCTACTGCTGAGTGGATAATATTATAGGAGGCCGTTATCTACTGAGTGGATAATATTATAGGAGGCCGTTATCTACTGAGTGGATAATATTATAGGAGGCCGTTATCTACTGAGTGGATAATATTATAGGAGGCCGTTATCTACTACTGAGTGGATAATATTATAGGAGGCCGTTATCTACTGAGTGGATAATATTATAGGAGGCCGTTATCTACTGAGTGGATAATATTATAGGAGGCCGTTATCTACTGAGTGGATAATATTATAGGAGGCCGTTATCTACTGCAGAGTGGATAATATTATAGGAGGCCGTTATCTACTGCTGAGTGGATAATATTATAGGAGGCCGTTATCTACTGAGTGGGTAATATTATAGGAGGCTGTTATCTACTGAGTGGATAATATTATAGGAGGCCGTTATCTACTGCTGACTGGATAATATTATAGGAGGCCGTTATCTACTGAGTGGATAATATTATAGGAGGCCGTTATCTACTGAGTGGGTAATATTATAGGAGGCTGTTATCTACTGAGTGGATAATATTATAGGAGGCCGTTATCTACTGCTGACTGGATAATATTATAGGAGGCCGTTATCTACTGAGTGGATAATATTATAGGAGGCCGTTATCTACTGAGTGGATAATATTATAGGAGGCCGTTATCTACTGAGTGGATAATATTATAGGAGGCTGTTATCTACTGAGTGGATAATATTATAGGAGGCCGTTATCTACTGAGTGGATAATATT
>NC_034193.2:4297754-4405254 GCF_002021735.2 Oncorhynchus kisutch
AGTGTTGGGGAAGGAGGGAGAGGGGAGTGTTGGGAGAAGGGAGAGGGGAGTGTTGGGAGACGGGGAGTGTTGGTAGAAGGGAGAGGGGAGTGTTGGGAGGTGGGGGTAGGGGGGGGTGTGGGGAGAAGGGAGAGGGGAGTGTTGGGAGAAGGGAGGTAGAGGGGATTGTTGGGAGAGGGGAGTGTTGGGGAAGGAGGGAGGGGGGATTGTTGGGAGAGGGGAGTGTTAGGGAGAAGGGAGAGGGGAGTGTTGGGAGAGGGGAGTGTTGGGGAAGGAGGGAGAGGGGATTGTTGGGAGAGGGGAGTGTTGAGGAAGGAGGGAGAGGGGAGTGTTGGGGAAGGAGTGAGAGGGGATTGTTGGGAGAGGGGAGTGTTGGGGAAGGAGGGAGAGGAGATTGTTGGGAGAAGGGAGTGTTGGGGGAGGAGGGGGAGGGCAGTGTTGGGGAAGGAGGGAGAGGGGATTGTTGGGAGAGGGGAGTGTTGGGAGAGGGGAGTGTTAGGGAAGGAGGGAGAGGGGATTGTTGGGAGAGGGGAGTGTTAGGGAGAAGGGAGAGGGGAGTGTTGGGAGAGGGGAGTGTTAGGGAAGGAGGGAGAGGGGATTGTTGGGAGAGGGGAGTGTTGGGGAAGGAGGGAGAGGGGATTGTTGGGAGAGGGGAGTGTTGGGGAAGGAGGGAGAGGGGAGTGTTGGGGAAGGAGTGAGAGGGGATTGTTGGGAGAGGGGAGTGTTGGGGAAGGAGGGAGAGGGGATTGTTGGGAGAAGGGAGTGTTGGGGGAGGAGGGGGAGGGCAGTGTTGGGGAAGGAGGGAGAGGGGATTGTTGGGAGAGGGGAGTGTTGGGAGAGGGGAGTGTTAGGGAAGGAGGGAGAGGGGAATGTTGGAAGAAGGAGGGAGAGGGGATTGTTGGGAGACGGGGAGTGTTGGTAGAAGGGAGAGGGGAGTGTTGGGAGGAGGGGGTAGGGGGGGTGTGGGGAGAAGGGAGAGGGGAGTGTTGGGAGAAGGGAGGTAGAGGGGAGTGTTGGGAGAAGGGAGTGTTGGGAGAAGGAGGGAGAGGGGATTGTTGGGAGAGGGGAGTGTTGGGGAAGGAGGGAGAGGGGAGTGTTGGGGAAGGAGGGAGAGGGGATTGTTGGGAGAGGGGAGTGTTGAGGAAGGAGGGAGAGGGGAGTGTTGGGGAAGGAGGGAGAGGGGAGTGTTGGGGAAGGAGGGAGAGGGGAGTGTTAGGGAGAAGGGAGAGGGGAGTGTTGGGAGAAGGGAGAGGGGAGTGTTGGGAGACGGGAGTGTTGGTAGAAGGGAGAGGGGAGTGTTGGGAGAGGGGAGTGTTGGGAGAGGGGAGTGTTAGGGAAGGAGTGAGAGGGGAGTGTTGGAAGAAGGAGGGAGAGGGGATTGTTGGGAGAGGGGAGTGTTGGGGAAGGAGGGAGAGGGGATTGTTGTGAGAGGGGAGTGTTAGGGAGAAGGGAGAGGGGAGTTTTGGGAGAGGGGAGTGTTGGGGAAGGAGGGAGAGGGGATTGTTGGGAGAGGGGAGTGTTGAGGAAGGAGGGAGAGGGGAATGTTGGGGAAGGAGTGACAGGGGATTGTTGGGAGAGGGGAGTGTTGGGGAAGGAGGGAGAGGGGATTGTTGGGAGAAGGGAGTGTTGGGGGAGGAGGGGGAGGGCAGTGTTGGGGAAGGAGGGAGAGGGGAGTGTTGGGAGAAGGGAGTGTTAGGGAAGGAGGGAGAGGGGATTGTTGGGAGAGGGGAGTGTTGGGGAAGGAGGGAGAGGGGAGTGTTGGGGAAGGAGGGAGAGGGGAGTGTTGGGAGAAGGGAGAGGGGAGTGTTGGGAGATGGGGAGTGTTGGGAGAAGGGAGAGGGGAGTGTTGGGAGGTGGAGGTAGAGGGGAGTGTTAGGGAAGGAGGGAGAGGAGGGAGAGGGGATTGTTGGGAGATGGGAGAGGGGAGTGTTGGGAGAAAGGAGAGGGGAGTGTTGGGAGGTGGAGGGAGAGAGGAGTGTTGGGAGGTGGAGAGAAAGGAAGTGTTGGAAGGTAGAGGAGGGACAGGGGAGTGTTGGGATGTGGAGGGAGAGGGGAGAGTTGGGAGGTGGAGGGAGAGGGGAAAGTTGGGAGGTGGAGAGAAAGGAAGTGTCGGGAGGTATAGGGAGGGGGTGTTGGGAAGTTGAGGGGGATGGGAGTGTTGGGAGGTGGAGGGAGGAGGGGAGTGTTGGGAAGTGGAGGGAGAGGGGATAGTTGGGAGGTGGAGGGAGATGGGAGTGTTGGGAGGTGGAGGGAGAGGGGAGAGTTGGGAGGTGGAAGGAGAGGGGAGAGTGGAGGTGGAGGGAGAGGGGAGAGTTGGGAGATGGAGGGAGAGGGGAGTGTTGGGAGTTGGAGGGAGAGGGGAGAGTTGGGAGATGGAGGGAGAGGGGAGAGTTAGGAGGGAGAGGGGAGTGTTGGGAGGTAGAGGGAGAGGGGAGTGTTGGGAGGTGGAGGGAGAGGGAGAATTGGGAGTTGGTGGGAGGAGGGGGAGTGTTGAGAGGAGGGAGAGCGGATTGTTGGGAGGTGGAGGGAGACAGGAGTGTTGGGAGGTGGAGGGAGAGGGGAGAGTTGGGAGGTGGAGGGAGAGGGGAGAGTTGGGAGGTGGAGGGAGAAGGGAGAGTTGGGAGGTGGAGGGAGAGGGGAGTGTTGGGAGGTGGAGGGAGAGGAAGTGTTGGAAGGTAGAGGAGGGACAGGGGAGTGTTGGGATGTGGAGGGAGAGGGGAGAGTTGGGAGGTGGAGGGAGAGGGGAAAGTTGGGAGGTGGAGAGAAAGGAAGTGTCGGGAGGTATAGGGAGGGGGTGTTGGGAAGTTGAGGGGGATGGAGTGTTGGGAGGTGGAGGGAGGAGGGGAGTGTTGGGAAGTGGAGGGAGAGGGGATTGTTGGGAGGTGGAGGGAGATGGGAGTGTTGGGAGGTGGAGGGAGAGGGGAGAGTTGGGAGGTGGAAGGAGAGGGGAGAGTGGAGGTGGAGGGAGAGGGGAGAGTTGGGAGATGGAGGGAGAGGGGAGTGTTGGGAGTTGGAGGGAGAGGGGAGAGTTGGGAGATGGAGGGAGAGGGGAGAGTTAGGAGGGAGAGGGGAGTGTTGGGAGGTGGAGGGAGAGGGAGAATTGGGAGTTGGTGGGAGGAGGGGGAGTGTTGAGAGGAGGGAGAGCGGATTGTTGGGAGGTGGAGGGAGACAGGAGTGTTGGGAGGTGGAGGGAGAGGGGAGAGTTGGGGTTTGGAGGGAGAGGGGAGAGTTGAGAGGTGGAGGGAGAAGGGAGATTTGGGAGGTGGAGGGAGAGGGGAGTGTTGGGAGGTGGAGGGAGAGGGGAGAGTTGGTAGGTGGAGGGAGAGGGGATAGTTGGGAGGTGGAGGGAGAAGGGAGAGTTGGGAGGTGGAGGGAGAGGGGAGTGTTGGGAGGTGGCGTAAGATGGGATTGTTGGGAGGAGGGAGAAGGGATTGTTGGGAGGTGGAGGGAGATAGGAGTGTTGGGAGGTGGAGGGAGAGGGGAGAGTTGGGAGGTGGAAGGAGAGGGGAGAGTTGGGAGGTGGAGGAAGAGGGGAGTGTTTGGAGGTGGAGGGAGAGGGGAGTGTTGGGAGGAGGAGGGAGGGGATTGTTGGATGGTGGAGGCAGAGGGGAGTTTTGGGAGGAGAGATAGGGAGTATTAGAGGAGGGGGAAAGAGTGCGGGGGGAAGTATTGGAGCTGGAGGGAGGGGAGTGTTGGGAGGTGGCTGAAGGAGGAGTGTTTGGAGTTGGGGGAGAGGTGAGGTGAGTGTTGGGAGGAGGAGGGAGTGGGGAGTTTTAGGAGGTGGAAGGAGGGAGAGGGGAGTGTTGTAGGGAGTGGGGCTGTTGCTATGCCCCAGTTAGACTTGTTCAGTGGGTCTGTTGCTATGCCACAGTTAGACTTGTTCAGTGGGGCTGTTGCTATGCCACAGTTGAACTTGTTCATTGGGGCTGTTGCTATGCCACAGCTAGACTTGTTCAGTGGGGCTGTTGTTATGCCACAGTTAGACTTGTTCATTGGGGCTGTTGCTATGCCACAGTTAGACTTGTTCAGTGGTGCTGTTGTTATGCCCCAGTTAGACTTGTTCAGTGGGGCTGTTGCTATGCCACAGTTAGACTTGTTCATTGGGGCTGTTGCTATGCCACAGCTAGACTTGTTCAGTGGGGCTGTTGTTACGCCACAGTTAGACTTGTTCATTGGGGCTGTTGCTATGTGGTTGCTATGCCCCAGTTAGACTTGTTCATTGGGGGTGTTGCTATGCCACAGTTGGACTTGTTCAGTGGGGCTGTTGCTATGCCCCAGTTAGACTTGTTCAGTGGGGCTGTTGCTATGCCACAGTTGGACATGTTCAGTGGGGCTGTTGCTATGCCACAGTTAGACTTGTTCAGTGGTGCTGTTGTTATGCCCCAGTTAGACTTGTTCAGTGGGGCTGTTGCTATGCCCCAGTTAGACTTGTTCATTGGGGCTGTTGCTATGCCACAGTTAGACTTGTTCAGTGGGGCTGTTGCTATGCCCCAGTTAGACTTGTTCAGTGGGGCTGTTGCTATGCCACAGTTGGACTTGTTCAGTGGGGCTGTTGCTATGCCACAGTTGGACTTGTTCAGTGGGGCTGTTGCTATGCCCCAGTTAGACTTGTTCATTGGGGCTGTTGCTATGTGGTTGCTATGCCCCAGTTAGACTTGTTCATTGGGGGTGTTGCTATGCCACAGTTGGACTTGTTCAGTGGGGCTGTTGCTATGCCCCAGTTAGACTTGTTCAGTGGGGCTGTTGCTATGCCACAGTTGGACTTGTTCAGTGGGGCTGTTGCTATGCCACAGTTAGACTTGTTCAGTGGGGCTGTTGCTATGCCACAGTTAGACTTATTCAGTGGGGCTGTTGCTATGCCCCAGTTAGACTTGTTCAGTGGGGCTGTTGCTATGCCACAGTTGGACTTGTTCAGTGGGGCTGTTGCTATGCCACAGTTGGACTTGTTCAGTGGGGCTGTTGCTATGCCACAGTTAGACTTGTTCAGTGGGGCTGTTGCTATGCGACAGTTATACTTGTTCAGTGGGGCTGTTGCTATGCCACAGCTAGACTTGTTCATTGGGGCTGTTGCTATGCCACAGCTAGACTTGTTCAGTGGGGCTGTTGTTATGCCGCAGTTAGACTTGTTCATTGGGGCTGTTGCTATGCCACAGCTAGACTTGTTCAGTGGGGCTGTTGTTATGCCACAGTTAGACTTGTTCATTGGGGCTGTTGTTATGCCACAGTTAGACTTGTTCAGTGGGGCTGTTGCTATGCCCCAGTTGGACTTGTTCAGTGGGGCTGTTGCTATGCCACAGTTGAACTTGTTCATTGGGGCTGTTGCTATGCCACAGCTAGACTTGTTCATTGGGGCTGTTGCTATGCCACAGCTAGACTTGTTCAGTGGGGCTGTTGTTATGCCCCAGTTAGACTTGTTCAGTGGGGCTGTTGTTATGCCCCAGTTAGACTTGTTCAGTGGGGCTGTTGCTATGCTGTTGCTATGCCCCAGTTAGACTTGTTCATTGGGGCTGTTGCTATGCCACAGTTAGACTTGTTCAGTAGGGCTGTTGCTATGCCACAGTTAGACTTGTTCATTGGGGCTGTTGCTATGCTTTTGCTATGCCCCAATTAGACTTGTTCATTGGGGCTGTTGCTATGCCCCAGTTGGACTTGTTCAGTGGGGCTGTTGCTATGCCACAGTTGAACTTGTTCATTGGGGCTGTTGCTATGCCACAGCTAGACTTGTTCAGTGGGGCTGTTGCTATGCCCCAGTTAGACTTGTTCAGTGGGGCTGTTGCTCTGCCACAGTTGGACTTGTTCAGTGGGGCTGTTGCTATGCCACAGTTGGACTTGTTCAGTTTGGCTGTTGCTATGCCACAGTTAGACTTGTTCAGTGTGGCTGTTGCTATGCCACAGTTAGACTTGTTCAGTGGGGCTGTTGCTATGCCACAGCTAGACTTGTTCATTGGGGCTGTTGCTATGCCACAGCTAGCTAGACTTGTTCAGTGGGGCTGTTGTTATGCCGCAGTTAGACTTGTTCATTGGGGCTGTTGCTATGCCACAGCTAGACTTGTTCAGTGGGGCTGTTGCTATGCTGTTGCTATGCCCCAGTTAGACTTGTTCATTGGGGCTGTTGATATGCCCCAGTTGGACTTGTTCAGTGGGGCTGTTGCTATGCCACAGTTGAACTAGTTCATTGGGGCTGTTGCTATGCCACAGCTAGACTTGTTCATTGGGGCTGTTGTTATGCCCCAGTTAGACTTGTTCAGCGGGGCTGTTGTTATGCCCCAGTTAGACTTGTTCAGTGGGGCTGTTGCTATGCTGTTGCTATGCCCCAGTTAGACTTGTTCATTGGGGCTGTTGCTATGCCACAGTTAGACTTGTTCAGTAGGGCTGTTGCTATGCCACAGTTAGACTTGTTCAGTGGGGCTGTTGCTATGCCACAGTTAGACTTGTTCAGTGCGGCTGTTGCTATGCCACCGTTAGACTTGTTCAGTGGGGCTGTTGCTATGCCACAGCTAGACTTGTTCATTGGGGCTGTTGCTATTCCACAGCTAGACTTGTTCAGTGGGGCTGTTGTTATGCCGCAGTTAGACTCGTTCATTGGGGCTGTTGCTATGCCACAGCTAGACTTGTTCAGTGGGGCTGTTGTTATGCCCCAGTTAGACTTGTTCTGTGGGGCTGTTGCTATGCTGTTGCTATGCCCCAGTTAGACTTGTTCATTGGGGCTGTTGCTATGCCACAGTTAGACTTGTTCAGTAGGGCTGTTGCTATGCCACAGTTAGACTGGTTCATTGGGGCTGTTGCTATGCTTTTGCTATGCCCCAATTAGACTTGTTCATTGGGGCTGTTGCTATGCCCCAGTTGGACTTGTTCAGTGGGGCTGTTGCTATACTACAGTTGAACTAGTTCATTGGGGCTGTTGCTATGCCACAGCTAGACTTGTTCATTGGGGCTGTTGTTATGCCCCAGTTAGACTTGTTCAGTGGGGCTGTTGTTATGCCCCAGTTAGACTTGTTCAGTGGGGCTGTTGCTGTGCTGTTGCTATGCCCCAGTTATACTTGTTCATTGGGGCTGTTGCTATGCCACAGTTAGACTTGTTCAGTAGGGCTGTTGCTATGCCACAGTTAGACTTGTTCAGTGGGGCTGTTGCTATGCCACAGTTAGACTTGTTCAGTGCGGCTGTTGCTATGCCACAGTTAGACTTGTTCAGTGGGGCTGTTGCTATGCCACAGCTAGACTTGTTCATTGGGGCTGTTGCTATGCCACAGCTAGACTTGTTCAGTGGGGCTGTTGTTATGCCGCAGTTAGACTTGTTCATTGGGGCTGTTGCTATGCCACAGCTAGACTTTTTCAGTGGGGCTGTTGTTATGCCCCAGTTAGACTTGTTCAGTGGGGCTGTTGCTATGCTGTTGCTATGCCCCAGTTAGACTTGTTCATTGGGGCTGTTGCTATGCCACAGTTAGACTTGTTCAGTAGGGCTGTTGCTATGCCACAGTTAGACTGGTTCAGTGGGGCTGTTGCTATGCTTTTGCTATGCCCCAATTAGACTTGTTCATTGGGGCTGTTGCTATGCCCCAGTTGGACTTGTTCAGTGGGGCTGTTGCTATGCCACAGTTAGACTTGTTCAGTGTGGCTGTTGCTATGCCACAGTTAGACTTGTTTAGTGGGGCTGTTGCTATGCCACAGCTAGACTTGTTCATTGGGGCTGTTGCTATGCCACAGCTAGCTAGACTTGTTCAGTGGGGCTGTTGTTATGCCGCAGTTAGACTTGTTCATTGGGGCTGTTGCTATGCCACAGCTAGACTTGTTCAGTGGGGCTGTTGTTATGCCCCAGTTAGACTTGTTCAGTGGGGCTGTTGCTATGCCCCAGTTAGACTTGTTCATTGGGGCTGTTGCTATGCCACAGTTGGACTTGTTCAGTGGGGCTGTTGCTATGCCCCAGTTAGACTTGTTCAGTGGGGCTGTTGCTATGCCACAGTTGGACTTGTTCAGTGGGGCTGTTGCTATGCCACAGTTAGACTTGTTCAGTGGTGCTGTTGTTATGCCCCAGTTAGACTTGTTCAGTGGGGCTGTTGCTATGCCCCAGTTAGACTTGTTCATTGGGGCTGTTGCTATGCCACAGTAAGACTTGTTCAGTGGGGCTGTTGCTATGCCCCAGTTAGACTTGTTCAGTGGGGCTGTTGCTATGCCACAGTTGGACTTGTTCAGTGGGGCTGTTGCTATGCCACAGTTGGACTTGCTCAGTGGGGCTGTTGCTATGCCACAGTTAGACTTGTTCAGTGGGGCTGTTGCTATGCCACAGCTAGACTTGTTCATTGGGGCTGTTGCTATGCCACAGCTAGACTTGTTCAGTGGGGCTGTTGTTATGCCACAGCTAGACTTGTTCAGTGGGGCTGTTGTTATGCCCCAGTTAGACTTGTTCAGTGGGGCTGTTGCTATGCCCCAGCTGGACTTGTTCAGTGGGGCTGTTGCTATGCCACAGTTGAACTTGTTCATTGGGGCTGTTGCTATGCCACAGCTAGACTTGTTCATTGGGGCTGTTGCTATGCCACAGCTAGACTTGTTCAGTGGGGCTGTTGTTATGCCCCAGTTAGACTTGTTCAGTGGGGCTGTTGTTATGCCCCAGTTAGATTTGTTCAGTGGGGCTGTTGCTATGCTGTTGCTATGCCCCAGTTAGACTTGATCATTGGGGCTGTTGCTATGCCACAGTTAGACTTGTTCAGTAGGGCTGTTGCTATGCCACAGTTAGACTTGTTCATTGGGGCTGTTGCTATGCTTTTGCTATGCCCCAATTAGACTTGTTCATTGGGGCTGTTGCTATGCCCCAGTTGGAGTTGTTCAGTGGGGCTGTTGCTATGCCACAGTTGAACTTGTTCATTGGGGCTGTTGCTATGCCACAGCTAGACTTGTTCAGTGGGGCTGTTGCTATGCCCCAGTTAGACTTGTTCAGTGGGGCTGCTACTATGCCACAGTTGGACTTGTTCAGTGGGGCTGTTGCTATGCTTTTGCTATGCCCCAATTCGACTTGTTCATTGGGGCTGTTGCTATGCCCCAGTTAGACTTGTTCATTGGGGCTGTTGCTATGCCACAGTTAGACTTGTTCAGTGGGGCTGTTGCTATGCGACAGTTATACTTGTTCAGTGGGGCTGTTGCTATGCCACAGCTAGACTTGTTCATTGGGGCTGTTGCTATGCCACAGCTAGACTTGTTCAGTGGGGCTGTTGTTATGCCGCAGTTAGACTTGTTCATTGGGGCTGTTGCTATGCCACAGCTAGACTTGTTCAGTGGGGCTGTTGTTATGCCACAGTTAGACTTGTTCATTGGGGCTGTTGTTATGCCCCAGTTAGACTTGTTCAGTGGGGCTGTTGCTATGCCCCAGTTGGACTTGTTCAGTGGGGCTGTTGCTATGCCACAGTTGAACTTGTTCATTGGGGCTGTTGCTATGCCACAGCTAGACTTGTTCATTGGGGCTGTTGCTATGCCACAGCTAGACTTGTTCAGTGGGGCTGTTGTTATGCCCCAGTTAGACTTGTTCAGTGGGGCTGTTGTTATGCCCCAGTTAGACTTGTTCAGTGGGGCTGTTGCTATGCTGTTGCTATGCCCCAGTTAGACTTGTTCATTGGGGCTGTTGCTATGCCACAGTTAGACTTGTTCAGTAGGGCTGTTGCTATGCCACAGTTAGACTTGTTCATTGGGGCTGTTGCTATGCTTTTGCTATGCCCCAATTAGACTTGTTCATTGGGGCTGTTGCTATGCCCCAGTTGAACTTGTTCATTGGGGCTGTTGCTATGCCACAGCTAGACTTGTTCAGTGGGGCTGTTGCTATGCCCCAGTTAGACTTGTTCAGTGGGGCTGCTGCTATGCCACAGTTGGACTTGTTCAGTGGGGCTGTTGCTATGCTTTTGCTATGCCCCAATAAGACTTGTTCATTGGGGCTGTTGCTATGCCCCAGTTAGACTTGTTCAGTGGGACTGTTGCTATGCCCCAGTTAGACTTGTTCATTGGGGCTGTTGCTATGCCACAGTTAGACTTGTTCAGTGGGGCTGTTGCTATGCCCCAGTTAGACTTGTTCAGTGGGGCTGTTGCTCTGCCACAGTTGGACTTGTTCAGTGGGGCTGTTGCTATGCCACAGTTGGACTTGTTCAGTGGGGCTGTTGCTATGCCACAGTTAGACTTGTTCAGTGCGGCTGTTGCTATGCCACAGTTAGACTTGTTCAGTGGGGCTGTTGCTATGCCACAGCTAGACTTGTTCATTGGGGCTGTTGCTATGCCACAGCTAGACTTGTTCAGTGGGGCTGTTGTTATGCCGCAGTTAGACTTGTTCATTGGGGCTGTTGCTATGCCACAGCTAGACTTGTTCAGTGGGGCTGTTGTTATGCCCCAGTTAGACTTGTTCAGTGGGGCTGTTGCTATGCTGTTGCTATGCCCCAGTTAGACTTGTTCATTGGGACTGTTGCTATGCCCCAGTTGGACTTGTTCAGTGGGGCTGTTGCTATGCCACAGTTGAACTAGTTCATTGGGGCTGTTGCTATGCCACAGCTAGACTTGTTCATTGGGGCTGTTGCTATGCCACAGCTAGACTTGTTCATTGGGGCTGTTGCTATGCCACAGCTAGCTAGACTTGTTCAGTGGGGCTGTTGTTATGCCGCAGTTAGACTTGTTCATTGGGGCTGTTGCTATGCCACAGCTAGACTTGTTCATTGGGGCTGTTGCTATGCCACAGCTAGCTAGACTTGTTCAGTGGGGCTGTTGTTATGCCGCAGTTAGACTTGTTCATTGGGGCTGTTGCTATGCCACAGCTAGACTTGTTCAGTGGGGCTGTTGTTATGCCCCAGTTAGACTTGTTCAGTGGGGCTGTTGCTATGCTGTTGCTATGCCCCAGTTAGACTTGTTCATTGGGGCTGTTGCTATGCCCCAGTTGGACTTGTTCAGTGGGGCTGTTGCTATGCCACAGTTGAACTAGTTCATTGGGGCTGTTGCTATGCCACAGCTAGACTTGTTCATTGGGGCTGTTGTTATGCCCCAGTTAGACTTGTTCAGCGGGGCTGTTGTTATGCCCCAGTTAGACTTGTTCAGTGGGGCTGTTGCTATGCCACAGCTAGACTTGTTCAGTGGGGCTGTTGTTATGCCCCAGTTAGACTTGTTCAGTGGGGCTGTTGCTATGCTGTTGCTATGCCCCAGTTAGACTTGTTCATTGGGGCTGTTGCTATGCCACAGTTGGACTTGTTCAGTGGGGCTGTTGCTATGCCCCAGTTAGACTTGTTCAGTGGGGCTGTTGCTATGCCACAGTTGGACTTGTTCAGTGGGGCTGTTGCTATGCCACAGTTAGACTTGTTCAGTGGTGCTGTTGTTATGCCCCAGTTAGACTTGTTCAGTGGGGCTGTTGCTATGCCCCAGTTAGACTTGTTCATTGGGGCTGTTGCTATGCCACAGTTAGACTTGTTCAGTGGGGCTGTTGCTATGCCCCAGTTAGACTTGTTCAGTGGGGCTGTTGCTATGCCACAGTTGGACTTGTTCAGTGGGGCTGTTGCTATGCCACAGTTGGACTTGCTCAGTGGGGCTGTTGCTATGCCACAGTTAGACTTGTTCAGTGGGGCTGTTGCTATGCCACAGCTAGACTTGTTCATTGGGGCTGTTGCTATGCCACAGCTAGACTTGTTCAGTGGGGCTGTTGTTATGCCACAGCTAGACTTGTTCAGTGGGGCTGTTGTTATGCCCCAGTTAGACTTGTTCAGTGGGGCTGTTGCTATGCCCCAGTTGGACTTGTTCAGTGGGGCTGTTGCTATGCCACAGTTGAACTTGTTCATTGGGGCAGTTGCTATGCCACAGCTAGACTTGTTCATTGGGGCTGTTGCTATGCCACAGCTAGACTTGTTCAGTGGGGCTGTTGTTATGCCCCAGTTAGACTTGTTCAGTGGGGCTGTTGTTATGCCCCAGTTAGATTTGTTCAGTGGGGCTGTTGCTATGCTGTTGCTATGCCACAGTTAGACTTGTTCAGTAGGGCTGTTGCTATGCCACAGTTAGACTTGTTCATTGGGGCTGTTGCTATGCTTTTGCTATGCCCCAATTAGACTTGTTCATTGGGGCTGTTGCTATGCCCCAGTTGGAGTTGTTCAGTGGGGCTGTTGCTATGCCACAGTTGAACTTGTTCATTGGGGCTGTTGCTATGCCACAGCTAGACTTGTTCAGTGGGGCTGTTGCTATGCCCCAGTTAGACTTGTTCAGTGGGGCTGCTACTATGCCACAGTTGGACTTGTTCAGTGGGGCTGTTGCTATGCTTTTGCTATGCCCCAATTAGACTTGTTCATTGGGGCTGTTGCTATGCCCCAGTTAGACTTGTTCATTGGGGCTGTTGCTATGCCACAGTTAGACTTGTTCAGTGGGGCTGTTGCTATGCGACAGTTATACTTGTTCAGTGGGGCTGTTGCTATGCCACAGCTAGACTTGTTCATTGGGGCTGTTGCTATGCCACAGCTAGACTTGTTCAGTGGGGCTGTTGTTATGCCGCAGTTAGACTTGTTCATTGGGGCTGTTGCTATGCCACAGCTAGACTTGTTCAGTGGGGCTGTTGTTATGCCACAGTTAGACTTGTTCATTGGGGCTGTTGTTATGCCCCAGTTAGACTTGTTCATTGGGGCTGTTGTTATGCCCCAGTTAGACTTGTTCAGCGGGGCTGTTGTTATGCCCCAGTTAGACTTGTTCAGTGGGGCTGTTGCTATGCTGTTGCTATGCCCCAGTTAGACTTGTTCATTGGGGCTGTTGCTATGCCACAGTTAGACTTGTTCAGTGGTGCTGTTGCTATGCCACAGTTAGACTTGTTCAGTGGGGCTGTTGCTATGCCACAGTTAGACTTGTTCAGTGCGGCTGTTGCTATGCCACAGTTAGACTTGTTCAGTGGGGCTGTTGCTATGCCACAGCTAGACTTGTTCATTGGGGCTGTTGCTATTCCACAGCTAGACTTGTTCAGTGGGGCTGTTGTTATGCCGCAGTTAGACTTGTTCATTGGGGCTGTTGCTATGCCACAGCTAGACTTGTTCAGTGTGGCTGTTGTTATGCCCCAGTTAGACTTGTTCAGTGGGGCTGTTGCTATGCTGTTGCTATGCCCCAGTTAGACTTGTTCATTGGGGCTGTTGCTATGCCACAGTTAGACTTGTTCAGTAGGGCTGTTGCTATGCCACAGTTAGACTGGTTCATTGGGGCTGTTGCTATGCTTTTGCTATGCCCCAATTAGACTTGTTCATTGGGGCTGTTGCTATGCCCCAGTTGGACTTGTTCAGTGGGGCTGTTGCTATACTACAGTTGAACTAGTTCATTGGGGCTGTTGCTATGCCACAGCTAGACTTGTTCATTGGGGCTGTTGTTATGCCCCAGTTAGACTTGTTCAGTGGGGCTGTTGTTATGCCCCAGTTAGACTTGTTCAGTGGGGCTGTTGCTGTGCTGTTGCTATGCCCCAGTTATACTTGTTCATTGGGGCTGTTGCTATGCCACAGTTAGACTGGTTCATTGGGGCTGTTGCTATGCTTTTGCTATGCCCCAATTAGACTTGTTCATTGGGGCTGTTGCTATGCCCCAGATGGACTTGTTCAGTGGGGCTGTTGCTATACTACAGTTGAACTAGTTCATTGGGGCTGTTGCTATGCCACAGCTAGACTTGTTCAGTAGGGCTGTTGCTATGCCACAGTTAGACTTGTTCAGTGGGGCTGTTGCTATGCCACAGTTAGACTTGTTCAGTGCGGCTGTTGCTATGCCACAGTTAGACTTGTTCAGTGGGGCTGTTGCTATGCCACAGCTAGACTTGTTCATTGGGGCTGTTGCTATGCCACAGCTAGACTTGTTCAGTGGGGCTGTTGTTATGCCGCAGTTAGACTTGTTCATTGGGGCTGTTGCTATGCCACAGCTAGACTTTTTCAGTGGGGCTGTTGTTATGCCCCAGTTAGACTTGTTCAGTGGGGCTGTTGCTATGCTGTTGCTATGCCCCAGTTAGACTTGTTCATTGGGGCTGTTGCTATGCCACAGTTAGACTTGTTCAGTAGGGCTGTTGCTATGCCACAGTTAGACTGGTTCAGTGGGGCTGTTGCTATGCTTTTGCTATGCCCCAATTAGACTTGTTCATTGGGGCTGTTGCTATGCCCCAGTTGGACTTGTTCAGTGGGGCTGTTGCTATGCCACAGTTAGACTTGTTCAGTGTGGCTGTTGCTATGCCACAGTTAGACTTGTTCAGTGGGGCTGTTGCTATGCCACAGCTAGACTTGTTCATTGGGGCTGTTGCTATGCCACAGCTAGCTAGACTTGTTCAGTGGGGCTGTTGTTATGCCGCAGTTAGACTTGTTCATTGGGGCTGTTGCTATGCCACAGCTAGACTTGTTCAGTGGGGCTGTTGTTATGCCCCAGTTAGACTTGTTCAGTGGGGCTGTTGCTATGCTGTTGCTATGCCCCAGTTAGACTTGTTCATTGGGGCTGTTGCTATGCCCCAGTTGGACTTGTTCAGTGGGGCTGTTGCTATGCCACAGTTGAACTAGTTCATTGGGGCTGTTGCTATGCCACAGCTAGACTTGTTCATTGGGGCTGTTGTTATGCCCCAGTTAGACTTGTTCAGCGGGGCTGTTGTTATGCCCCAGTTAGACTTGTTCAGTGGGGCTGTTGCTATGCCACAGCTAGACTTGTTCAGTGGGGCTGTTGTTATGCCCCAGTTAGACTTGTTCAGTGGGGCTGTTGCTATGCTGTTGCTATGCCCCAGTTAGACTTGTTCATTGGGGCTGTTGCTATGCCACAGTTGGACTTGTTCAGTGGGGCTGTTGCTATGCCCCAGTTAGACTTGTTCAGTGGGGCTGTTGCTATGCCACAGTTGGACTTGTTCAGTGGGGCTGTTGCTATGCCACAGTTAGACTTGTTCAGTGGTGCTGTTGTTATGCCCCAGTTAGACTTGTTCAGTGGGGCTGTTGCTAAGCCCCAGTTAGACTTGTTCATTGGGGCTGTTGCTATGCCACAGTTAGACTTGTTCAGTGGGGCTGTTGCTATGCCCCAGTTAGACTTGTTCAGTGGGGCTGTTGCTATGCCACAGTTGGACTTGTTCAGTGGGGCTGTTGCTATGCCACAGCTAGACTTGTTCAGTGGGGCTGTTGTTATGCCCCAGTTAGACTTGTTCAGTGGGGCTGTTGCTATGCTGTTGCTATGCCCCAGTTAGACTTGTTCATTGGGGCTGTTGCTATGCCACAGTTGGACTTGTTCAGTGGGGCTGTTGCTATGCCCCAGTTAGACTTGTTCAGTGGGGCTGTTGCTATGCCACAGTTGGACTTGTTCAGTGGGGCTGTTGCTATGCCACAGTTAGACTTGTTCAGTGGTGCTGTTGTTATGCCCCAGATAGACTTGTTCAGTGGGGCTGTTGCTATGCCCCAGTTAGACTTGTTCATTGGGGCTGTTGCTATGCCACAGTTAGACTTGTTCAGTGGGGCTGTTGCTATGCCCCAGTTAGACTTGTTCAGTGGGGCTGTTGCTATGCCACAGTTGGACTTGTTCAGTGGGGCTGTTGCTATGCCACAGTTGGACTTGCTCAGTGGGGCTGTTGCTATGCCACAGTTAGACTTGTTCAGTGGGGATGTTGCTATGCCACAGCTAGACTTGTTCATTGGGGCTGTTGCTATGCCACAGCTAGACTTGTTCAGTGGGGCTGTTGTTATGCCACAGCTAGACTTGTTCAGTGGGGCTGTTGTTATGCCCCAGTTAGACTTGTTCAGTGGGGCTGTTGCTATGCCCCAGTTGGACTTGTTCAGTGGGGCTGTTGCTATGCCACAGTTGAACTTGTTCATTGGGGCTGTTGCTATGCCACAGCTAGACTTGTTCATTGGGGCTGTTGCTATGCCACAGCTAGACTTGTTCAGTGGGGCTGTTGTTATGCCCCAGTTAGACTTGTTCAGTGGGGCTGTTGTTATGCCCCAGTTAGATTTGTTCAGTGGGGCTGTTGCTATGCTGTTGCTATGCCCCAGTTAGACTTGTTCATTGGGGCTGTTGCTATGCCACAGTTAGACTTGTTCAGTAGGGCTGTTGCTAAGCCACAGTTAGACTTGTTCATTGGGGCTGTTGCTATGCTTTTGCTATGCCCCAATTAGACTTGTTCATTGGGGCTGTTGCTATGCCCCAGTTGGAGTTGTTCAGTGGGGCTGTTGCTATGCCACAGTTGAACTTGTTCATTGGGGCTGTTGCTATGCCACAGCTAGACTTGTTCAGTGGGGCTGTTGCTATGCCCCAGTTAGACTTGTTCAGTGGGGCTGCTACTATGCCACAGTTGGACTTGTTCAGTGGGGCTGTTGCTATGCTTTTGCTATGCCCCAATTAGACTTGTTCATTGGGGCTGTTGCTATGCCCCAGTTAGACTTGTTCATTGGGGCTGTTGCTATGCCACAGCTAGACTTGTTCAGTGGGGCTGTTGTTATGCCACAGTTAGACTTGTTCATTGGGGCTGTTGTTATGCCCCAGTTAGACTTGTTCAGTGGGGCTGTTGCTATGCCCCAGTTGGACTTGTTCATTGGGGCTGTTGCTATGCCACAGCTAGACTTGTTCATTGGGGCTGTTGTTATGCCACAGTTAGACTTGTTCATTGGGGCTGTTGTTATGCCCCAGTTAGACTTGTTCAGTGGGGCTGTTGCTATGCCCCAGTTGGACTTGTTCATTGGGGCTGTTGCTATGCCACAGCTAGACTTGTTCAGTAGGGCTGTTGCTATGCCACAGTTAGACTTGTTCATTGGGGCTGTTGCTATGCTTTTGCTATGCCCCAATTAGACTTGTTCATTGGGGCTGTTGCTATGCCCCAGTTGGACTTGTTCAGTGGGGCTGTTGCTATGCCACAGTTGAACTTGTTCATTGGGGCTGTTGCTATGCCCCAGTTGGACTTGTTCAGTGGGGCTGTTGCTATGCCACAGTTGAACTTGTTCATTGGGGCTGTTGCTATGCCACAGCTAGACTTGTTCAGTGGGGCTGTTGCTATGCCCCAGTTAGACTTGTTCAGTGGGGCTGCTGCTATGCCACAGTTGGACTTGTTCAGTGGGGCTGTTGCTATGCTTTTGCTATGCCCCAATTAGACTTGTTCATTGGGGCTGTTGCTATGCCCCAGTTAGACTTGTTCAGTGGGACTGTTGCTATGCCACAGTTAGACTGGTTCAGTGGGGCTGTTGCTATGCTTTTGCTATGCCCCAATTAGACTTGTTCATTGGGGCTGTTGCTATGCCCCAGTTGGACTTGTTCAGTGGGGCTGTTGCTATGCCACAGTTAGACTTGTTCAGTGTGGCTGTTGCTATGCCACAGTTAGACTTGTTCAGTGGGGCTGTTGCTATGCCACAGCTAGACTTGTTCATTGGGGCTGTTGCTGTGCCACAGCTAGCTAGACTTGTTCAGTGGGGCTGTTGTTATGCCGCAGTTAGACTTGTTCATTGGGGCTGTTGCTATGCCACAGCTAGACTTGTTCAGTGGGGCTGTTGTTATGCCCCAGTTAGACTTGTTCAGTGGGGCTGTTGCTATGCTGTTGCTATGCCCCAGTTAGACTTGTTCATTGGGGCTGTTGCTATGCCCAAGTTGGACTTGTTCAGTGGGGCTGTTGCTATGCCACAGTTGAACTAGTTCATTGGGGCTGTTGCTATGCCACAGCTAGACTTGTTCATTGGGGCTGTTGTTATGCCCCAGTTAGACTTGTTCAGCGGGGCTGTTGTTATGCCCCAGTTAGACTTGTTCAGTGGGGCTGTTGCTATGCGACAGCTAGACTTGTTCAGTGGGGCTGTTGTTATGCCCCAGTTAGACTTGTTCAGTGGGGCTGTTGCTATGCTGTTGCTATGCCCCAGTTAGACTTGTTCATTGGGGCTGTTGCTATGCCACAGTTGGACTTGTTCAGTGGGGCTGTTGCTATGCCCCAGTTAGACTTGTTCAGTGGGGCTGTTGCTATGCCACAGTTGGACTTGTTCAGTGGGGCTGTTGCTATGCCACAGTTAGACTTGTTCAGTGGTGCTGTTGTTATGCCCCAGTTAGACTTGTTCAGTGGGGCTGTTGCTATGCCCCAGTTAGACTTGTTCATTGGGGCTGTTGCTATGCCACAGTTAGACTTGTTCAGTGGGGCTGTTGCTATGCCCCAGTTAGACTTGTTCAGTGGGGCTGTTGCTATGCCACAGTTGGACTTGTTCAGTGGGGCTGTTGCTATGCCACAGTTGGACTTGCTCAGTAGGGCTGTTGCTATGCCACAGTTAGACTTGTTCAGTGGGGCTGTTGCTATGCCACAGCTAGACTTGTTCATTGGGGCTGTTGCTATGCCACAGCTAGACTTGTTCAGTGGGGCTGTTGTTATGCCACAGCTAGACTTGTTCAGTGGGGCTGTTGTTATGCCCCAGTTAGACTTGTTCAGTGGGGCTGTTGCTATGCCCCAGTTGGACTTGTTCAGTGGGGCTGTTGCTATGCCACAGTTGAACTTGTTCATTGGGGCTGTTGCTATGCCACAGCTAGACTTGTTCATTGGGGCTGTTGCTATGCCACAGCTAGACTTGTTCAGTGGGGCTGTTGTTATGCCCCAGTTAGACTTGTTCAGTGGGGCTGTTGTTATGCCCCAGTTAGATTTGTTCAGTGGGGCTGTTGCTATGCTGTTGCTATGCCCCAGTTAGACTTGTTCATTGGGGCTGTTGCTATGCCACAGTTAGACTTGTTCAGTAGGGCTGTTGCTATGCCACAGTTAGACTTGTTCATTGGGGCTGTTGCTATGCTTTTGCTATGCCCCAATTAGACTTGTTCATTGGGGCTGTTGCTATGCCCCAGTTGGAGTTGTTCAGTGGGGCTGTTGCTATGCCACAGTTGAACTTGTTCATTGGGGCTGTTGCTATGCCACAGCTAGACTTGTTCAGTGGGGCTGTTGCTATGCCCCAGTTAGACTTGTTCAGTGGGGCTGCTACTATGCCACAGTTGGACTTGTTCAGTGGGGCTGTTGCTATGCTTTTGCTATGCCCCAATTAGACTTGTTCATTGGGGCTGTTGCTATGCCCCAGTTAGACTTGTTCATTGGGGCTGTTGCTATGCCACAGTTAGACTTGTTCAGTGGGGCTGTTGCTATGCGACAGTTATACTTGTTCAGTGGGGCTGTTGCTATGCCACAGCTAGACTTGTTCATTGGGGCTGTTGCTATGCCACAGCTAGACTTGTTCAGTGGGGCTGTTGTTATGCCGCAGTTAGACTTGTTCATTGGGGCTGTTGCTATGCCACAGCTAGACTTGTTCAGTGGGGCTGTTGTTATGCCACAGTTAGACTTGTTCATTGGGGCTGTTGTTATGCCCCAGTTAGACTTGTTCAGTGGGGCTGTTGCTATGCCCCAGTTGGACTTGTTCAGTGGGGCTGTTGCTATGCCACAGTTGAACTTGTTCATTGGGGCTGTTGCTATGCCACAGCTAGACTTGTTCATTGGGGCTGTTGCTATGCCACAGCTAGACTTGTTCAGTGGGGCTGTTGTTATGCCCCAGTTAGACTTGTTCAGTGGGGCTGTTGTTATGCCCCAGTTAGACTTGTTCAGTGGGGCTGTTGCTATGCTGTTGCTATGCCCCAGTTAGACTTGTTCATTGGGGCTGTTGCTATGCCACAGTTAGACTTGTTCAGTAGGGCTGTTGCTATGCCACAGTTAGACTTGTTCAGTGGGGCTGTTGCTATGCTTTTGCTATGCCCCAATTAGACTTGTTCATTGGGGCTGTTGCTATGCCCCAGTTGGACTTGTTCAGTGGGGCTGTTGCTATGCCACAGTTGAACTTGTTCATTGGGGCTGTTGCTATGCCACAGCTAGACTTGTTCAGTGGGGCTGTTGCTATGCCCCAGTTAGACTTGTTCAGTGGGGCTGCTGCTATGCCACAGTTGGACTTGTTCAGTGGGGCTGTTGCTATGCTTTTGCTATGCCCCAATTAGACTTGTTCATTGGGGCTGTTGCTATGCCCCAGTTAGACTTGTTCAGTGGGACTGTTGCTATGCCCCAGTTAGACTTGTTCATTGGGGCTGTTGCTATGCCACAGTTAGACTTGTTCAGTGGGGCTGTTGCTATGCCCCAGTTAGACTTGTTCAGTGGGGCTGTTGCTCTGCCACAGTTGGACTTGTTCAGTGGGGCTGTTGCTATGCCACAGTTGGACTTGTTCAGTGGGGCTGTTGCTATGCCACAGTTAGACTTGTTCAGTGCGGCTGTTGCTATGCCACAGTTAGACTTGTTCAGTGGGGCTGTTGCTATGCCACAGCTAGACTTGTTCATTGGGGCTGTTGCTATGCCACAGCTAGACTTGTTCAGTGGGGCTGTTGTTATGCCGCAGTTAGACTTGTTCATTGGGGCTGTTGCTATGCCACAGCTAGACTTGTTCAGTGGGGCTGTTGTTATGCCCCAGTTAGACTTGTTCAGTGGGGCTGTTGCTATGCTGTTGCTATGCCCCAGTTAGACTTGTTCATTGGGGCTGTTGCTATGCCCCAGTTGGACTTGTTCAGTGGGGCTGTTGCTATGCCACAGTTGAACTAGTTCATTGGGGCTGTTGCTATGCCACAGCTAGACTTGTTCATTGGGGCTGTTGCTATGCCACAGCTAGACTTGTTCAGTGGGGCTGTTGTTATGCCCCAGTTAGACTTGTTCAGTAGGGCTGTTGCTATGCCACAGTTAGACTTGTTCAGTGGGGCTGTTGCTATGCCACAGTTAGACTTGTTCAGTGCGGCTGTTGCTATGCCACAGTTAGACTTGTTCAGTGGGGCTGTTGCTATGCCACAGCTAGACTTGTTCATTGGGGCTGTTGCTATGCCGCAGCTAGACTTGTTCAGTGGAGCTGTTGTTATGCCGCAGTTAGACTTGTTCATTGGGGCTGTTGCTATGCCACAGCTAGACTTGTTCAGTGGGGCTGTTGTTATGCCCCAGTTAGACTTGTTCAGTGGGGCTGTTGCTATGCTGTTGCTATGCCCCAGTTAGACTTGTTCATTGGGGCTGTTGCTATGCCACAGTTAGACTTGTTCAGTAGGGCTGTTGCTATGCCACAGTTAGACTGGTTCAGTGGGGCTGTTGCTATGCTTTTGCTATGCCCCAATTAGACTTGTTCATTGGGGCTGTTGCTATGCCCCAGTTGGACTTGTTCAGTGGGGCTGTTGCTATTCTACAGTTGAACTAGTTCATTGGGGCTGTTGCTATGTCACAGCTAGACTTGTTCATTGGGGCTGTTGTTATGCCCCAGTTAGACTTGTTCAGTGGGGCTGTTGTTATGCCCCAGTTAGACTTGTTCAGTGGGGCTGTTGCTATGCTGTTGCTATGCCCCAGTTAGACTTGTTCATTGGGGCTGTTGCTATGCCACAGTTAGACTTGTTCAGTAGGGCTGTTGCTATGCCACAGTTAGACTTGTTCAGTGGGGCTGTTGCTATGCCACAGTTAGACTTGTTCAGTGCGGCTGTTGCTATGCCACAGTTAGACTTGTTCTGTGGGGCTGTTGCTATGCCACAGCTAGACTTGTTCATTGGGGCTGTTGCTATGCCACAGCTAGACTTTTTCAGTGGGGCTGTTGTTATGCCCCAGTTAGACTTGTTCAGTGGGGCTGTTGCTATGCTGTTGCTATGCCCCAGTTAGACTTGTTCATTGGGGCTGTTGCTATGCCACAGTTAGACTTGTTCAGTAGGGCTGTTGCTATGCCACAGTTAGACTGGTTCAGTGGGGCTGTTGCTATGCTTTTGCTATGCCCCAATTAGACTTGTTCATTGGGGCTGTTGCTATGCCCCAGTTGGACTTGTTCAGTGGGGCTGTTGCTATGCCACAGTTGAACTAGTTCATTGGGGCTGTTGCTATGCCACAGCTAGACTTGTTCATTGGGGCTGTTGTTATGCCCCAGTTAGACTTGTTCAGTGGGGCTGTTGTTATGTGGTTGCTATGCCCCAGTTAGACTTGTTCATTGGGGGTGTTGCTATGCCACAGTTGGACTTGTTCAGTGGGGCTGTTGCTATGCCCCAGTTAGACTTGTTCAGTGGGGCTGTTGCTATGCCACAGTTGGACTTGTTCAGTGGGGCTGTTGCTATGCCACAGTTAGACTTGTTCAGTGCGGCTGTTGCTATGCCACAGTTAGACTTGTTCATTGGGGCTGTTGCTATGCCACAGCTAGACTTGTTCAGTGGGGCTGTTGTTATGCCCCAGTTAGACTTGTTCAGTGGGGCTGTTGCTATGCTGTTGCTATGCCCCAGTTAGACTTGTTCAGTGGGGCTGTTGCTATGCCCCAGTTAGACTTGTTCAGTGGGGCTGTTGCTCTGCCACAGTTGGACTTGTTCAGTGGGGCTGTTGCTATGCCATATTTGGACTTGTTCAGTGGGGCTGTTGCTATGCCACAGTTAGACTTGTTCAGTGCGGCTGTTGCTATGCCACAGTTAGACTTGTTCAGTGGGGCTGTTGCTATGCCACAGCTAGACTTGTTCATTGGGGCTGTTGCTATGCCACAGCTAGACTTGTTCAGTGGGGCTGTTGTTATGCCGCAGTTAGACTTGTTCATTGGGGCTGTTGCTATGCCCCAGTTGGACTTGTTCAGTGGGGCTGTTGCTATGCCACAGTTGAACTAGTTCATTGGGGCTGTTGCTATGCCACAGCTAGACTTGTTCATTGGGGCTGTTGTTATGCCCCAGTTAGACTTGTTCAGTGGGGCTGTTGTTATGCCCCAGTTAGACTTGTTCAGTAGGGCTGTTGCTATGCCACAGTTAGACTTGTTCAGTGGGGCTGTTGCTATGCCACAGTTAGACTTGTTCAGTGGAGCTGTTGTTATGCCGCAGTTAGACTTGTTCATTGGGGCTGTTGCTATGCCACAGCTAGACTTGTTCAGTGGGGCTGTTGTTATGCCCCAGTTAGACTTGTTCAGTGGGGCTGTTGCTATGCTGTTGCTATGCCCCAGTTAGACTTGTTCATTGGGGCTGTTGCTATGCCACAGTTAGACTTGTTCAGTAGGGCTGTTGCTCTGCCACAGTTAGACTGGTTCAGTGGGGCTGTTGCTATGCTTTTGCTATGCCCCAATTAGACTTGTTCATTGGGGCTGTTGCTATGCCCCAGTTGGACTTGTTCAGTGGGGCTGTTGCTATTCTACAGTTGAACTAGTTCATTGGGGCTGTTGCTATGTCACAGCTAGACTTGTTCATTGGGGCTGTTGTTATGCCCCAGTTAGACTTGTTCAGTGGGGCTGTTGTTATGCCCCAGTTAGACTTGTTCAGTGGGGCTGTTGCTATGCTGTTGCTATGCCCCAGTTAGACTTGTTCATTGGGGCTGTTGCTATGCCACAGTTAGACTTGTTCAGTAGGGCTGTTGCTATGCCACAGTTAGACTTGTTCAGTGGGGCTGTTGCTATGCCACAGTTAGACTTGTTCAGTGCGGCTGTTGCTATGCCACAGTTAGACT
This sequence comes from Oncorhynchus kisutch, assembly GCF_002021735.2. Lineage (NCBI taxonomy): Eukaryota > Metazoa > Chordata > Actinopteri > Salmoniformes > Salmonidae > Oncorhynchus > Oncorhynchus kisutch. The sequence continues at coordinate 4,321,123 of NC_034193.2, forward strand.
TGTTCTGTGGGGCTGTTGCTATGCCACAGCTAGACTTGTTCATTGTGGCTGTTGCTATGCCACAGCTAGACTTTTTCAGTGGGGCTGTTGTTATGCCCCAGTTAGACTTGTTCAGTGGGGCTGTTGCTATGCTGTTGCTATGCCCCAGTTAGACTTGTTCATTGGGGCTGTTGCTATGCCACAGTTAGACTTGTTCAGTAGGGCTGTTGCTATGCCACAGTTAGACTGGTTCAGTGGGGCTGTTGCTATGCTTTTGCTATGCCCCAATTAGACTTGTTCATTGGGGCTGTTGCTATGCCCCAGTTGGACTTGTTCAGTGGGGCTGTTGCTATGCCACAGTTGAACTAGTTCATTGGGGCTGTTGCTATGCCACAGCTAGACTTGTCCATTGGGGCTGTTGTTATGCCCCAGTTAGACTTGTTCAGTGGGGCTGTTGTTATGTGGTTGCTATGCCCCAGTTAGACTTGTTCATTGGGGGTGTTGCTATGCCACAGTTGGACTTGTTCAGTGGGGCTGTTGCTATGCCCCAGTTAGACTTGTTCAGTGGGGCTGTTGCTATGCCACAGTTGGACTTGTTCAGTGGGGCTGTTGCTATGCCACAGTTAGACTTGTTCAGTGCGGCTGTTGCTATGCCACAGTTAGACTTGTTCATTGGGGCTGTTGCTATGCCACAGCTAGACTTGTTCAGTGGGGCTGTTGTTATGCCCCAGTTAGACTTGTTCAGTGGGGCTGTTGCTATGCTGTTGCTATGCCCCAGTTAGACTTGTTCATTGGGGCTGTTGCTATGCCCCAGTTGGACTTGTTCAGTGGGGCTGTTGTTATGTGGTTGCTATGCCCCAGTTAGACTTGTTCATTGGGGGTGTTGCTATGCCACAGTTGGACTTGTTCAGTGGGGCTGTTGCTATGCCCCAGTTAGACTTGTTCAGTGGGGCTGTTGCTATGCCACAGTTGGACTTGTTCAGTGGGGCTGTTGCTATGCCACAGTTAGACTTGTTCAGTGGTGCTGTTGTTATGCCCCAGTTAGACTTGTTCAGTGGGGCTGTTGCTCTGCCACAGTTGGACTTGTTCAGTGGGGCTGTTGCTATGCCACAGTTGGACTTGTTCAGTGGGGCTGTTGCTATGCCACAGTTAGACTTGTTCAGTGCGGCTGTTGCTATGCCACAGTTAGACTTGTTCAGTGGGGCTGTTGCTATGCCAAAGCTAGACTTGTTCATTGGGGCTGTTGCTATGCCACAGCTAGACTTGTTCAGTGGGGCTGTTGTTATGCCGCAGTTAGACTTGTTCATTGGGGCTGTTGCTATGCCACAGCTAGACTTGTTCAGTGGGGCTGTTGTTATGCCCCAGTTAGACTTGTTCAGTGGGGCTGTTGCTATGCTGTTGCTATGCCCCAGTTAGACTTGTTATTTGGGGCTGTTGCTATGCCCCAGTTGGACTTGTTCAGTGGGGCTGTTGCTATGCCACAGTTGAACTAGTTCATTGGGGCTGTTGCTATGCCACAGCTAGACTTGTTCATTGTGGCTGTTGTTATGCCCCAGTTAGACTTGTTCAGTGGGGCTGTTGTTATGCCCCAGTTAGACTTGTTCAGTGGGGCTGTTGCTATGCTGTTGCTATGCCCCAGTTAGACTTGTTCATTGGGGCTGTTGCTATGCCACAGTTAGACTTGTTCAGTAGGGCTGTTGCTATGCCACAGTTAGACTTGTTCAGTGGGGCTGTTGCTATGCCACAGTTAGACTTGTTCAGTGGGGCTGTTGCTATGCTTTTGCTATGCCCCAATTAGACTTGTTCATTGGGGCTGTTGCTATGCCCCAGTTGGACTTGTTCAGTGGGGCTGTTGCTATGCTGTTGCTATGCCCCAGTTAGACTTGTTCATTGGGGCTGTTGCTATGCCACAGTTAGACTTGTTCAGTAGGGCTGTTGCTATGCCACAGTTAGACTTGTTCAGTGGGGCTGTTGCTATGCCACAGTTAGACTTGTTCAGTGCGGCTGTTGCCATGCCACAGTTAGACTTGTTCAGTGGGGCTGTTGCTATGCCACAGCTAGACTTGTTCATTGGGGCTGTTGCTATGCCACAGCTAGACTTGTTCAGTGGGGCTGTTGTTATGCCGCAGTTAGACTTGTTCATTGGGGCTGTTGCTATGCCACAGCTAGACTTTTTCAGTGGGGCTGTTGTTATGCCCCAGTTAGACTTGTTCAGTGGGGCTGTTGCTATGCTGTTGCTATGCCCCAGTTAGACTTGTTCATTGGGGCTGTTGCTATGCCACAGTTAGACTTGTTCAGTAGGGCTGTTGCTATGCCACAGTTAGACTGGTTCAGTGGGGCTGTTGCTATGCTTTTGCTATGCCCCAATTAGACTTGTTCATTGGGGCTGTTGCTATGCCCCAGTTGGACTTGTTCAGTGGGGCTGTTGCTATGCCACAGTTGAACTAGTTCATTGGGGCTGTTGCTATGCCACAGCTAGACTTGTTCATTGGGGCTGTTGTTATGCCCCAGTTAGACTTGTTCAGTGGGGCTGTTGTTATGTGGTTGCTATGCCCCAGTTAGACTTGTTCATTGGGGGTGTTGCTATGCCACAGTTGGACTTGTTCAGTGGGGCTGTTGCTATGCCCCAGTTAGACTTGTTCAGTGGGGCTGTTGCTATGCCACAGTTGGACTTGTTCAGTGGGGCTGTTGCTATGCCACAGTTAGACTTGTTCAGTTGTGCTGTTGTTATGCCCCAGTTAGACTTGTTCAGTGGGGCTGTTGCTCTGCCACAGTTGGACTTGTGCAGTGGGGCTGTTGCTATGCCACAGTTGGACTTGTTCAGTGGGGCTGTTGCTATGCCACAGTTAGACTTGTTCAGTGCGGCTGTTGCTATGCCACAGTTAGACTTGTTCAGTGGGGCTGTTGCTATGCCACAGCTAGACTTGTTCAGTGGGGCTGTTGTTATGCCGCAGTTAGACTTGTTCATTGGGGCTGTTGCTATGCCACAGCTAGACTTGTTCAGTGGGGCTGTTGTTATGCCCCAGTTAGACTTGTTCAGTGGGGCTGTTGCTATGCTGTTGCTATGCCCCAGTTAGACTTGTTCATTGGGGCTGTTGCTATGCCCCAGTTGGACTTGTTCAGTGGGGCTGTTGTTATGTGGTTGCTATGCCCCAGTTAGACTTGTTCATTGGGGGTGTTGCTATGCCACAGTTGGACTTGTTCAGTGGGGCTGTTGCTATGCCCCAGTTAGACTTGTTCAGTGGGGCTGTTGCTATGCCACAGTTGGACTTGTTCAGTGGGGCTGTTGCTATGCCACAGTTAGACTTGTTCAGTGGGGCTGTTGCTATGCCACAGTTATACTTGTTCAGTGGGGCTGTTGCTATGCCACAGCTAGACTTGTTCATTGGGGCTGTTGCTATGCCACAGCTAGACTTGTTCAGTGGGGCTGTTGTTATGCCCCAGTTGGACTTGTTCAGTGGGGCTGTTGCTATGCTGTTGCTATGCCCCAGTTAGACTTGTTCATTGGGGCTGTTGCTATGCCACAGTTAGACTTGTTCAGTAGGGCTGTTGCTATGCCACAGTTAGACTTGTTCATTGGGGCTGTTGCTATGCTTTTGCTATGCCCCAATTAGACTTGTTCATTGGGGCTGTTGCTATGCCCCAGTTGGACTTGTTCAGTGGGGCTGTTGCTATGCCACAGTTGAACTTGTTCATTGGGGCTGTTGCTATGCCACAGTTGGACTTGTTCAGTGGGGCTGTTGCTATGCCCCAGTTAGACTTGTTCAGTGGGGCTGTTGCTATGCCACAGTTGGACTTGTTCAGTGGGGCTGTTGCTATGCCACAGTTAGACTTGTTCAGTGGGGCTGTTGCTCTGCCACAGTTGGACTTGTGCAGTGGGGCTGTTGCTATGCCACAGTTGGACTTGTTCAGTGGGGCTGTTGCTATGCCACAGTTAGACTTGTTCAGTGCGGCTGTTGCTATGCCACAGTTAGACTTGTTCAGTGGGGCTGTTGCTATGCCACAGCTAGACTTGTTCAGTGGGGCTGTTGTTATGCCGCAGTTAGACTTGTTCATTGGGGCTGTTGCTATGCCACAGCTAGACTTGTTCAGTGGGGCTGTTGTTATGCCCCAGTTAGACTTGTTCAGTGGGGCTGTTGCTATGCTGTTGCTATGCCCCAGTTAGACTTGTTCATTGGGGCTGTTGCTATGCCCCAGTTGGACTTGTTCAGTGGGGCTGTTGTTATGTGGTTGCTATGCCCCAGTTAGACTTGTTCATTGGGGGTGTTGCTATGCCACAGTTGGACTTGTTCAGTGGGGCTGTTGCTATGCCCCAGTTAGACTTGTTCAGTGGGGCTGTTGCTATGCCACAGTTGGACTTGTTCAGTGGGGCTGTTGCTATGCCACAGTTGGACTTGTTCAGTGGGGCTGTTGCTATGCCACAGTTAGACTTGTTCAGTGGGGCTGTTGCTATGCCACAGTTATACTTGTTCAGTGGGGCTGTTGCCAATCCACAGCTAGACTTGTTCATTGGGGCTGTTGCTATGCCACAGCTAGACTTGTTCAGTGGGGCTGTTGTTATGCCCCAGTTGGACTTGTTCAGTGGGGCTGTTGCTATGCTGTTGCTATGCCCCAGTTAGACTTGTTCATTGGGGCTGTTGCTATGCCACAGTTAGACTTGTTCAGTAGGGCTGTTGCTATGCCACAGTTAGACTTGTTCATTGGGGCTGTTGCTATGCTTTTGCTATGCCCCAATTAGACTTGTTCATTGGGGCTGTTGCTATGCCCCAGTTGGACTTGTTCAGTGGGGCTGTTGCTATGCCACAGTTGAACTTGTTCATTGGGGCTGTTGCTATGCCACAGCTAGACTTGTTCAGTGGGGCTGTTGCTATGCCCCTGTTAGACTTGTTCAGTGGGTCTGCTGCTATGCCACAGTTGGACTTGTTCAGTGGGGCTGTTGCTATGCTTTTGCTATGCCCCAATTAGACTTGTTCATTGGGGCTGTTGCTATGCTGTTGCTATGCCCCAGTTAGACTTGTTCATTGGGGCTGTTGCTATGCCACAGTTAGACTTGTTCAGTAGGGCTGTTGCTATGCCACAGTTAGACTTGTTCATTGGGGCTGTTGCTATGCTTTTGCTATGCCCCAATTAGACTTGTTCATTGGGGCTGTTGCTATGCCCCAGTTGGACTTGTTCAGTGGGGCTGTTGCTATGCCACAGTTGAACTTGTTCATTGGGGCTGTTGCTATGCCACAGCTAGACTTGTTCAGTGGGGCTGTTGCTATGCCCCAGTTGGACTTGTTCAGTGGGGCTGCTGCTATGCCACAGTTGGACTTGTTCAGTGGGGCTGTTGCTATGCTTTTGCTATGCCCCAATTAGACTTGTTCATTGGGGCTGTTGCTATGCCCCAGTTAGACTTGTTCAGTGGGACTGTTGCTATGCCCCAGTTAGACTTGTTCAAATCAAATCAAATCAAATCAAATTTATTTATATAGCCCTTCGTACATCAGCTGATATCTCAAAGTGCTGTACAGAAACCCAGCCTAAAACCCCAAACAGCAAGCAATGCAGGTGGAGAAGCACGGTGGCTAGGAAAAACTCCCTAGAAAGGCCAATACCTAGGAAGAAACCTAGAGAGGAACCAGGCTATGTGGGGTGGCCAGTCCTCTTCTGGCTGTGCCGGGTGGAGATTATAACAGAACATGGTCAAGATGTTCAATGTTCATAAATGACCAGCATGGTCGAATAATAATAAGGCAGAACAGTTGAAACTAGAGCAGCAGCACAGTCAGGTGGAAGTTGAAACTGGAGCAGCAGCATGGCCAGGTAGACTGGGGACAGCAAGGAGTCATCATGTCAGGTAGTCCTGGGGCATGGTCCTAGGGCTCAGGTCAGTTGAAACTGGAACAGCAGCATGGCCAGGTGGACTGGGGACAGCAAGGAGTCATCATGTCAGGTAGTCCTGGGGCATGGTCCTAGGGCTCAGGTCCTCCGAGAGAGAGAAAGAAAGAGAGAAGGAGAGAATTAGAGAACGCACACTTAGATTCACACAGGACACCGAATAGGACAGGAGAAGTACTCCAGATATAACAAACTGACCCCAGCCCCCCGACACATAAACTACTGCAGCATAAATACTGGAGGCTGAGACAGGAGGGGTCAGGAGACACTGTGGCCCCATCCGAGGACACCCCCGGACAGGGCCAAACAGGAAGGATATAACCCCACCCACTTTGCCAAAGCACAGCCCCCACACCACTAGAGGGATATCTTCAACCACCAACTTACCATCCTGAGACAAGGCTGAGTATAGCCCACAAAGATCTCCGCCACGGCACAACCCAAGGGGGGGGGGGGGGCGCCAACCCAGACAGGATGACCACAACAGTGAATCAACCCACTCAGGTGACGCACCCCCTCCAGGGACAGCATGAGAGAGCCCCAGCAAGCCAGTGACTCAGCCCCTGTAATAGGGTTAGAGGCAGAGAATCCCAGTGGAAAGAGGGGAACCGGCCAGGCAGAGACAGCAAGGGCGGTTCGTTGCTCCAGAGCCTTTCCGTTCACCTTCCCACTCCTGGGCCAGACTACATTGGGGCTGTTGCTATGCCACAGTTAGACTTGTTCAGTGGGGCTGTTGCTATGCCCCAGTTAGACTTGTTCAGTGGGGCTGTTGCTCTGCCACAGTTGGACTTGTTCAGTGGGGCTGTTGCTATGCCACAGTTAGACTTGTTCAGTGCGGCTGTTGCTATGCCACAGTTAGACTTGTTCAGTGGGGCTGTTGCTATGCCACAGCTAGACTTGTTCATTGGGGCTGTTGCTATGCCACAGCTAGACTTGTTCAGTGGGGCTGTTGTTATGCCGCAGTTAGACTTGTTCATTGGGGCTGTTGCTATGCCACAGTTAGACTTTTTCAGTGCGGCTGTTGCTATGCCACAGTTGGACTTGTTCAGTGGGGCTGTTGCTATGCTGTTGCTATGCCCCAGTTAGACTTGTTCATTGGGGCTGTTGCTATGCCACAGTTAGACTTGTTCAGTAGGGCTGTTGCTATGCCACAGTTAGACTGGTTCAGTGGGGCTGTTGCTATGCTTTTGCTATGCTCCAATTAGACTTGTTCATTGGGGCTGTTGCTATGCCCCAGTTGGACTTGTTCAGTGGGGCTGTTGCTATGCCACAGTTGAACTAGTTCATTGGGGCTGTTGCTATGCCACAGCTAGACTTGTTCATTGGGGCTGTTGTTATGCCCCAGTTAGACTTGTTCAGTGGGGCTGTTGTTATGTGGTTGCTATGCCCCAGTTAGACTTGTTCATTGGGGCTGTTGCTATGCCACAGTTGGACTTGTTCAGTGGGGCTGTTGCTATGCCCCAGTTAGACTTGTTCAGTGGGGCTGTTGCTATGCCACAGTTGGACTTGTTCAGTGGGGCTGTTGCTATGCCACAGTTAGACTTGTTCAGTGGTGCTGTTGTTATGCCCCAGTTAGACTTGTTCAGTGGGGCTGTTGCTCTGCCACAGTTGGACTTGTTCAGTGGGGCTGTTGCTATGCCACAGTTGGACTTGTTCAGTGGGGCTGTTGCTATGCCACAGTTAGACTTGTTCAGTGCGGCTGTTGCTATGCCACAGTTAGACTTGTTCAGTGGGGCTGTTGCTATGCCACAGCTAGACTTGTTCATTGGGGCTGTTGCTATGCCACAGCTAGACTTGTTCAGTGGGGCTGTTGTTATGCCGCTTTTAGACTTGTTCATTGGGGCTGTTGCTATGCCACAGCTAGACTTGTTCAGTGGGGCTGTTGTTATGCCCCAGTTAGACTTGTTCAGTGGGGCTGTTGCTATGCTGTTGCTATGCCCCAGTTAGACTTGTTCATTGGGGCTGTTGCTATGCCCCAGTTGGACTTGTTCAGTGGGGCTGTTGTTATGTGGTTGCTATGCCCCAGTTAGACTTGTTCATTGGGGGTGTTGCTATGCCACAGTTGGACTTGTTCAGTGGGGCTGTTGCTATGCCCCAGTTAGACTTGTTCAGTGGGGCTGTTGCTATGCCACAGTTGGACTTGTTCAGTGGGGCTGTTGCTATGCCACAGTTAGACTTGTTCAGTGGAGCTGTTGTTATGCCGCAGTTAGACTTGTTCATTGGGGCTGTTGCTATGCCACAGCTAGACTTGTTCAGTGGGGCTGTTGTTATGCCCCAGTTAGACTTGTTCAGTGGGGCTGTTGCTATGCTGTTGCTATGCCCCAGTTAGACTTGTTCATTGGGGCTGTTGCTATGCCACAGTTAGACTTGTTCAGTAGGGCTGTTGCTATGCCACAGTTAGACTGGTTCAGTGGGGCTGTTGCTATGCTTTTGCTATGCCCCAATTAGACTTGTTCATTGGGGCTGTTGCTATGCCCCAGTTGGACTTGTTCAGTGGGGCTGTTGCTATTCTACAGTTGAACTAGTTCATTGGGGCTGTTGCTATGTCACAGCTAGACTTGTTCATTGGGGCTGTTCTTATGCCCCAGTTAGACTTGTTCAGTGGGGCTGTTGTTATGCCCCAGTTAGACTTGTTCAGTGGGGCTGTTGCTATGCTGTTGCTATGCCCCAGTTAGACTTGTTCATTGGGGCTGTTGCTATGCCACAGTTAGACTTGTTCAGTAGGGCTGTTGCTATGCCACAGTTAGACTTGTTCAGTGGGGCTGTTGCTATGCCACAGTTAGACTTGTTCAGTGCGACTGTTGCTATGCCACAGTTAGACTTGTTCTGTGGGGCTGTTGCTATGCCACAGCTAGACTTGTTCATTGGGGCTGTTGCTATGCCACAGCTAGACTTTTTCAGTGGGGCTGTTGTTATGCCCCAGTTAGACTTGTTCAGTGGGGCTGTTGCTATGCTGTTGCTATGCCCCAGTTAGACTTGTTCATTGGGGCTGTTGCTATGCCACAGTTAGACTTGTTCAGTAGGGCTGTTGCTATGCCACAGTTAGACTGGTTCAGTGGGGCTGTTGCTATGCTTTTGCTATGCCCCAATTAGACTTGTTCAGTGGGGCTGTTGCTATGCCACAGTTAGACTTGTTCAGTGCGGCTGTTGCTATGCCACAGTTAGACTTGTTCAGTGGGGCTGTTGCTATGCCACAGCTAGACTTGTTCATTGGGGCTGTTGCTATGCCACAGCTAGACTTGTTCAGTGGGGCTGTTGTTATGCCGCAGTTAGACTTGTTCATTGGGGCTGTTGCTATGCCACAGCTAGACTTTTTCAGTGGGGCTGTTGTTATGCCCCAGTTAGACTTGTTCAGTGGGGCTGTTGCTATGCTGTTGCTATGCCCCAGTTAGACTTGTTCATTGGGGCTGTTGCTATGCCACAGTTAGACTTGTTCAGTAGGGCTGTTGCTATGCCACAGTTAGACTGGTTCAGTGGGGCTGTTGCTATGCTTTTGCTATGCTCCAATTAGACTTGTTCATTGGGGCTGTTGCTATGCCCCAGTTGGACTTGTTCAGTGGGGCTGTTGCTATGCCACAGTTGAACTAGTTCATTGGGGCTGTTGCTATGCCACAGCTAGACTTGTTCATTGGGGCTGTTGTTATGCCCCAGTTAGACTTGTTCAGTGGGGCTGTTGTTATGTGGTTGCTATGCCCCAGTTAGACTTGTTCATTGGGGCTGTTGCTATGCCACAGTTGGACTTGTTCAGTGGGGCTGTTGCTATGCCCCAGTTAGACTTGTTCAGTGGGGCTGTTGCTATGCCACAGTTGGACTTGTTCAGTGGGGCTGTTGCTATGCCACAGTTAGACTTGTTCAGTGGTGCTGTTGTTATGCCCCAGTTAGACTTGTTCAGTGGGGCTGTTGCTCTGCCACAGTTGGACTTGTTCAGTGGGGCTGTTGCTATGCCACAGTTGGACTTGTTCAGTGGGGCTGTTGCTATGCCACAGTTAGACTTGTTCAGTGCGGCTGTTGCTATGCCACAGTTAGACTTGTTCAGTGGGGCTGTTGCTATGCCACAGCTAGACTTGTTCATTGGGGCTGTTGCTATGCCACAGCTAGACTTGTTCAGTGGGGCTGTTGTTATGCCGCAGTTAGACTTGTTCATTGGGGCTGTTGCTATGCCACAGCTAGACTTGTTCAGTGGGGCTGTTGTTATGCCCCAGTTAGACTTGTTCAGTGGGGCTGTTGCTATGCTGTTGCTATGCCCCAGTTAGACTTGTTCATTGGGGCTGTTGCTATGCCCCAGTTGGACTTGTTCAGTGGGTCTGTTGTTATGTGGTTGCTATGCCCCAGTTAGACTTGTTCATTGGGGGTGTTGCTATGCCACAGTTGGACTTGTTCAGTGGGGCTGTTGCTATGCCCCAGTTAGACTTGTTCAGTGGGGCTGTTGCTATGCCACAGTTGGACTTGTTCAGTGGGGCTGTTGCTATGCCACAGTTAGACTTGTTCAGTGGAGCTGTTGTTATGCCGCAGTTAGACTTGTTCATTGGGGCTGTTGCTATGCCACAGCTAGACTTGTTCAGTGGGGCTGTTGTTATGCCCCAGTTAGACTTGTTCAGTGGGGCTGTTGCTATGCTGTTGCTATGCCCCAGTTAGACTTGTTCATTGGGGCTGTTGCTATGCCACAGTTAGACTTGTTCAGTAGGGCTGTTGCTATGCCACAGTTAGACTGGTTCAGTGGGGCTGTTGCTATGCTTTTGCTATGCCCCAATTAGACTTGTTCATTGGGGCTGTTGCTATGCCCCAGTTGGACTTGTTCAGTGGGGCTGTTGCTATTCTACAGTTGAACTAGTTCATTGGGGCTGTTGCTATGTCACAGCTAGACTTGTTCATTGGGGCTGTTGTTATGCCCCAGTTAGACTTGTTCAGTGGGGCTGTTGTTATGCCCCAGTTAGACTTGTTCAGTGGGGCTGTTGCTATGCTGTTGCTATGCCCCAGTTAGACTTGTTCATTGGGGCTGTTGCTATGCCACAGTTAGACTTGTTCAGTAGGGCTGTTGCTATGCCACAGTTAGACTTGTTCAGTGGGGCTGTTGCTATGCCACAGTTAGACTTGTTCAGTGCGACTGTTGCTATGCCACAGTTAGACTTGTTCTGTGGGGCTGTTGCTATGCCACAGCTAGACTTGTTCATTGGGGCTGTTGCTATGCCACAGCTAGACTTTTTCAGTGGGGCTGTTGTTATGCCCCAGTTAGACTTGTTCAGTGGGGCTGTTGCTATGCTGTTGCTATGCCCCAGTTAGACTTGTTCATTGGGGCTGTTGCTATGCCACAGTTAGACTTGTTCAGTAGGGCTGTTGCTATGCCACAGTTAGACTGGTTCAGTGGGGCTGTTGCTATGCTTTTGCTATGCCCCAATTAGACTTGTTCAGTGGGGCTGTTGCTATGCCACAGTTAGACTTGTTCAGTGGGGCTGTTGTTATGCCCCAGTTAGACTTGTTCAGTGGGGCTGTTGCTATGCTGTTGCTATGCCCCAGTTAGACTTGTTCATTGGGGCTGTTGCTATGCCACAGTTAGACTTGTTCAGTAGGGCTGTTGCTATGCCACAGTTAGACTTGTTCAGTGGGGCTGTTGCTATGCCACAGTTAGACTTGTTCAGTGCGACTGTTGCTATGCCACAGTTAGACTTGTTCTGTGGGGCTGTTGCTATGCCACAGCTAGACTTGTTCATTGGGGCTGTTGCTATGCCACAGCTAGACTTTTTCAGTGGGGCTGTTGTTATGCCCCAGTTAGACTTGTTCAGTGGGGCTGTTGCTATGCTGTTGCTATGCCCCAGTTAGACTTGTTCATTGGGGCTGTTGCTATGCCACAGTTAGACTTGTTCAGTAGGGCTGTTGCTATGCCACAGTTAGACTGGTTCAGTGGGGCTGTTGCTATGCTTTTGCTATGCCCCAATTAGACTTGTTCAGTGGGGCTGTTGCTATGCCACAGTTAGACTTGTTCAGTGCGGCTGTTGCTATGCCACAGTTAGACTTGTTCAGTGGGGCTGTTGCTATGCCACAGCTAGACTTGTTCATTGGGGCTGTTGCTATGCCACAGCTAGACTTGTTCAGTGGGGCTGTTGTTATGCCGCAGTTAGACTTGTTCATTGGGGCTGTTGCTATGCCACAGCTAGACTTTTTCAGTGGGGCTGTTGTTATGCCCCAGTTAGACTTGTTCAGTGGGGCTGTTGCTATGCTGTTGCTATGCCCCAGTTAGACTTGTTCATTGGGGCTGTTGCTATGCCACAGTTAGACTTGTTCAGTAGGGCTGTTGCTATGCCACAGTTAGACTGGTTCAGTGGGGCTGTTGCTATGCTTTTGCTATGCTCCAATTAGACTTGTTCATTGGGGCTGTTGCTATGCCCCAGTTGGACTTGTTCAGTGGGGCTGTTGCTATGCCACAGTTGAACTAGTTCATTGGGGCTGTTGCTATGCCACAGCTAGACTTGTTCATTGGGGCTGTTGTTATGCCCCAGTTAGACTTGTTCAGTGGGGCTGTTGTTATGTGGTTGCTATGCCCCAGTTAGACTTGTTCATTGGGGCTGTTGCTATGCCACAGTTGGACTTGTTCAGTGGGGCTGTTGCTATGCCCCAGTTAGACTTGTTCAGTGGGGCTGTTGCTATGCCACAGTTGGACTTGTTCAGTGGGGCTGTTGCTATGCCACAGTTAGACTTGTTCAGTGGTGCTGTTGTTATGCCCCAGTTAGACTTGTTCAGTGGGGCTGTTGCTCTGCCACAGTTGGACTTGTTCAGTGGGGCTGTTGCTATGCCACAGTTGGACTTGTTCAGTGGGGCTGTTGCTATGCCACAGTTAGACTTGTTCAGTGGGGCTGTTGCTATGCCACAGCTAGACTTGTTCATTGGGGCTGTTGCTATGCCACAGCTAGACTTGTTCAGTGGGGCTGTTGTTATGCCGCAGTTAGACTTGTTCATTGGGGCTGTTGCTATGCCACAGCTAGACTTGTTCAGTGGGGCTGTTGTTATGCCCCAGTTAGACTTGTTCAGTGGGGCTGTTGCTATGCTGTTGCTATGCCCCAGTTAGACTTGTTCATTGGGGCTGTTGCTATGCCCCAGTTGGACTTGTTCAGTGGGGCTGTTGTTATGTGGTTGCTATGCCCCAGTTAGACTTGTTCATTGGGGGTGTTGCTATGCCACAGTTGGACTTGTTCAGTGGGGCTGTTGCTATGCCCCAGTTAGACTTGTTCAGTGGGGCTGTTGCTATGCCACAGTTGGACTTGTTCAGTGGGGCTGTTGCTATGCCACAGTTAGACTTGTTCAGTGGAGCTGTTGTTATGCCGCAGTTAGACTTGTTCATTGGGGCTGTTGCTATGCCACAGCTAGACTTGTTCAGTGGGGCTGTTGTTATGCCCCAGTTAGACTTGTTCAGTGGGGCTGTTGCTATGCTGTTGCTATGCCCCAGTTAGACTTGTTCATTGGGGCTGTTGCTATGCCACAGTTAGACTTGTTCAGTAGGGCTGTTGCTATGCCACAGTTAGACTGGTTCAGTGGGGCTGTTGCTATGCTTTTGCTATGCCCCAATTAGACTTGTTCATTGGGGCTGTTGCTATGCCCCAGTTGGACTTGTTCAGTGGGGCTGTTGCTATTCTACAGTTGAACTAGTTCATTGGGGCTGTTGCTATGTCACAGCTAGACTTGTTCATTGGGGCTGTTGTTATGCCCCAGTTAGACTTGTTCAGTGGGGCTGTTGTTATGCCCCAGTTAGACTTGTTCAGTGGGGCTGTTGCTATGCTGTTGCTATGCCCCAGTTAGACTTGTTCATTGGGGCTGTTGCTATGCCACAGTTAGACTTGTTCAGTAGGGCTGTTGCTATGCCACAGTTAGACTTGTTCAGTGGGGCTGTTGCTATGCCACAGTTAGACTTGTTCAGTGCGGCTGTTGCTATGCCACAGTTAGACTTGTTCTGTGGGGCTGTTGCTATGCCACAGCTAGACTTGTTCATTGGGGCTGTTGCTATGCCACAGCTAGACTTTTTCAGTGGGGCTGTTGTTATGCCCCAGTTAGACTTGTTCAGTGGGGCTGTTGCTATGCTGTTGCTATGCCCCAGTTAGACTTGTTCATTGGGGCTGTTGCTATGCCACAGTTAGACTTGTTCAGTAGGGCTGTTGCTATGCCACAGTTAGACTGGTTCAGTGGGGCTGTTGCTATGCTTTTGCTATGCCCCAATTAGACTTGTTCATTGGGGCTGTTGCTATGCCCCAGTTGGACTTGTTCAGTGGGGCTGTTGCTATGCCACAGTTGAACTAGTTCATTGGGGCTGTTGCTATGCCACAGCTAGACTTGTTCATTGGGGCTGTTGTTATGCCCCAGTTAGACTTGTTCAGTGGGGCTGTTGTTATGTGGTTGCTATGCCCCAGTTAGACTTGTTCATTGGGGGTGTTGCTATGCCACAGTTGGTCTTGTTCAGTGGGGCTGTTGCTATGCCCCAGTTAGACTTGTTCAGTGGGGCTGTTGCTATGCCACAGTTGGACTTGTTCAGTGGGGCTGTTGCTATGCCACAGTTAGACTTGTTCAGTGCGGCTGTTGCTATGCCACAGTTAGACTTGTTCATTGGGGCTGTTGCTATGCCACAGCTAGACTTGTTCAGTGGGGCTGTTGTTATGCCCCAGTTAGACTTGTTCAGTGGGGCTGTTGCTATGCTGTTGCTATGCCCCAGTTAGACTTGTTCATTGGGGCTGTTGCTATGCCCCAGTTGGACTTGTTCAGTGGGGCTGTTGTTATGTGGTTGCTATGCCCCAGTTAGACTTGTTCATTGGGGGTGTTGCTATGCCACAGTTGGACTTGTTCAGTGGGGCTGTTGCTATGCCCCAGTTAGACTTGTTCAGTGGGGCTGTTGCTATGCCACAGTTGGACTTGTTCAGTGGGGCTGTTGCTATGCCACAGTTAGACTTGTTCAGTGGTGCTGTTGTTATGCCCCAGTTAGACTTGTTCAGTGGGGCTGTTGCTCTGCCACAGTTGGACTTGTTCAGTGGGGCTGTTGCTATGCCACAGTTGGACTTGTTCAGTGGGGCTGTTGCTATGCCACAGTTAGACTTGTTCAGTGCGGCTGTTGCTATGCCACAGTTAGACTTGTTCAGTGGGGCTGTTGCTATGCCACAGTTAGACTTGTTCAGTAGGGCTGTTGCTATGCCACAGTTAGACTGGTTCAGTGGGGCTGTTGCTATGCTTTTGCTATGCCCCAATTAGACTTGTTCAGTGGGGCTGTTGCTATGCCACAGTTAGACTTGTTCAGTGCGGCTGTTGCTATGCCACAGTTAGACTTGTTCAGTGGGGCTGTTGCTATGCCACAGCTAGACTTGTTCATTGGGGCTGTTGCTATGCCACAGCTAGACTTTTTCAGTGGGGCTGTTGTTATGCCCCAGTTAGACTTGTTCAGTGGGGCTGTTGCTATGCTGTTGCTATGCCCCAGTTAGACTTGTTCATTGGGGCTGTTGCTATGCCCCAGTTGGACTTGTTCAGTGGGGCTGTTGTTATGTGGTTGCTATGCCCCAGTTAGACTTGTTCATTGGGGGTGTTGCTATGCCACATTTGGACTTGTTCAGTGGGGCTGTTGCTATGCCCCAGTTAGACTTGTTCAGTGGGGCTGTTGCTATGCCACAGTTGGACTTGTTCAGTGGGGCTGTTGCTATGCCACAGTTAGACTTGTTCAGTGGAGCTGTTGTTATGCCGCAGTTAGACTTGTTCATTGGGGCTGTTGCTATGCCACAGCTAGACTTGTTCAGTGGGGCTGTTGTTATGCCCCAGTTAGACTTGTTCAGTGGGGCTGTTGCTATGCTGTTGCTATGCCCCAGTTAGACTTGTTCATTGGGGCTGTTGCTATGCCACAGTTAGACTTGTTCAGTAGGGCTGTTGCTATGCCACAGTTAGACTGGTTCAGTGGGGCTGTTGCTATGCTTTTGCTATGCCCCAATTAGACTTGTTCATTGGGGCTGTTGCTATGCCCCAGTTGGACTTGTTCAGTGGGGCTGTTGCTATTCTACAGTTGAACTAGTTCATTGGGGCTGTTGCTATGTCACAGCTAGACTTGTTCATTGGGGCTGTTGTTATGCCCCAGTTAGACTTGTTCAGTGGGGCTGTTGTTATGCCCCAGTTAGACTTGTTCAGTGGGGCTGTTGCTATGCTGTTGCTATGCCCCAGTTAGACTTGTTCATTGGGGCTGTTGCTATGCCACAGTTAGACTTGTTCAGTAGGGCTGTTGCTATGCCACAGTTAGACTTGTTCAGTGGGGCTGTTGCTATGCCACAGTTAGACTTGTTCAGTGCGGCTGTTGCTATGCCACAGTTAGACTTGTTCTGTGGGGCTGTTGCTATGCCACAGCTAGACTTGTTCATTGGGGCTGTTGCTATGCCACAGCTAGACTTTTTCAGTGGGGCTGTTGTTATGCCCCAGTTAGACTTGTTCAGTGGGGCTGTTGCTATGCTGTTGCTATGCCCCAGTTAGACTTGTTCATTGGGGCTGTTGCTATGCCACAGTTAGACTTGTTCAGTAGGGCTGTTGCTATGCCACAGTTAGACTGGTTCAGTGGGGCTGTTGCTATGCTTTTGCTATGCCCCAATTAGACTTGTTCATTGGGGCTGTTGCTATGCCCCAGTTGGACTTGTTCAGTGGGGCTGTTGCTATGCCACAGTTGAACTAGTTCATTGGGGCTGTTGCTATGCCACAGCTAGACTTGTTCATTGGGGCTGTTGTTATGTGGTTGCTATGCCCCAGTTAGACTTGTTCATTGGGGGTGTTGCTATGCCACAGTTGGACTTGTTCAGTGGGGCTGTTGCTATGCCCCAGTTAGACTTGTTCAGTGGGGCTGTTGCTATGCCACAGTTGGACTTGTTCAGTGGGGCTGTTGCTATGCCACAGTTAGACTTGTTCAGTGCGGCTGTTGCTATGCCACAGTTAGACTTGTTCATTGGGGCTGTTGCTATGCCACAGCTAGACTTGTTCAGTGGGGCTGTTGTTATGCCCCAGTTAGACTTGTTCAGTGGGGCTGTTGCTATGCTGTTGCTATGCCCCAGTTAGACTTGTTCATTGGGGCTGTTGCTATGCCCCAGTTGGACTTGTTCAGTGGGGCTGTTGTTATGTGGTTGCTATGCCCCAGTTAGACTTGTTCATTGGGGGTGTTGCTATGCCACAGTTGGACTTGTTCAGTGGGGCTGTTGCTATGCCCCAGTTAGACTTGTTCAGTGGGGCTGTTGCTATGCCACAGTTGGACTTGTTCAGTGGGGCTGTTGCTATGCCACAGTTAGACTTGTTCAGTGGTGCTGTTGTTATGCCCCAGTTAGACTTGTTCAGTGGGGCTGTTGCTCTGCCACAGTTGGACTTGTTCAGTGGGGCTGTTGCTATGCCACAGTTGGACTTGTTCAGTGGGGCTGTTGTTATGCCACAGTTAGACTTGTTCAGTGCGGCTGTTGCTATGCCACAGTTAGACTTGTTCAGTGGGGCTGTTGCTATGCCAAAGCTAGACTTGTTCATTGGGGCTGTTGCTATGCCACAGCTAGACTTGTTCAGTGGGGCTGTTGTTATGCCGCAGTTAGACTTGTTCATTGGGGCTGTTGCTATGCCACAGCTAGACTTGTTCAGTGGGGCTGTTGTTATGCCCCAGTTAGACTTGTTCAGTGGGGCTGTTGCTATGCTGTTGCTATGCCCCAGTTAGACTTGTTATTTGGGGTTGTTGCTATGCCCCAGTTGGACTTGTTCAGTGGGGCTGTTGCTATGCCACAGTTGAACTAGTTCATTGGGGCTGTTGCTATGCCACAGCTAGACTTGTTCATTGTGGCTGTTGTTATGCCCCAGTTAGACTTGTTCAGTGGGGCTGTTGTTATGCCCCAGTTAGACTTGTTCAGTGGGGCTGTTGCTATGCTGTTGCTATGCCCCAGTTAGACTTGTTCATTGGGGCTGTTGCTATGCCACAGTTAGACTTGTTCAGTAGGGCTGTTGCTATGCCACAGTTAGACTTGTTCAGTGGGGCTGTTGCTATGCCACAGTTAGACTTGTTCAGTGGGGCTGTTGCTATGCTTTTGCTATGCCCCAATTAGACTTGTTCATTGGGGCTGTTGCTATGCCCCAGTTGGACTTGTTCAGTGGGGCTGTTGCTATGCTGTTGCTATGCCCCAGTTAGACTTGTTCATTGGGGCTGTTGCTATGCCACAGTTAGACTTGTTCAGTAGGGCTGTTGCTATGCCACAGTTAGACTTGTTCAGTGGGGCTGTTGCTATGCCACAGTTAGACTTGTTCAGTGCGGCTGTTGCTATGCCACAGTTAGACTTGTTCAGTGGGGCTGTTGCTATGCCACAGCTAGACTTGTTCATTGGGGCTGTTGCTATGCCACAGCTAGACTTGTTCAGTGGGGCTGTTGTTATGCCGCAGTTAGACTTGTTCATTGGGGCTGTTGCTATGCCACAGCTAGACTTTTTCAGTGGGGCTGTTGTTATGCCCCAGTTAGACTTGTTCAGTGGGGCTGTTGCTATGCTGTTGCTATGCCCCAATTAGACTTGTTCATTGGGGCTGTTGCTATCCCCCAGTTGGACTTGTTCAGTGGGGCTGTTGCTATGCCACAGTTGAACTAGTTCATTGGGGCTGTTGCTATGCCACAGCTAGACTTGTTCATTGGGGCTGTTGTTATGCCCCAGTTAGACTTGTTCAGTGTGGCTGTTGTTATGTGGTTGCTATGCCCCAGTTAGACTTGTTCATTGGGGGTGTTGCTATGCCACAGTTGGACTTGTTCAGTGGGGCTGTTGCTATGCCCCAGTTAGACTTGTTCAGTGGGGCTGTTGCTATGCCACAGTTGGACTTGTTCAGTGGGGCTGTTGCTATGCCACAGTTAGACTTGTTCAGTGGTGCTGTTGTTATGCCCCACTTAGACTTGTTCAGTGGGGCTGTTGCTCTGCCACAGTTGGACTTGTGCAGTGGGGCTGTTGCTATGCCACAGTTGGACTTGTTCAGTGGGGCTGTTGCTATGCCACAGTTAGACTTGTTCAGTGCGGCTGTTGCTATGCCACAGTTAGACTTGTTCAGTGGGGCTGTTGCTATGCCACAGCTAGACTTGTTCAGTGGGGCTGTTGTTATGCCGCAGTTAGACTTGTTCATTGGGGCTGTTGCTATGCCACAGCTAGACTTGTTCAGTGGGGCTGTTGTTATGCCCCAGTTAGACTTGTTCAGTGGGGCTGTTGCTATGCTGTTGCTATGCCCCAGTTAGACTTGTTCATTGGGGCTGTTGCTATGCCCCAGTTGGACTTGTTCAGTGGGGCTCTTGTTATGTGGTTGCTATGCCCCAGTTAGACTTGTTCATTGGGGGTGTTGCTATGCCACAGTTGGACTTGTTCAGTGGGGCTGTTGCTATGCCCCAGTTAGACTTGTTCAGTGGGATTGTTGCTATGCCACAGTTGGACTTGTTCAGTGGGGCTGTTGCTATGCCACAGTTGGACTTGTTCAGTGGGGCTGTTGCTATGCCACAGTTAGACTTGTTCAGTGGGGCTGTTGCTATGCCACAGTTATACTTGTTCAGTGGGGCTGTTGCTATGCCACAGCTAGACTTGTTCATTGGGGCTGTTGCTATGCCACAGCTAGACTTGTTCAGTGGGGCTGTTGTTATGCCCCAGTTGGACTTGTTCAGTGGGGCTGTTGCTATGCTGTTGCTATGCCCCAGTTAGACTTGTTCATTGGGGCTGTTGCTATGCCACAGTTAGACTTGTTCAGTAGGGCTGTTGCTATGCCACAGTTAGACTTGTTCATTGGGGCTGTTGCTATGCTTTTGCTATGCCCCAATTAGACTTGTTCATTGGGGCTGTTGCTATGCCCCAGTTGGACTTGTTCAGTGGGGCTGTTGCTATGCCACAGTTGAACTTGTTCATTGGGGCTGTTGCTATGCCACAGCTAGACTTGTTCAGTGGGGCTGTTGCTATGCCCCAGTTAGACTTGTTCAGTGGGTCTGATGCTATGCCACAGTTGGACTTGTTCAGTGGGGCTGTTGCTATGCTTTTGCTATGCCCCAATTAGACTTGTTCATTGGGGCTGTTGCTATGCTGTTGCTATGCCCCAGTTAGACTTGTTCATTGGGGCTGTTGCTATGCCACAGTTAGACTTGTTCAGTAGGGCTGTTGCTATGCCACAGTTAGAATTGTTCATTGGGGCTGTTGCTATGCTTTTGCTATGCCCCAATTAGACTTGTTCATTGGGGCTGTTGCTATGCCCCAGTTGGACTTGTTCAGTGGGGCTGTTGCTATGCCACAGTTGAACTTGTTCAGTGGGGCTGTTGCTATGCTGTTGCTATGCCCCAGTTAGACTTGTTCATTGGGGCTGTTGCTATGCCACAGTTAGACTTGTTCAGTGGGGCTGTTGCTATGCCACAGTTAGACTTGTTCAGTGCGGCTGTTGCTATGCCACAGTTAGACTTGTTCTGTGGGGCTGTTGCTATGCCACAGCTAGACTTGTTCATTGGGGCTGTTGCTATGCCACAGCTAGACTTTTTCAGTGGGGCTGTTGTTATGCCCCAGTTAGACTTGTTCAGTGGGGCTGTTGCTATGCTGTTGCTATGCCCCAGTTAGACTTGTTCATTGGGGCTGTTGCTATGCCACAGTTAGACTTGTTCAGTAGGGCTGTTGCTATGCCACAGTTAGACTGGTTCAGTGGGGCTGTTGCTATGCTTTTGCTATGCCCCAATTAGACTTGTTCATTGGGGCTGTTGCTATGCCCCAGTTGGACTTGTTCAGTGGGGCTGTTGCTATGCCACAGTTGAACTAGTTCATTGGGGCTGTTGCTATGCCACAGCTAGACTTGTTCATTGGGGCTGTTGTTATGCCCCAGTTAGACTTGTTCAGTGGGGCTGTTGTTATGTGGTTGCTATGCCCCAGTTAGACTTGTTCATTGGGGGTGTTGCTATGCCACAGTTGGACTTGTTCAGTGGGGCTGTTGCTATGCCCCAGTTAGACTTGTTCAGTGGGGCTGTTGCTATGCCACAGTTGGACTTGTTCAGTGGGGCTGTTGCTATGCCACAGTTAGACTTGTTCAGTGCGGCTGTTGCTATGCCACAGTTAGACTTGTTCATTGGGGCTGTTGCTATGCCACAGCTAGACTTGTTCAGTGGGGCTGTTGTTATGCCCCAGTTAGACTTGTTCAGTGGGGCTGTTGCTATGCTGTTGCTATGCCCCAGTTAGACTTGTTCATTGGGGCTGTTGCTATGCCCCAGTTGGACTTGTTCAGTGGGGCTGTTGTTATGTGGTTGCTATGCCCCAGTTAGACTTGTTCATTGGGGGTGTTGCTATGCCACAGTTGGACTTGTTCAGTGGGGCTGTTGCTATGCCCCAGTTAGACTTGTTCAGTGGGGCTGTTGCTATGCCACAGTTGGACTTGTTCAGTGGGGCTGTTGCTATGCCACAGTTAGACTTGTTCAGTGGTGCTGTTGTTATGCCCCAGTTAGACTTGTTCAGTGGGGCTGTTGCTCTGCCACAGTTGGACTTGTTCAGTGGGGCTGTTGCTATGCCACAGTTGGACTTGTTCAGTGGGGCTGTTGCTATGCCACAGTTAGACTTGTTCAGTGCGGCTGTTGCTATGCCACAGTTAGACTTGTTCAGTGGGGCTGTTGCTATGCCAAAGCTAGACTTGTTCATTGGGGCTGTTGCTATGCCACAGCTAGACTTGTTCAGTGGGGCTGTTGTTATGCCGCAGTTAGACTTGTTCATTGGGGCTGTTGCTATGCCACAGCTAGACTTGTTCAGTGGGGCTGTTGTTATGCCCCAGTTAGACTTGTTCAGTGGGGCTGTTGCTATGCTGTTGCTATGCCCCAGTTAGACTTGTTATTTGGGGCTGTTGCTATGCCCCAGTTGGACTTGTTCAGTGGGGCTGTTGCTATGCCACAGTTGAACTAGTTCATTGGGGCTGTTGCTATGCCACAGCTAGACTTGTTCATTGTGGCTGTTGTTATGCCCCAGTTAGACTTGTTCAGTGGGGCTGTTGTTATGCCCCAGTTAGACTTGTTCAGTGGGGCTGTTGCTATGCTGTTGCTATGCCCCAGTTAGACTTGTTCAGTAGGGCTGTTGCTATGCCACAGTTAGACTTGTTCAGTGGGGCTGTTGCTATGCCACAGTTAGACTTGTTCAGTGGGGCTGTTGCTATGCTTTTGCTATGCCCCAATTAGACTTGTTCATTGGGGCTGTTGCTATGCCCCAGTTGGACTTGTTCAGTGGGGCTGTTGCTATGCTGTTGCTATGCCCCAGTTAGACTTGTTCATTGGGGCTGTTGCTATGCCACAGTTAGACTTGTTCAGTAGGGCTGTTGCTATGCCACAGTTAGACTTGTTCAGTGGGGCTGTTGCTATGCCACAGTTAGACTTGTTCAGTGCGGCTGTTGCTATGCCATAGTTAGACTTGTTCAGTGGGGCTGTTGCTATGCCACAGCTAGACTTGTTCATTGGGGCTGTTGCTATGCCACAGCTAGACTTGTTCAGTGGGGCTGTTGTTATGCCGCAGTTAGACTTGTTCATTGGGGCTGTTGCTATGCCACAGCTAGACTTTTTCAGTGGGGCTGTTGTTATGCCCCAGTTAGACTTGTTCAGTGGGGCTGTTGCTATGCTGTTGCTATGCCCCAGTTAGACTTGTTCATTGGGGCTGTTGCTATGCCACAGTTAGACTTGTTCAGTAGGGCTGTTGCTATGCCACAGTTACACTGGTTCAGTGGGGCTGTTGCTATGCTTTTGCTATGCCCCAATTAGACTTGTTCATTGGGGCTGTTGCTATCCCCCAGTTGGACTTGTTCAGTGGGGCTGTTGCTATGCCACAGTTGAACTAGTTCATTGGGGCTGTTGCTATGCCACAGCTAGACTTGTTCATTGGGGCTGTTGTTATGCCCCAGTTAGACTTGTTCAGTGTGGCTGTTGTTATGTGGTTGCTATGCCCCAGTTAGACTTGTTCATTGGGGGTGTTGCTATGCCACAGTTGGACTTGTTCAGTGGGGCTGTTGCTATGCCCCAGTTAGACTTGTTCAGTGGGGCTGTTGCTATGCCACAGTTGGACTTGTTCAGTGGGGCTGTTGCTATGCCACAGTTAGACTTGTTCAGTGGTGCTGTTGTTATGCCCCACTTAGACTTGTTCAGTGGGGCTGTTGCTATGCCACAGTTGGACTTGTTCAGTGGGGCTGTTGCTATGCCACAGTTAGACTTGTTCAGTGCGGCTGTTGCTATGCCACAGTTAGACTTGTTCAGTGGGGCTGTTGCTATGCCACAGCTAGACTTGTTCAGTGGGGCTGTTGTTATGCCGCAGTTAGACTTGTTCATTGGGGCTGTTGCTATGCCACAGCTAGACTTGTTCAGTGGGGCTGTTGTTATGCCCCAGTTAGACTTGTTCAGTGGGGCTGTTGCTATGCTGTTGCTATGCCCCAGTTAGACTTGTTCATTGGGGCTGTTGCTATGCCCCAGTTGGACTTGTTCAGTGGGGCTGTTGTTATGTGGTTGCTATGCCCCAGTTAGACTTGTTCATTGGGGGTGTTGCTATGCCACAGTTGGACTTGTTCAGTGGGGCTGTTGCTATGCCCCAGTTAGACTTGTTCAGTGGGGCTGTTGCTATGCCACAGTTGGACTTGTTCAGTGGGGCTGTTGCTATGCCACAGTTGGACTTGTTCAGTGGGGCTGTTGCTATGCCACAGTTAGACTTGTTCAGTGGGGCTGTTGCTATGCCACAGTTATACTTGTTCAGTGGGGCTGTTGCTATGCCACAGCTAGACTTGTTCATTGGGGCTGTTGCTATGCCACAGCTAGACTTGTTCAGTGGGGCTGTTGTTATGCCCCAGTTGGACTTGTTCAGTGGGGCTGTTGCTATGCTGTTGCTATGCCCCAGTTAGACTTGTTCATTGGGGCTGTTGCTATGCCACAGTTAGACTTGTTCAGTAGGGCTGTTGCTATGCCACAGTTAGACTTGTTCATTGGGGCTGTTGCTATGCTTTTGCTATGCCCCAATTAGACTTGTTCATTGGGGCTGTTGCTATGCCCCAGTTGGACTTGTTCAGTGGGGCTGTTGCTATGCCACAGTTGAACTTGTTCATTGGGGCTGTTGCTATGCCACAGCTAGACTTGTTCAGTGGGGCTGTTGCTATGCCCCAGTTAGACTTGTTCAGTGGGTCTGATGCTATGCCACAGTTGGACTTGTTCAGTGGGGCTGTTGCTATGCTTTTGCTATGCCCCAATTAGACTTGTTCATTGGGGCTGTTGCTATGCTGTTGCTATGCCCCAGTTAGACTTGTTCATTGGGGCTGTTGCTATGCCACAGTTAGACTTGTTCAGTAGGGCTGTTGCTATGCCACAGTTAGAATTGTTCATTGGGGCTGTTGCTATGCTTTTGCTATGCCCCAATTAGACTTGTTCATTGGGGCTGTTGCTATGCCCCAGTTGGACTTGTTCAGTGGGGCTGTTGCTATGCCACAGTTGAACTTGTTCATTGGGGCTGTTGCTATGCCACAGCTAGACTTGTTCAGTGGGGCTGTTGCTATGCCCCAGTTAGACTTGTTCAGTGGGGCTGCTGCTATGCCACAGTTGGACTTGTTCAGTGGGGCTGTTGCTATGCTTTTGCTATGCCCCAATTAGACTTGTTCATTGGGGCTGTTGCTATGCCCCAGTTAGACTTGTTCAGTGGGACTGTTGCTATGCCCCAGTTAGACTTGTTCATTGGGGCTGTTGCTATGCCACAGTTAGACTTGTTCAGTGGGGCTGTTGCTATGCCCCAGTTAGACTTGTTCAGTGGGGCTGTTGCTCTGCCACAGTTGGACTTGTTCAGTGGGGCTGTTGCTATGCCACAGTTAGACTTGTTCAGTGCGGCTGTTGCTATGCCACAGTTAGACTTGTTCAGTGGGGCTGTTGCTATGCCACAGCTAGACTTGTTCATTGGGGCTGTTGCTATGCCACAGCTAGACTTGTTCAGTGGGGCTGTTGTTATGCCGCAGTTAGACTTGTTCATTGGGGCTGTTGCTATGCCACAGCTAGACTTTTTCAGTGGGGCTGTTGTTATGCCCCAGTTAGACTTGTTCAGTGGGGCTGTTGCTATGCTGTTGCTATGCCCCAGTTAGACTTGTTCATTGGGGCTGTTGCTATGCCACAGTTAGACTTGTTCAGTAGGGCTGTTGCTATGCCACAGTTAGACTGGTTCAGTGGGGCTGTTGCTATGCTTTTGCTATGCTCCAATTAGACTTGTTCATTGGGGCTGTTGCTATGCCCCAGTTGGACTTGTTCAGTGGGGCTGTTGCTATGCCACAGTTGAACTAGTTCATTGGGGCTGTTGCTATGCCACAGCTAGACTTGTTCATTGGGGCTGTTGTTATGCCCCAGTTAGACTTGTTCAGTGGGGCTGTTGTTATGTGGTTGCTATGCCCCAGTTAGACTTGTTCATTGGGGGTGTTGCTATGCCACAGTTGGACTTGTTCAGTGGGGCTGTTGCTATGCCCCAGTTAGACTTGTTCAGTGGGGCTGTTGCTATGCCACAGTTAGACTTGTTCAGTGGTGCTGTTGTTATGCCCCAGTTAGACTTGTTCAGTGGGGCTGTTGCTCTGCCACAGTTGGACTTGTTCAGTGGGGCTGTTGCTATGCCACAGTTGGACTTGTTCAGTGGGGCTGTTGCTATGCCACAGTTAGACTTGTTCAGTGCGGCTGTTGCTATGCCACAGTTAGACTTGTTCAGTGGGGCTGTTGCTATGCCACAGCTAGACTTGTTCATTGGGGCTGTTGCTATGCCACAGCTAGACTTGTTCAGTGGGGCTGTTGTTATGCCGCAGTTAGACTTGTTCATTGGGGCTGTTGCTATGCCACAGCTAGACTTGTTCAGTGGGGCTGTTGTTATGCCCCAGTTAGACTTGTTCAGTGGGGCTGTTGCTATGCTGTTGCTATGCCCCAGTTAGACTTGTTCATTGGGGCTGTTGCTATGCCCCAGTTGGACTTGTTCAGTGGGGCTGTTGCTATGCCACAGTTGAACTAGTTCATTGGGGCTGTTGCTATGCCACAGCTAGACTTGTTCATTGGGGCTGTTGTTATGCCCCAGTTAGACTTGTTCAGTGGGGCTGTTGTTATGCCCCAGTTAGACTTGTTCAGTGGGGCTGTTGCTATGCTGTTGCTATGCCCCAGTTAGACTTGTTCATTGGGGCTGTTGCTATGCCACAGTTAGACTTGTTCAGTAGGGCTGTTGCTATGCCACAGTTAGACTTGTTCAGTGGGGCTGTTGCTATGCCACAGTTAGACTTGTTCAGTGCGGCTGTTGCTATGCCACAGTTAGACTTGTTCAGTGGGGCTGTTGCTATGCCACAGCTAGACTTGTTCATTGGGGCTGTTGCTATGCCACAGCTAGACTTGTTCAGTGGGGCTGTTGTTATGCCGCAGTTAGACTTGTTCATTGGGGCTTTTGCTATGCCACAGCTAGACTTGTTCAGTGGGGCTGTTGTTATGCCCCAGTTAGACTTGTTCAGTGGGGCTGTTGCTATGCTGTTGCTATGCCCCAGTTAGACTTGTTCATTGGGGCTGTTGCTATGCCACAGTTAGACTTGTTCAGTAGGGCTGTTGCTATGCCACAGTTAGACTGGTTCAGTGGGGCTGTTGCTATGCTTTTGCTATGCCCCAATTAGACTTGTTCATTGGGGCTGTTGCTATGCCCCAGTTGGACTTGTTCAGTGGGGCTGTTGCTATTCTACAGTTGAACTAGTTCATTGGGGCTGTTGCTATGTCACAGCTAGACTTGTTCATTGGGGCTGTTGTTATGCCCCAGTTAGACTTGTTCAGTGGGGCTGTTGTTATGCCCCAGTTAGACTTGTTCAGTGGGGCTGTTGCTATGCTGTTGCTATGCCCCAGTTAGACTTGTTCATTGGGGCTGTTGCTATGCCACAGTTAGACTTGTTCAGTAGGGCTGTTGCTATGCCACAGTTAGACTTGTTCAGTGGTGCTGTTGCTATGCCACAGTTAGACTTGTTCAGTGCGGCTGTTGCTATGCCACAGTTAGACTTGTTCAGTGGGGCTGTTGCTATGCCACAGCTAGACTTGTTCATTGGGGCTGTTGCTATGCCACAGCTAGACTTGTTCAGTGGGGCTGTTGTTATGCCGCAGTTAGACTTGTTCATTGGGGCTGTTGCTATGCCACAGCTAGACTTTTTCAGTGGGGCTGTTGTTATGCCCCAGTTAGACTTGTTCAGTGGGGCTGTTGCTATGCTGTTGCTATGCCCCAGTTAGACTTGTTCAGTAGGGCTGTTGCTATGCCACAGTTAGACTGGTTCAGTGGGGCTGTTGCTATGCTTTTGCTATGCCCCAATTAGACTTGTTCATTGGGGCTGTTGCTATGCCCCAGTTGGACTTGTTCAGTGGGGCTGTTGCTATGCCACAGTTGAACTAGTTCATTGGGGCTGTTGCTATGCCACAGCTAGACTTGTTCATTGGGGCTGTTGTTATGCCCCAGTTAGACTTGTTCAGTGGGGCTGTTGTTATGCCACAGCTAGACTTGTTCAGTGGGGCTGTTGTTATGCCGCAGTTAGACTTGTTCATTGGGGCTGTTGTTATGCCCCAGTTAGACTTGTTCAGTGGGGCTGTTGCTATGCTGTTGCTATGCCCCAGTTAGACTTGTTCATTGGGGCTGTTGCTATGCCCCAGTTGGACTTGTTCAGTGGGGCTGTTGTTATGTGGTTGCTATGCCCCAGTTAGACTTGTTCATTGGGGGTGTTGCTATGCCACAGTTGGACTTGTTCAGTGGGGCTGTTGCTATGCCCCAGTTAGACTTGTTCAGTGGGGCTGTTGCTATGCCACAGTTGGACTTGTTCAGTGGGGCTGTTGCTATGCCACAGTTAGACTTGTTCAGTGGTGCTGTTGCTATGCCACAGTTAGACTTGTTCAGTGCGGCTGTTGCTATGCCACAGTTAGACTTGTTCAGTGGGGCTGTTGCTATGCCACAGCTAGACTTGTTCATTGGGGCTGTTGCTATGCCACAGCTAGACTTGTTCAGTGGGGCTGTTGTTATGCCGCAGTTAGACTTGTTCATTGGGGCTGTTGCTATGCCACAGCTAGACTTTTTCAGTGGGGCTGTTGTTATGCCCCAGTTAGACTTGTTCAGTGGGGCTGTTGCTATGCTGTTGCTATGCCCCAGTTAGACTTGTTCAGTAGGGCTGTTGCTATGCCACAGTTAGACTGGTTCAGTGGGGCTGTTGCTATGCTTTTGCTATGCCCCAATTAGACTTGTTCATTGGGGCTGTTGCTATGCCCCAGTTGGACTTGTTCAGTGGGGCTGTTGCTATGCCACAGTTGAACTAGTTCATTGGGGCTGTTGCTATGCCACAGCTAGACTTGTTCATTGGGGCTGTTGTTATGCCCCAGTTAGACTTGTTCAGTGGGGCTGTTGTTATGCCACAGCTAGACTTGTTCAGTGGGGCTGTTGTTATGCCGCAGTTAGACTTGTTCATTGGGGCTGTTGTTATGCCCCAGTTAGACTTGTTCAGTGGGGCTGTTGCTATGCTGTTGCTATGCCCCAGTTAGACTTGTTCATTGGGGCTGTTGCTATGCCCCAGTTGGACTTGTTCAGTGGGGCTGTTGTTATGTGGTTGCTATGCCCCAGTTAGACTTGTTCATTGGGGGTGTTGCTATGCCACAGTTGGACTTGTTCAGTGGGGCTGTTGCTATGCCCCAGTTAGACTTGTTCAGTGGGGCTGTTGCTATGCCACAGTTGGACTTGTTCAGTGGGGCTGTTGCTATGCCACAGTTAGACTTGTTCAGTGGTGCTGTTGTTATGCCCCAGTTAGACTTGTTCAGTGGGGCTGTTGCTCTGCCACAGTTGGACTTGTTCAGTGGGGCTGTTGCTATGCCACAGTTGGACTTGTTCAGTGGGGCTGTTGCTATGCCACAGTTAGACTTGTTCAGTGCGGCTGTTGCTATGCCACAGTTAGACTTGTTCAGTGGGGCTGTTGCTATGCCACAGCTAGACTTGTTCATTGGGGCTGTTGCTATGCCACAGCTAGACTTGTTCAGTGGGGCTGTTGTTATGCCGCAGTTAGACTTGTTCATTGGGGCTGTTGCTATGCCACAGCTAGACTTGTTCAGTGGGGCTGTTGTTATGCCCCAGTTAGACTTGTTCAGTGGGGCTGTTGCTATGCTGTTGCTATGCCCCAGTTAGACTTGTTCATTGGGGCTGTTGCTATGCCCCAGTTGGACTTGTTCAGTGGGGCTGTTGCTATGCCACAGTTGAACTAGTTCATTGGGGCTGTTGCTATGCCACAGCTAGACTTGTTCATTGGGGCTGTTGTTATGCCCCAGTTAGACTTGTTCAGTGGGGCTGTTGTTATGCCCCAGTTAGACTTGTTCAGTGGGGCTGTTGCTATGCTGTTGCTATGCCCCAGTTAGACTTGTTCATTGGGGCTGTTGCTATGCCACAGTTAGACTTGTTCAGTAGGGCTGTTGCTATGCCACAGTTAGACTTGTTCAGTGGGGCTGTTGCTATGCCACAGTTAGACTTGTTCAGTGCGGCTGTTGCTATGCCACAGTTAGACTTGTTCAGTGGGGCTGTTGCTATGCCACAGCTAGACTTGTTCATTGGGGCTGTTGCTATGCCACAGCTAGACTTGTTCAGTGGGGCTGTTGTTATGCCGCAGTTAGACTTGTTCATTGGGGCTTT
Organism: Oncorhynchus kisutch; assembly: GCF_002021735.2. Classification (NCBI taxonomy): domain Eukaryota; kingdom Metazoa; phylum Chordata; class Actinopteri; order Salmoniformes; family Salmonidae; genus Oncorhynchus; species Oncorhynchus kisutch. Next base: position 4,350,621 of record NC_034193.2, read on the forward strand.
TGCTATGCCACAGCTAGACTTGTTCAGTGGGGCTGTTGTTATGCCCCAGTTAGACTTGTTCAGTGGGGCTGTTGCTATGCTGTTGCTATGCCCCAGTTAGACTTGTTCATTGGGGCTGTTGCTATGCCACAGTTAGACTTGTTCAGTAGGGCTGTTGCTATGCCACAGTTAGACTGGTTCAGTGGGGCTGTTGCTATGCTTTTGCTATGCCCCAATTAGACTTGTTCATTGGGGCTGTTGCTATGCCCCAGTTGGACTTGTTCAGTGGGGCTGTTGCTATTCTACAGTTGAACTAGTTCATTGGGGCTGTTGCTATGTCACAGCTAGACTTGTTCATTGGGGCTGTTGTTATGCCCCAGTTAGACTTGTTCAGTGGGGCTGTTGTTATGCCCCAGTTAGACTTGTTCAGTGGGGCTGTTGCTATGCTGTTGCTATGCCCCAGTTAGACTTGTTCATTGGGGCTGTTGCTATGCCACAGTTAGACTTGTTCAGTAGGGCTGTTGCTATGCCACAGTTAGACTTGTTCAGTGGTGCTGTTGCTATGCCACAGTTAGACTTGTTCAGTGCGGCTGTTGCTATGCCACAGTTAGACTTGTTCAGTGGGGCTGTTGCTATGCCACAGCTAGACTTGTTCATTGGGGCTGTTGCTATGCCACAGCTAGACTTGTTCAGTGGGGCTGTTGTTATGCCGCAGTTAGACTTGTTCATTGGGGCTGTTGCTATGCCACAGCTAGACTTTTTCAGTGGGGCTGTTGTTATGCCCCAGTTAGACTTGTTCAGTGGGGCTGTTGCTATGCTGTTGCTATGCCCCAGTTAGACTTGTTCAGTAGGGCTGTTGCTATGCCACAGTTAGACTGGTTCAGTGGGGCTGTTGCTATGCTTTTGCTATGCCCCAATTAGACTTGTTCATTGGGGCTGTTGCTATGCCCCAGTTGGACTTGTTCAGTGGGGCTGTTGCTATGCCACAGTTGAACTAGTTCATTGGGGCTGTTGTTATGCCCCAGTTAGACTTGTTCAGTGGGGCTGTTGTTATGTGGTTGCTATGCCCCAGTTAGACTTGTTCATTGGGGGTGTTGCTATGCCACAGTTGGACTTGTTCAGTGGGGCTGTTGCTATGCCCCAGTTAGACTTGTTCATTGGGGCTGTTGCTATGCCACAGTTAGACTTGTTCAGTGGGGCTGTTGCTATGCCCCAGTTAGACTTGTTCAGTGGGGCTGTTGCTATGCCACAGTTGGACTTGTTCAGTGGGGCTGTTGCTATGCCACAGTTGGACTTGTTCAGTGGGGCTGTTGCTATGCCACAGTTAGACTTGTTCAGTGGGGCTGTTGCTATGCTGTTGCTATGCCCCAGTTAGACTTGTTCATTGGGGCTGTTGCTATGCCCCAGTTGGACTTGTTCAGTGGGGCTGTTGTTATGTGGTTGCTATGCCCCAGTTAGACTTGTTCATTGGGGGTGTTGCTATGCCACAGTTGGACTTGTTCAGTGGGGCTGTTGCTATGCCCCAGTTAGACTTGTTCAGTGGGGCTGTTGCTATGCCACAGTTGGACTTGTTCAGTGGGGCTGTTGCTATGCCACAGTTAGACTTGTTCAGTGGTGCTGTTGTTATGCCCCAGTTAGACTTGTTCAGTGGGGCTGTTGCTCTGCCACAGTTGGACTTGTTCAGTGGGGCTGTTGCTATGCCACAGTTGGACTTGTTCAGTGGGGCTGTTGCTATGCCACAGTTAGACTTGTTCAGTGCGGCTGTTGCTATGCCACAGTTAGACTTGTTCAGTGGGGCTGTTGCTATGCCACAGCTAGACTTGTTCATTGGGGCTGTTGCTATGCCACAGCTAGACTTGTTCAGTGGGGCTGTTGTTATGCCGCAGTTAGACTTGTTCATTGGGGCTGTTGCTATGCCACAGCTAGACTTGTTCAGTGGGGCTGTTGTTATACCCCAGTTAGACTTGTTCAGTGGGGCTGTTGCTATGCTGTTGCTATGCCCCAGTTAGACTTGTTCATTGGGGCTGTTGCTATGCCCCAGTTGGACTTGTTCAGTGGGGCTGTTGCTATGCCACAGTTGAACTAGTTCATTGGGGCTGTTGCTATGCCACAGCTAGACTTGTTCATTGGGGCTGTTGTTATGCCCCAGTTAGACTTGTTCAGTGGGGCTGTTGTTATGCCCCAGTTAGACTTGTTCAGTGGGGCTGTTGCTATGCTGTTGCTATGCCCCAGTTAGACTTGTTCATTGGGGCTGTTGCTATGCCACAGTTAGACTTGTTCAGTAGGGCTGTTGCTATGCCACAGTTAGACTTGTTCAGTGGGGCTGTTGCTATGCCACAGTTAGACTTGTTCAGTGCGGCTGTTGCTATGCCACAGTTAGACTTGTTCAGTGGGGCTGTTGCTATGCCACAGCTAGACTTGTTCATTGGGGCTGTTGCTATGCCACAGCTAGACTTGTTCAGTGGGGCTGTTGTTATGCCGCAGTTAGACTTGTTCATTGGGGCTTTTGCTATGCCACAGCTAGACTTGTTCAGTGGGGCTGTTGTTATGCCCCAGTTAGACTTGTTCAGTGGGGCTGTTGCTATGCTGTTGCTATGCCCCAGTTAGACTTGTTCATTGGGGCTGTTGCTATGCCACAGTTAGACTTGTTCAGTAGGGCTGTTGCTATGCCACAGTTAGACTGGTTCAGTGGGGCTGTTGCTATGCTTTTGCTATGCCCCAATTAGACTTGTTCATTGGGGCTGTTGCTATGCCCCAGTTGGACTTGTTCAGTGGGGCTGTTGCTATTCTACAGTTGAACTAGTTCATTGGGGCTGTTGCTATGTCACAGCTAGACTTGTTCATTGGGGCTGTTGTTATGCCCCAGTTAGACTTGTTCAGTGGGGCTGTTGTTATGCCCCAGTTAGACTTGTTCAGTGGGGCTGTTGCTATGCTGTTGCTATGCCCCAGTTAGACTTGTTCATTGGGGCTGTTGCTATGCCACAGTTAGACTTGTTCAGTAGGGCTGTTGCTATGCCACAGTTAGACTTGTTCAGTGGTGCTGTTGCTATGCCACAGTTAGACTTGTTCAGTGCGGCTGTTGCTATGCCACAGTTAGACTTGTTCAGTGGGGCTGTTGCTATGCCACAGCTAGACTTGTTCATTGGGGCTGTTGCTATGCCACAGCTAGACTTGTTCAGTGGGGCTGTTGTTATGCCGCAGTTAGACTTGTTCATTGGGGCTGTTGCTATGCCACAGTTAGACTGGTTCAGTGGGGCTGTTGCTATGCTTTTGCTATGCCCCAATTAGACTTGTTCATTGGGGCTGTTGCTATGCCCCAGTTGGACTTGTTCAGTGGGGCTGTTGCTATGCCACAGTTGAACTAGTTCATTGGGGCTGTTGTTATGCCCCAGTTAGACTTGTTCAGTGGGGCTGTTGTTATGTGGTTGCTATGCCCCAGTTAGACTTGTTCATTGGGGGTGTTGCTATGCCACAGTTGGACTTGTTCAGTGGGGCTGTTGCTATGCCCCAGTTAGACTTGTTCATTGGGGCTGTTGCTATGCCACAGTTAGACTTGTTCAGTGGGGCTGTTGCTATGCCCCAGTTAGACTTGTTCAGTGGGGCTGTTGCTATGCCACAGTTGGACTTGTTCAGTGGGGCTGTTGCTATGCCACAGTTGGACTTGTTCAGTGGGGCTGTTGCTATGCCACAGTTAGACTTGTTCAGTGGGGCTGTTGCTATGCCACAGTTATACTTGTTCAGTGGGGCTGTTGCTATGCCACAGCTAGACTTGTTCATTGGGGCTGTTGCTATGCCACAGCTAGACTTGTTCAGTGGGGCTGTTGCTATGCCCCAGCTGGACTTGTTCAGTGGGGCTGTTGCTATGCCACAGTTGAACTTGTTCATTGGGGCTGTTGCTATGCCACAGCTAGACTTGTTCATTGGGGCTGTTGCTATGCCACAGCTAGACTTGTTCAGTGGGGCTGTTGTTATGCCCCAGTTGGACTTGTTCAGTGGGGCTGTTGTTATGCCCCAGTTAGATTTGTTCAGTGGGGCTGTTGCTATGCTGTTGCTATGCCCCAGTTAGACTTGTTCATTGGGGCTGTTGCTATGCCACAGTTAGACTTGTTCAGTAGGGCTGTTGCTATGCCACAGTTAGACTTGTTCATTGGGGCTGTTGCTATGCTTTTGCTATGCCCCAATTAGACTTGTTCATTGGGGCTGTTGCTATGCCCCAGTTGGACTTGTTCAGTGGGGCTGTTGCTATGCCACAGTTGAACTTGTTCATTGGGGCTGTTGCTATGCCACAGCTAGACTTGTTCAGTGGGGCTGTTGCTATGCCCCAGTTAGACTTGTTCAGTGGGGCTGCTGCTATGCCACAGTTGGACTTGTTCAGTGGGGCTGTTGCTATGCTTTTGCTATGCCCCAATTAGACTTGTTCATTGGGGCTGTTGCTATGCCCCAGTTAGACTTGTTCAGTGGGACTGTTGCTATGCCCCAGTTAGACTTGTTCATTGGGGCTGTTGCTATGCCACAGTTAGACTTGTTCAGTGGGGCTGTTGCTATGCCCCAGTTAGACTTGTTCAGTGGGGCTGTTGCTCTGCCACAGTTGGACTTGTTCAGTGGGGCTGTTGCTATGCCACAGTTGGACTTGTTCAGTGGGGCTGTTGCTATGCCACAGTTAGACTTGTTCAGTGCGGCTGTTGCTATGCCACAGTTAGACTTGTTCAGTGGGGCTGTTGCTATGCCACAGCTAGACTTGTTCAGTGGGGCTGTTGTTATGCCGCAGTTAGACTTGTTCATTGGGGCTGTTGCTATGCCACAGCTAGACTTGTTCAGTGGGGCTGTTGTTATGCCCCAGTTAGACTTGTTCAGTGGGGCTGTTGCTATGCTGTTGCTATGCCCCAGTTAGACTTGTTCATTGGGGCTGTTGCTATGCCCCAGTTGGACTTGTTCAGTGGGGCTGTTGCTATGCCACAGTTGAACTAGTTCATTGGGGCTGTTGCTATGCCACAGCTAGACTTGTTCATTGGGGCTGTTGTTATGCCCCAGTTAGACTTGTTCAGTGGGGCTGTTGTTATGCCCCAGTTAGACTTGTTCAGTGGGGCTGTTGCTATGCTGTTGCTATGCCCCAGTTAGACTTGTTCATTGGGGCTGTTGCTATGCCACAGTTAGACTTGTTCAGTAGGGCTGTTGCTATGCCACAGTTAGACTTGTTCAGTGGGGCTGTTGCTATGCCACAGTTAGACTTGTTCAGTGCGGCTGTTGCTATGCTTTTGCTATGCCCCAATTAGACTTGTTCATTGGGGCTGTTGCTATGCCCCAGTTAGACTTGTTCAGTGGGACTGTTGCTATGCCCCAGTTAGACTTGTTCATTGGGGCTGTTGCTATGCCACAGTTAGACTTGTTCAGTGGGGCTGTTGCTATGCCCCAGTTAGACTTGTTCAGTGGGGCTGTTGCTCTGCCACAGTTGGACTTGTTCAGTGGGGCTGTTGCTATGCCACAGTTGGACTTGTTCAGTGGGGCTGTTGCTATGCCACAGTTAGACTTGTTCAGTGCGGCTGTTGCTATGCCACAGTTAGACTTGTTCAGTGGGGCTGTTGCTATGCCACAGCTAGACTTGTTCAGTGGGGCTGTTGTTATGCCGCAGTTAGACTTGTTCATTGGGGCTGTTGCTATGCCACAGCTAGACTTGTTCAGTGGGGCTGTTGTTATGCCCCAGTTAGACTTGTTCAGTGGGGCTGTTGCTATGCTGTTGCTATGCCCCAGTTAGACTTGTTCATTGGGGCTGTTGCTATGCCCCAGTTGGACTTGTTCAGTGGGGCTGTTGCTATGCCACAGTTGAACTAGTTCATTGGGGCTGTTGCTATGCCACAGCTAGACTTGTTCATTGGGGCTGTTGTTATGCCCCAGTTAGACTTGTTCAGTGGGGCTGTTGTTATGCCCCAGTTAGACTTGTTCAGTGGGGCTGTTGCTATGCTGTTGCTATGCCCCAGTTAGACTTGTTCATTGGGGCTGTTGCTATGCCACAGTTAGACTTGTTCAGTAGGGCTGTTGCTATGCCACAGTTAGACTTGTTCAGTGGGGCTGTTGCTATGCCACAGTTAGACTTGTTCAGTGCGGCTGTTGCTATGCCACAGTTAGACTTGTTCAGTGGGGCTGTTGTTATGCCGCAGTTAGACTTGTTCATTGGGGCTGTTGCTATGCCACAGCTAGACCTTTTCAGTGGGGCTGTTGTTATGCCCCAGTTAGACTTGTTCAGTGGGGCTGTTGCTATGCTGTTGCTATGCCCCAGTTAGACTTGTTCATTGGGGCTGTTGCTATGCCACAGTTAGACTTGTTCAGTAGGGCTGTTGCTATGCCACAGTTAGACTTGTTCATCCCCATCCAAGATGGCGTAGCAGTAAGTCGTCCTGTCGTGTCGTGTCCCTGTATATTTTGTTTATATTTTGTTTATTTTTCGTTTTTTTACATATTTTTCGTTTTTTACATAGCTATCCCTTTAAAAACATTTTGCTAAACCTAAGCTTCCAAATACGCTGGATCTTCACAACTAGCTATCTAGCTAAACTGCAACCCTGGATGATTACCCCTGGCTAGCGTTTCCACCCACTTAGCTTGAAGCTAGCCCGGCCTGCGCTACCACCGTAGCATACTCCTGAGCTACAATACCCGGGCCCACGACCGGTCTATCGATGTCACCGCATGAAGAGGAATAAATAGACTCACCCCATCGCGACGTCCCCCAAAGGCTAACTCTCTAGCCCTCGCTATCTCCCTGCTTGCTAATTCGGCCTGCTAACTGCTAGCTTGTCCAGCTCCGGTCCGCTAACTGCTACCTTGTCTAGCCCGGGCCTACAAACTGTTAGCTTGTTAGCACAGGCCTGCTAACCGCCTGAATCGTCGCGTCCCAAACGCCCACCGGACCCATATTTACTTTCTATCTCTTTTGACTTTTAATTTGTTTATACCTTCCGGAAACCTGCCTCACCCAATGTGATACGGAATCGCTATTATTTTTTATTTATTTTTAGAACACACTCAAGAACCTCCAGAAGCTAACCAGCTAACTAGCTACAAGCTATTTAGTCATTGTTCGTTTTTTTTACCTGGATAACACTCGCCAGTCCAGCTTCCCTTCCCCATCCACCGCTGCCCCCTGGACACTGATCTCTTGGCTACATAGCTGATGCACGCTGGACTGTCCATAAATCACGGTACTCCATTCTGCTTGTTTGTTTTATCTGTTGGCCCCGTTGCCTAGTCTACGCCATTTTACCTGCTGTTGTTGTGCTAGCTGATTAGCTGTTGTCTCACCTACTGTTTTAGCTAGCTTTCCCAATTCAACACCTGTGATTACTGTATGCCTCGCTGTATGTCTCTCTCAAATGTCAATATGCCTTGTATACTGTTGTTCAGGTTAGTTATCATTGTTTTAGTTCACATTGGAGCCCCTAGTTCCACTCTTCATACCCCTGATAACTCCTTTGTCCCACCTCCCACACATGCGGTGACCTCACCCATTACTACCAGCATGTCCAGAGATACAACCTCTCTCATCATCACCCAGTGCCTGGGCTTACCTCCGCTGTACCCGCACCCCACCATACCCCTGTCTGCGCATTATGCCCTGAATATATTCTACCATGCCCAGAAACCTGCTCCTCTTATTCTCTGTCCCCAACGCTCTAGGCGACCAGTTTTGATAGCCTTTAGCCGCACCCTCATACTACTCCTTCTCTGTTCCGCGGGTGATGTGGAGGTAAACCCAGGCCCTGCATGTCCTCAGGCACCCTCATTTGTTGACTTCTGTGTTCGAAAAAGCCTTGGTTTCATGCATGTCAACATCAGAAGCCTCCTCCCTAAGTTTGTCTTACTCACTGCTTTAGCACACTCTGCTAACCCTGATGTCCTTGCTGTGTCTGAATCCTGGCTCAGGAAGGCCACCAAAAATTCAGAGATTTCCATACCCAACTATAACATCTTCCGTCAAGATAGAACTGCCAAAGGGGGAGGAGTTGCAGTTTACTGCAGAGATGGCCTGCAAAGTAATGTCATACTTTCCAGGTCCATACCCAAACAGTTCGAACTACTAATTTTGAAAATTACTCTCTCCAGAAATAAGTCTCTCACGGTTGCCGCCTGCTACCGACCCCCCTCAGCTCCCAGCTGTGCCCTGGACACCATTTGTGAATTGATCGCCCCCCATCTAGCTTCAGAGTTTGTTCTGTTAGGTGACCTAAACTGGGATATGCTTAACACCCCGCCAGTCCTACAATCTAAGCTAGATGCCCTCAATCTCACACAAATCATCAAGGAACCCACCAGGTACAACCCTAACTCTGTAAACAAGGGCACCCTCATAGACGTCATCCTGACCAACTGGCCCTCCAAATACACCTCCGCTGTCTTCAACCAGGATCTCAGCGATCACTGCCTCATTGCCTGTATCCGCTACGGAGCCGCAGTCAAACGACCACCCCTCATCACTGTCAAACGCTCCCTAAAACACTTCTGTGAGCAGGCCTTTCTAATCGACCTGGCCCGGGTATCCTGGAAGGACATTGACCTCATCCCGTCAGTTGAGGATGCCTGGTCATTCTTTAAAAGTAACTTCCTCACCATTTTAGATAAGCATGCTCCGTTCAAAAAATGCAGAACTAAGAACAGATACAGCCCTTGGTTCACCCCAGACCTGACTGCCCTCGACCAGCACAAAAACATCCTGTGGCGGACTGCAATAGCATCGAATAGTCCCCGTGATATGCAACTGTTCAGGGAAGTCCGGAACCAATACACGCAGTCAGTCAGGAAAGCTAAGGCCAGCTTCTTCAGGCAGAAGTTTGCATCCTGTAGCTCCAACTCCAAAAAGTTCTGGGACACTGTGAAGTCCATGGAGAACAAGAGCACCTCCTCCCAGCTGCCCACTGCACTGAGGCTAGGTAACACGGTCACCACTGATAAATCCATGATTATCGAAAACTTCAATAAGCATTTCTCAACGGCTGGCCATGCCTTCCGCCTGGCTACTTCAACCTCGGCCAACAGCTCCGCCCCCCCCGCAGCTCCTCGCCCAAGCCTCTCCAGGTTCTCCTTCACCCAAATCCAGATAGCAGATGTTCTGAAAGAGCTGCAAAACCTGGACCCGTACAAATCAGCTGGGCTTGACAATCTGGACCCTCTATTTCTGAAACTATCTGCCACCATTGTCGCAACCCCTATTACCAGCCTGTTCAACCTCTCTTTCATCTCGTCTGAGATCCCCAAGGATTGGAAAGCTGCCGCAGTCATCCCCCTCTTCAAAGGGGGAGACACCCTGGACCCAAACTGTTACAGACCTATATCCATCCTGCCCTGCCTATCTAAGGTCTTCGAAAGCCAAGTCAACAAACAGGTCACTGACCATCTCGAATCCCACCGTACCTTCTCCGCTGTGCAATCTGGTTTCCGAGCCGGTCATGGGTGCACCTCAGCCACACTCAAGGTACTAAACGACATCATAACCGCCATCGATAAAAGACAGTACTGTGCAGCCGTCTTCATCGACCTCGCCAAGGCTTTCGACTCTGTCAATCACCATATTCTTATCGGCAGACTCAGTAGCCTCGGTTTTTCGGATGACTGCCTTGCCTGGTTCACCAATTACTTTGCAGACAGAGTTCAGTGTGTCAAATCGGAGGGCATGCTGTCCGGTCCTCTGGCAGTCTCTATGGGGGTGCCACAGGGTTCAATTCTCGGGCCGACTCTTTTCTCTGTGTATATCAATGATGTTGCTCTTGCTGCGGGCGATTCCCTGATCCACCTCTACGCAGACGACACCATTCTATATACTTTCGGCCCGTCTTTGGACACTGTGCTATCTAACCTCCAAACACGCTTCAATGCCATACAACACTCCTTCCGTGGCCTCCAACTGCTCTTAAACGCTAGTAAAACCAAATGCATGCTTTTCAACCGGTCGCTGCCTGCACCTGCATGCCCGACTAGCATCACCACCCTGGATGGTTCCGACCTAGAATATGTGGACGTCTATAAGTACCTAGGTGTCTGGCTAGACTGCAAACTCTCCTTCCAGACTCATATCAAACATCTCCAATCGAAAATCAAATCAAGAGTCGGCTTTCTATTCCGCAACAAAGCCTCCTTCACTCAAGCCGCCAAGCTTACCCTAGTAAAACTGACTATCCTACCGATCCTCGACTTCGGCGATGTCATCTACAAAATGGCTTCCAACACTCTACTCAGCAAACTGGATGCAGTCTATCACAGTGCCATCCGTTTTGTCACTAAAGCACCTTATACTACCCACCACTGCGACTTGTATGCTCTAGTCGGCTGGCCCTCGCTACATATTCGTCGCCAGACCCACTGGCTCCAGGTCATCTACAAGTCTATGCTAGGTAAAGCTCCGCCTTATCTCAGCTCACTGGTCACGATGGCAACACCCATCCGTAGCACGCGCTCCAGCAGGTGTATCTCACTGATCATCCCTAAAGCCAACACCTCATTTGGCACCTTTCGTTCCAGTACTCTGCTGCCTGTGACTGGAACGAATTGCAAAAATCGCTGAAGTTGGAGACTTTCATCTCCCTCACCAACTTCAAACATCAGCTATCTGAGCAGCTAACCGATCGCTGCAGCTGTACATAGTCTATTGGTAAATAGCCCACCCTTTTCACCTACCTCATCCCCGTACTGTTTTTATTTATTTACTTTTCTGCTCTTCTGCACACCAATATCTCTACCTGTACATGACCATCTGATCTTTTATCACTCCAGTGTTAATCTGCAAAATTGTAATTATTTGCCTACCTCCTCATGCCTTTTGCACACATTGTATATAGACCCCCCCTTCGTTTTCTACTGTGTTATTGACTTGTTAATTGTTTACTCCATGTGTAACTCTTTGTTGTATGCTCACACTGCTATGCTTTATCTTGGCCAGGTCGCAGTTGCAAATGAGAACTTGTTCTCAACTAGCCTACCTGGTTAAATAAAGGTGAAATAAAAAGAAAATAAAAAAATTTCAGTAGGGCTGTTGCTATGCCACAGTTAGACTTGTTCAGTGGGGCTGTTGCTATGCCACAGTTAGACTTGTTCAGTGCGGCTGTTGCTATGCCACAGTTAGACTTGTTCAGTGGGGCTGTTGCTATGCCACAGCTAGACTTGTTCATTGGGGCTGTTGCTATGCCACAGCTAGACTTGTTCAGTGGGGCTGTTGTTATGCCGCAGTTAGACTTGTTCATTGGGGCTGTTGCTATGCCACAGCTAGACTTTTTCAGTGGGGCTGTTGTTATGCCCCAGTTAGACTTGTTCAGTGGGGCTGTTGCTATGCTGTTGCTATGCCCCAGTTAGACTTGTTCAGTAGGGCTGTTGCTATGCCACAGTTAGACTGGTTCAGTGGGGCTGTTGCTATGCTTTTGCTATGCCCCAATTAGACTTGTTCATTGGGGCTGTTGCTATGCCCCAGTTGGACTTGTTCAGTGGGGCTGTTGCTATGCCACAGTTGAACTAGTTCATTGGGGCTGTTGCTATGCCACAGCTAGACTTGTTCATTGGGGCTGTTGTTATGCCCCAGTTAGACTTGTTCAGTGGGGCTGTTGTTATGTGGTTGCTATGCCCCAGTTAGACTTGTTCATTGGGGGTGTTGCTATGCCACAGTTGGACTTGTTCAGTGGGGCTGTTGCTATGCCCCAGTTAGACTTGTTCAGTGGGGCTGTTGCTATGCCACAGTTGGACTTGTTCAGTGGGGCTGTTGCTATGCCACAGTTAGACTTGTTCAGTGGTGCTGTTGTTATGCCCCAGTTAGACTTGTTCAGTGGGGCTGTTGCTATGCCCCAGTTAGACTTGTTCATTGGGGCTGTTGCTATGCCACAGTTAGACTTGTTCAGTGGGGCTGTTGCTATGCCCCAGTTAGACTTGTTCAGTGGGGCTGTTGCTATGCCACAGTTGGACTTGTTCAGTGGGGCTGTTGCTATGCCACAGTTAGACTTGTTCAGTGGGGCTGTTGCTATGCCACAGTTATACTTGTTCAGTGGGGCTGTTGCTATGCCACAGCTAGACTTGTTCATTGGGGCTGTTGCTATGCCACAGCTAGACTTGTTCAGTGGGGCTGTTGTTATGCCGCAGTTAGACTTGTTCATTGGGGCTGTTGCTATGCCACAGCTAGACTTGTTCAGTGGGGCTGTTGTTATGCCACAGTTAGACTTGTTCATTGGGGCTGTTGTTATGCCCCAGTTAGACTTGTTCAGTGGGGCTGTTGCTATGCCCCAGCTGGACTTGTTCAGTGGGGCTGTTGCTATGCCACAGTTGAACTTGTTCATTGGGGCTGTTGCTATGCCACAGCTAGACTTGTTCAGTGGGGCTGTTGTTATGCCCCAGTTAGACTTGTTCAGTGGGGCTGTTGTTATGCCCCAGTTAGATTTGTTCAGTGGGGCTGTTGCTATGCTGTTGCTATGCCCCAGTTAGACTTGTTCATTGGGGCTGTTGCTATGCCACAGTTAGACTTGTTCAGTAGGGCTGTTGCTATGCCACAGTTAGACTTGTTCATTGGGGCTGTTGCTATGCTTTTGCTATGCCCCAATTAGACTTGTTCATTGGGGCTGTTGCTATGCCCCAGTTGGACTTGTTCAGTGGGGCTGTTGCTATGCCCCAGCTGGACTTGTTCAGTGGGGCTGTTGCTATGCCACAGTTGAACTTGTTCATTGGGGCTGTTGCTATGCCACAGCTAGACTTGTTCATTGGGGCTGTTGCTATGCCACAGCTAGACTTGTTCAGTGGGGCTGTTGTTATGCCCCAGTTAGACTTGTTCAGTGGGGCTGTTGTTATGCCCCAGTTAGATTTGTTCAGTGGGGCTGTTGCTATGCTGTTGCTATGCCCCAGTTAGACTTGTTCATTGGGGCTGTTGCTATGCCACAGTTAGACTTGTTCAGTAGGGCTGTTGCTATGCCACAGTTAGACTTGTTCATTGGGGCTGTTGCTATGCTTTTGCTATGCCCCAATTAGACTTGTTCATTGGGGCTGTTGCTATGCCCCAGTTGGACTTGTTCAGTGGGGCTGTTGCTATGCCACAGTTGAACTTGTTCATTGGGGCTGTTGCTATGCCACAGCTAGACTTGTTCAGTGGGGCTGTTGCTATGCCCCAGTTAGACTTGTTCAGTGGGGCTGCTGCTATGCCACAGTTGGACTTGTTCAGTGGGGCTGTTGCTATGCTTTTGCTATGCCCCAATTAGACTTGTTCATTGGGGCTGTTGCTATGCCCCAGTTAGACTTGTTCAGTGGGACTGTTGCTATGCCCCAGTTAGACTTGTTCATTGGGGCTGTTGCTATGCCACAGTTAGACTTGTTCAGTGGGGCTGTTGCTATGCCCCAGTTAGACTTGTTCAGTGGGGCTGTTGCTCTGCCACAGTTGGACTTGTTCAGTGGGGCTGTTGCTATGCCACAGTTGGACTTGTTCAGTGGGGCTGTTGCTATGCCACAGTTAGACTTGTTCAGTGCGGCTGTTGCTATGCCACAGTTAGACTTGTTCAGTGGGGCTGTTGCTATGCCACAGCTAGACTTGTTCAGTGGGGCTGTTGTTATGCCGCAGTTAGACTTGTTCATTGGGGCTGTTGCTATGCCACAGCTAGACTTGTTCAGTGGGGTTGTTGTTATGCCCCAGTTAGACTTGTTCAGTGGGGCTGTTGCTATGCTGTTGCTATGCCCCAGTTAGACTTGTTCATTGGGGCTGTTGCTATGCCCCAGTTGGACTTGTTCAGTGGGGCTGTTGCTATGCCACAGTTGAACTAGTTCATTGGGGCTGTTGCTATGCCACAGCTAGACTTGTTCATTGGGGCTGTTGTTATGCCCCAGTTAGACTTGTTCAGTGGGGCTGTTGTTATGCCCCAGTTAGACTTGTTCAGTGGGGCTGTTGCTATGCTGTTGCTATGCCCCAGTTAGACTTGTTCATTGGGGCTGTTGCTATGCCACAGTTAGACTTGTTCATTGGGGCTGTTGCTATGCCACAGCTAGACCTTTTCAGTGGGGCTGTTGTTATGCCCCAGTTAGACTTGTTCAGTGGGGCTGTTGCTATGCTGTTGCTATGCCCCAGTTAGACTTGTTCATTGGGGCTGTTGCTATGCCACAGTTAGACTTGTTCAGTAGGGCTGTTGCTATGCCACAGTTAGACTTGTTCATTGGGGCTGTTGCTATGCCACAGTTAGACTTGTTCAGTAGGGCTGTTGCTATGCCACAGTTAGACTTGTTCAGTGGGGCTGTTGCTATGCCACAGTTAGACTTATTCAGTGCGGCTGTTGCTATGCCACAGTTAGACTTGTTCAGTGGGGCTGTTGCTATGCCACAGCTAGACTTGTTCATTGGGGCTGTTGCTATGCCACAGCTAGACTTGTTCAGTGGGGCTGTTGTTATGCCGCAGTTAGACTTGTTCATTGGGGCTGTTGCTATGCCACAGCTAGACTTGTTCAGTGGGGCTGTTGCTATGCTGTTGCTATGCCCCAGTTAGACTTGTTCATTGGGGCTGTTGCTATGCCCCAGTTAGACTTGTTCAGTGGGGCTGTTGTTATGCCCCAGTTAGACTTGTTCAGTGGGGCTGTTGCTATGCTGTTGCTATGCCCCAGTTAGACTTGTTCAATGGGGCTGTTGCTATGCCACAGTTAGACTTGTTCAGTAGGGCTGTTGCTATGCCACAGTTAGACTTGTTCAGTGGGGCTGTTGCTATGCCACAGTTAGACTTGTTCAGTGCGGCTGTTGCTATGCCACAGTTAGACTTGTTCAGTGGGGCTGTTGCTATGCCACAGCTAGACTTGTTCAGTGGGGCTGTTGTTATGCCGCAGTTAGACTTGTTCATTGGGGCTGTTGCTATGCCACAGCTAGACCTTTTCAGTGGGGCTGTTGTTATGCCCCAGTTAGACTTGTTCAGTGGGGCTGTTGCTATGCTGTTGCTATGCCCCAGTTAGACTTGTTCATTGGGGCTGTTGCTATGCCACAGTTAGACTTGTTCAGTAGGGCTGTTGCTATGCCACAGTTAGACTGGTTCAGTGGGGCTGTTGCTATGCTTTTGCTATGCCCCAATTAGACTTGTTCATTGGGGCTGTTGCTATGCCCCAGTTGGACTTGTTCAGTGGGGCTGTTGCTATGCCACAGTTGAACTAGTTCATTGGGGCTGTTGCTATGCCACAGCTAGACTTGTTCATTGGGGCTGTTGTTATGCCCCAGTTAGACTTGTTCATTGGGGCTGTTGTTATGCCCCAGTTAGACTTGTTCAGTAGGGCTGTTGCTATGCCACAGTTAGACTTGTTCAGTGGGGCTGTTGCTATGCCACAGTTAGACTTGTTCAGTGCGGCTGTTGCTATGCCACAGTTAGACTTGTTCAGTGGGGCTGTTGCTATGCCACAGCTAGACTTGTTCATTGGGGCTGTTGCTATGCCACAGTTAGACTTGTTCAGTAGGGCTGTTGCTATGCCACAGTTAGACTTGTTCAGTGGGGCTGTTGCTATGCCACAGTTAGACTTGTTCAGTGCGGCTGTTGCTATGCCACAGTTAGACTTGTTCAGTGGGGCTGTTGCTATGCCACAGCTAGACTTGTTCATTGGGGCTGTTGCTATGCCACAGCTAGACTTGTTCAGTGGGGCTGTTGTTATGCCGCAGTTAGACTTGTTCATTGGGGCTGTTGCTATGCCACAGTTAGACTTGTTCAGTAGGGCTGTTGCTATGCCACAGTTAGACTGGTTCAGTGGGGCTGTTGCTATGCTTTTGCTATGCCCCAATTAGACTTGTTCATTGGGGCTGTTGCTATGCCCCAGTTGGACTTGTTCAGTGGGGCTGTTGCTATGCCACAGTTGAACTTGTTCATTGGGGCTGTTGCTATGCCCCAGTTGGACTTGTTCAGTGGGGCTGTTGCTATGCCACAGTTGAACTTGTTCATTGGGGCTGTTGCTATGCCACAGCAACACCTTACCACTGCTACACCATCAGCGGAGCCTTGTCTGGCAGCGAAACAGTTCATTCAGCCTCACTTACAGTCTTCAATAAAAAAGCATAGCTGATATGGCTGGCTTGCTTAAACAAATGTGGTTTCTACTGACAACTGAGATGTACAAACTATGGCATAAGGGAACAACGAGCGGATCAGAGGCAATCCAATCATTTCAATGAAGACATTAATGAGCGAGCTAGGACGGACGTCGTCAATATACTTATTTGTTCAGCACTTTTTAAACGTATAGCGACATAACATGGGCCATTCTTACAGTATTCTCCATGTACACCAAGTCAGAACCGTAGGATAAATAAAGGGGGCATATGAGCAGACAATGAAAGCTCTTACAATATTTGATGATGACATTTCTCTAAAACAGGCTATAGGCTACATGTGCAACACCAAGTCAGAACAGTAGGCTAAGTTATGAAGGGGAAGGGGAACCCGTTTTTTAGGCTGAGTCAAATGTGCTACTAACAGCTTACTACACAACATAAACTTAGTATTGCTTTCTTAGCTACAGTATACATATCTCCCTGGCATATTACATCATTTATGCAGCAGCATACAATACATTTTTGGACTCACCACTTGAACAGGAAGGTGGTCCTTCTTGTGGGAAAATTTTGTCATCAAAGTTTAGCATTCTCTGGGTTGATGTTGCTTTCAAGACAACTGGGAACTCTGAGAAAGAAAAAAACAAGATTGAATCCTGGCGTCAGTGATCTACAGGTCGGAGCTCTAGAAAGAGGCTTGAGTTTCCCGACTTGGACTTCTGAGATGGATGACCGTTCAAAACATATTTTCCCAGTTGGAGCTATTCTTTTTTATTTGCCCCTCCCCCAGTTTTCTTGAACTCATTGAAATCTGAGATTTCCCAGTTTCCAGTTGTTTTGAATGCAGCAGAAGTCATGCTGGATTGACAGCAAGACCAATGTATTCAACCTTTTCTGGCCCATGATGTTGCATGTGAATGTTTATCCTTTTATGAGTAGAAAAGAGACCCTTAAACCCAGACTTGGACCACACACCCGCTCCACTGAATAGCAGGTTAGCATGCTGCAGTTAGCCACTGATTCCTTCCAAACCACTCATTGTTGAATTTACGGATTCCAACTTGTATGTAATGTTTATGTTCAATGGCCAATTAGCACCGATAGGTTTTTATATATAATTTATCTTCATATGACGAGGATTGATTGAAAAAGATTTGCCAGTAGATTGTCAACCTGAGTCATGATGATGAATACTTGTCTAGCTCGCTACAGTAGCAAAGCAGTCCAATCAAAACCACGGTAGATATTCAAATGATTTGATGTCATTTTATCTGTGGCCAATGACTTTGAGCCTTCTTGGATGGGCACTTCTAATGTAAATATATGGCAGCACCGTAGAGGGAACTTTCTAGCTCTCCCTGTAGATTTCGCTGTGACGTAGTATCCCAATCAGTGACAGAACACTGAGCCAATCACGGCGCAACTAGAGAAGATAACCAACCCCTAAGTTCTGTATCCCCCCCCCTACCGCCCACCGCCCACCACCCACTCCGACAACAGAAAGCACTGAGCTAGGCTGAAACGCCTGCATTTTGGACCTTATTCAAGATCGCAAAAAAATGTTTTTATGCGGCTTTATTATTAACTCACAATTATTTTATTGACATCGTTTGCAAACTGATATGTGACACGTATTAATGCCAAAACAACATGCAAAACACGCACCCTGTTGTGTTTTCTCTAAACGTGCTCTTCACTGCGAAGCGAGCCAGGATAAACTTGATTCACTTTGAAAATCAGCGCCTGCTGAAACTGAAACAGCAAGTTCTGAGAGAAATGAAGGCTCTAGAACAGAAGTACTACATAACCTAATATAGTCTGTACGTGGAGCCTATATAGATTATCTGTCTAAGGCAACATCTACAAACCCAACTCTATTTCAGGGAGGGTTGCTAATTCATTTAGCATTTCCATGATTTTTTGTTGTCTCCTGAGCTAACTTGACATCAACAAATTTAGGCATAGTGAGTGAAGGAGTGAGGGAAAGATGGAGTGGGGGAAAGAGGAAGTGAGTGAAGGAGTGAGAGAAAGAGGGAGTGAGGGAGTGAGTGAGGGAGTGAGAGACTTAGGGATATAGGGAGTGAGGGATAGAGGGAGTGAGGGGTAGAGGGAGTTAGGGATAGATTGAGTGAGGGAAATAGGGAGTGATGGAAATAAGGAGTGAGGGATCAAGTGAGTGAGGAATAGAGTGAGTGAGGCATAGAGGGAGTGAGTGAAAGAGGGAGTGAGGGATAGAGTAAGTGAGGGAACAAGGGAGTGAGGGATAGAGGGAGTTAGGGAAAGAGGGAGTGAGGGATAGAGGGAGTTAGGGATAGAGTAAGTTAGGGATAGAATGAGTGAGGGATAGAGTGAGAGATGGAAGAGTGAAAGAGGGAGTGAGGGATAGAGGCAGTTAGGGCATGAGGGAAATAGGGAGTGAGGGAAAGATGGAGTGAGGGAGGGAAAGAGGGAGTGAGGGATAGAGTGAGTGAGGGATAGATGGAGTAAGTGAGGGAAAGAGTGAGTGAGGGATAGAGTGGGTGAAGGATAGATGGAGTAAGTGAGGGAAAGAGGGAGTGAGGGAAAGAGGGAGTGAGGGAAAGAGGGAGTGAGGGATAGAGGGAGTGAGGGAAAGAGGGAGTGACGGAAAGAGTGAGTGAGGGATAGAGTGAGTGAGGGATAGATGGAGTAAGTGAGGGAAAGAGGGAGTGAGGGAAAGAGGGAGTGAGGGAAAGAGGGAGTGAGGGATAGAGGGAGTGAGGGATAGAGGGAGTGAGGGATAGAGTGAGTGAGGGATAGATGGAGTAAGTGAGGGAAAGAGGGAGTGAGGGAAAGAGGGAGTGAGGGATAGAGGGAGTGAGGGATAGAGTGAGTGAGGGATAGAGTGAGTGAGGGATAGATGGAGTAAGTGAGGGAAAGAGGGAGTGAGGGAAAGAGGGAGTGAGGGATAGAGGGAGTGAGGGATGGAGGGAGTGAGGGATAGAGGGAGTGAGGATAGAGGGAGTGAGGGATAGAGTGAGTGAGGGATAGATGGAGTAAGTGAGGGAAAGAGGGGGTGAGGGAAAGAGGGAGTGAGGGATGGAGGGAGTGAGGGATAGAGGGAGTGAGGGATAGAGGGAGTGAGGGATAGAGTGAGTGAGGGATAGATGGAGTAAGTGAGGGAAAGAGGGAGTGAGGGAAAGAGGGAGTGAGGGATAGAGGGAGTGAGGGATGGAGGGAGTGAGGGATAGAGGGAGTGAGGGATGGAGGGAGTGAGGGATAGAGGGAGTGAGGGATGGAGGGAGTGAGGGATAGAGGGAGTGAGGGATGGAGGGAGTGAGGGATAGAGGGAGTGAGGGATAGAGTGAGTGAGGGATGGAGGGAGTGAGGGATGGAGGGAGTGAGGGATAGAGGGAGTGAGGGATGGAGGGAGTGAGGGATAGAGGGAGTGAGGGATAGAGGGAGTGAGGGATAGAGGGAGTGAGGGATAGAGGGAGTGATAGAGGAGTGAGGGAAGAGGGAGTGAGGGAAAGAGGGAGTGAGGGATAGAGGGAGTGAGGGAAGAGGGAGTGAGGGATAGAGGGAGTGAGGGAAAGAGGGAGTGAGGGATAGAGGGAGTGAGGGAAAGAGGGAGTGAGGGATAGAGGGAGTGAGGGATAGAGGGAGTGAGGGATAGAGGGAGTGAGGGATAGAGGGTAATTGGGTGATTTAATGTTTATGTACAATATATTTTAATTGCTTTTCATGTTTGAATGTTAAATGTATGTTTATATATTAATAGTGTATTTTTGGGAAATCCTTCATTTTTGTGTGTCTAGCTGCAACTCAATATAATGTACATATATTCCCTCTTCCTTTTCCCATTTATTGGAAAAGATCACGTGTAAAAACGTGAAGGTAACATTATCAAGGTGTGTTAATTAACTCATTTACTTTTACTCTGAGTAACTTTTTAAATCAGCTATTTTTTACTTGAGTAGTATTTCAAACCAGTAGTTTTACTTTTATTTGAGTAAAATCTTTCCACCTCTCATTAATTACTATATACTGCAGCTAACAGTGGTGTATCTACTAGTACTACCCACACACACACAGAGAGAGAGAGAGAGAGAGAGAGAGAGAGAGAGAGAGAGAGACACAGAGAGAGATACAGAGAGAGAGAGAGATACAGAGAGAGAGAGAGAGAGATACAGAGAGAGAGAGAGAGGGAGGGAGGGAGAGAGAGAGAGAGAGAGAGAGAGACAGAGAGAGATACACCGACCCACGTAGACAAAGAGCCCCCCCCCACCTCAGATCTTCCCAATACAAACCCCCAGATGATTCCCCTCCATACCATCTCTGTCCTAATTACCATAACCAGCTCTGACACTCTCCATTTGGAAATCAAATCATCATAATGAGCAAAAACAACGAATAAACAAACAGCAGAATAAATAAACGTGGTTACTTTAATAATAATAATAATAACAAGAACCATCCCAGGAGAACAGGTTTATCTCCTGTTTGATGTGCAAATTTATTTCACGTTCGGAATACTCTGCCTGCATCCAAAATGGCACCCTATTCCTTATATAGTACACTACTTTTTACCAGGGTCTATACGGGAATTGGCTGCCATTTGGGATGTGTGTGTGGGGTGGGGGGGGGGGGCGACTCTGTAATTTCGCTAGGTAGAGAACATTGGGGAGGGGAGAGAAGGATGAGACGGGGGAGGGACTAGAGGGTTGAATGGGACGAGGGGACATCTCAATTAGTTAACAGGATTGATTTCTAAACAGGTAGAGAACATTGGGGAGGGGAGAGAAGGATGAGACGGGGGAGGGTCTAGAGTGTTGAATGGGATGAGGGGACATCTCAATTAGTTAACAGGGTTGATTTCTAAACAGGTAGAGAACATTGGGGAGGGGAGAGAAGGATGAGACGGGGGAGGGACTAGAGGGTTGAATGGGACGAGGGGACATCTCAATTAGTTAACAGGATTGATTTCTAAACAGGTAGAGAACAATGGGGAGGGGAGAGAAGGATGAGACGGGGGAGGGACTAGAGGGTTGAATGGGACGAGGGGACATCTCAATTAGTTAACAGGATTGATTTCTAAACAGGTAGAGAACAATGGGGAGGGGAGAGAAGGATGAGACGGGGGAGGGACTAGAGGGTTGAATGGGACGAGGGGACATCTCAATTAGTTAACAGGGTTGATTTCTAAACAACCAGTGAAATGAAAGGCGTTATTTATTATATTTATATTATTATATTATTATTTTTATATTATTATTATTATTATATATTATTATTATTATTATATATTATTATATTATTATATTATTATTTTTATATTATTATTATTATATTATTATTCATTATTATTATTATTATATATTATTATATTATTATATTATTATTTTTATATTATTATTATTATATATTATTATTTTTATATTATTATTATTATAATATTATTATTTATTTATATTATATTATTATATTATTATTATTATTATTATTGTTATTATTAATTATATTATTATTTATTTATATTATTATTTATTATATTATTATTATTATTATTATATTATTATTCATTATTATTATTATTTATTATTATTATTATTTATTTATATTATTATTATTATATTATTATTCATTATTATTATTATTATATTATTATTATTATATTATTATTCATTATTATTATTATTTATTATTATTATTATTTATTTATATTATTATTATTATATTATTATTCATTATTATTATTATTATATTATTATTATTATATTATTATTATTATTATTTATTTATATTATTATTTATTATATTATTATTATTATTTATTTATTTTATTATTTATTATATTATTATTATTATTATTTATTATTATTATTATTTATTTATATTATTATTATTATATTATTATTCATTATTATTATATTATTATTATATTATTATTTATTATTATTATTATTATTATATTATTATTTATTATATTATTATTATTTATTTATATTATTATTTATTATATTCTTATTATTATTTATTTATATTATTTATTATATTATTATTATTATTATTATTATTATTTATTTATATTATTATTTATTATATTCTTATTATTATTTATTTATTTTATTATTTATTATATTATTATTATTATTTATTTATATTATTATTTATTATATTATTATTATTATTTATTTATATTATTATTTATTATATTATTAATTTATATTATTATTTATTATATTATTATTATTATTTATTTATATTATTATTTATTATATTATTATTATTTATATTATTATTTATTATATTATTAATTTATATTATTATTTATTATATTATTATTATTATTTATTTATATTATTATTTATTATATTATTATTATTTATATTATTATTATATTATTATTATTTATATTATTATTATATTATTATTATTTATTATATTATTATTATTTATATTATTATTATATTATTATTATTTATTTATTTTATTATTTATTATATTATTATTATTATTATTATTATATTATTATTATTTATATTATTATTATATTATTATTATTTATTTATTTTATTATTTATTATATTATTATTATTATTATTTATTTATTTTATTATTTATTATATTATTATTATTATTTATTTATATTATTATTATTATTATTATTATTATTTATTTATATTATTATTTATTATATTATTATTATTAATATTATATATTTAAATGAATCGACTACATTAAATAGAATAAGTCAGGGCTGAAAAGCATCCCTCAGGGGAGAGGAATGGAACGGCTGCAAATTGTAAATAAGGGCTGCTTCCCAAATATAAACCCTATTCCCTACGTAGTGCACTACATTTGTCCAATGGGATGCAACTAGGGCTGCAATCTACAAATGAAATACTCAGGAAAAGGGAGGTCATGTAATATTAGATTTATATTAGGCTGAGTTACAACCCAGGCATTTCTATAAATCAGGTTTCTTTCCCAAATAGACTTCAGAAAGTATTCACACCCATTGACATTTTTACACATTTTGTTACAGCTTAAATATAGTGTCACTGGCCTACCTAAAATACACACAATGTCTAAGCAGAATTACTGTATATTTTAGGAATTTGTAGTTACTCTACAATACTAACCTAAATGACAGAGTGAAAAGAAGAATAAAACAGTTTCCAAAAGATGCATCCTGTCTGCAATAAGTAATTAAAGTAAAACTGCAAAAAGTATTGGCAAAGAAATTTACTTTATGTCCTGAATACAAAGCGTTATGTTTGGGGCAACACTCTTCATATTCTCTTCATATTTTCAAGCATGGTGGTGGCTGCATCATGTTATGGGTATGCTTGTCATCAGCACAGGCAAAATCCTAGAGGGAAACATGGTTCAGTCTGCCTTCCAGCAGACACCGGGAGACGAATTCACCTTTCAGAAGGACAATAACCTAAAACACTGGAGTTGCATACCAAGATGACATTGAATGGTCCCGAGTCTCCCTGTTACAGTTGAATTGGCTTGAAAATGTCGAACAATGACAGAGCTTGAAGAATGTTAAAAATAATCATGTGCAAATATTGTACAATCCAGGTGTGAAAAGCTCTTAGAGATTTACCCAGAAAGATTCACAGCTGTAATCACTGCCAAAGGTGATTCCAACATGTATTGACTCAGGGGTGTGAATACTTATGTAAATTAGATATTTCTGTATTTCATTTCAATAAATTTGCAAAAAAAAAAATTAAAAAAATAATATATATATATATTCACTTTGTTATTATGGGGTAGATGGGTGGAAATGTTTTTTTTCCTCCATTTTGAATTCCGACTGTAACACAACAAAATTGCGGAATACGTCAAAGGAAATGCTTTCTGAAGGTACTGTACAGAGCTAAGTATAGTTACTAGGCACCTGAAACAACATATCTCAGTATAACTGTTACCAGGCACCTGAAACAAGATATCTCAGTATAACTGTTACCAGGCACCTGAAACAAGATATCTCAGTATAACTGTTACCAGGCACCTGAAACAAGATATCTCAGTATAACTGTTACCAGGCACCTGAAACAAGATATCTCAGTATAACTGTTACCAGGCACCTGAAACAAGATATCTCAGTATAACTGTTACCAGGCACCTGAAACAAGATATCTCAGTATAACTGTTACCAGGCACCTGAAACAAGATATCTCAGTATAACTGTTACCAGGCACCTGAAACAAGATATCTCAGTATAACTGTTACCAGGCACCTGAAACAAGATATCTCAGGATAACTGTTACCAGGCACCTGAAACAAGATATATCAGGATAACTGTTACCAGGCACCTGAAACAAGATATCTCAGGATAACTGTTACCAGGCACCTGAAACAAGATATCTCAGTATAACTGTTACCAGGCACCTGAAACAAGATATCTCAGGATAACTGTTACCAGGCACCTGAAAGAAGATATCTCAGTATAACTGTTACCAGGCACCTGAAACAAGATATCTCAGTATAACTGTTACCAGGCACCTGAAACAAAATATCTCAGTATAACTGTTACCAGGCACCTGAAACAAGATATCTCAGTATAACTGTTACCAGGCACCTGAAACAAGATATCTCAGTATAACTGTTACCAGGCACCTGAAACAAGATATCTCAGTATAACTGTTACCAGGCACCTGAAACAAGATATCTCAGTATAACTGTTACCAGGCACCTGAAACAAGATATCTCAGTATAACTGTTACCAGGCACCTGAAACAAGATATCTCAGTATAACTGTTACCAGGCACCTGAAACAAGATATCTCAGTATAACTGTTACCAGGCACCTGAAACAAGATATCTCAGTATAACTGTTACCAGGCACCTGAAACAAGATATCTCAGTATAACTGTTACCAGGCACCTGAAACAAGATATCTCAGTATAACTTTTACCAGGCACCTGAAACAAGATATCTCAGTATAACTGTTACCAGGCACCTGAAACAAGATATCTCAGTATAACTGTTACCAGGCACCTGAAACAAGATATCTCAGTATAACTGTTACCAGGCACCTGAAACAAGATATCTCAGTATAACTGTTACCAGGCACCTGAAACAAGATATCTCAGTATAACTGTTACCAGGCACCTGAAACAAGATATCTCAGTATAACTGTTACTAGGCACCTGAAACAAGATATCTCAGTATAACTGTTACCAGGCACCTGAAACAAGATATCTCAGGATAACTGTTACCAGGCACCTGAAACAAGATATCTCAGTATAACTGTTACCAGGCACCTGAAACAAGATATCTCAGGATAACTGTTACCAGGCACCTGAAACAAGATATCTCAGTATAACTGTTACCAGGCACCTGAAACAAGATATCTCAGTATAACTGTTACCAGGCACCTGAAACAAGATATCTCAGGATAACTGTTACCAGGCACCTGAAACAAGATATCTCAGTATAACTGTTACCAGGCACCAATGACGGCCGTCATTGAAAATAAGAATTTGTTCTTAACTGACTTGCCTGGTTAAATAAAGATTAAAAAATAAAAATAAGTCCTAGAAGCTGGACACTATTTCATTTGCAGCCAACATTTTTTAAGGGCTTCAAGACTGGGTTAACTGCCTGTTCAGGGGCAGAACGACAGATTTGTACCTTGTCAACCTTCTGGTTGCTAGTCCAACGCTCTAACCACTAGGCTACCCTGCCACCCCAGGGTAGCCTAGTAGACACTTGTACAATTGATAACCGTGGCTGTAAATGCTACAATATCCACCTTCTTCACACTAAGGTCACTAAGGTCTTCACACTAAGGTCAGAACGTGACAGTACCCCCGCCCCCCAAAGGTGCGGACTCTGGCCACAAAACCTGAACCTATAGGGGAGGGTCTGGGTAGGTGTCTGTCCGCGGTGGCGGCTCTAACGCGGGACGTGGACCCCACTTCACCATAGTCTTTGTCCGCCTCCTCAACCGCCTCCGTGGCCTCTTAAAAACGGCGACCCTCGCCGCCGACCTCGGACTGGGGAGAATGGAAGGGAGAGTGCGGCAGCGCCGGACAGGCGGGAGGCTCTGGCAGCGCCGTGAGCACCTGTAGGGGGGAGACAGAGAGACAGCCTGGTGCGTGGGGCTGCCACAGGGCCCACCAGGCTGGGGAGACCTACAGGAGGCCTGGTGCATGGAGGAGGCACAGGTTGAACCGGGCTATGGGCGAGCACTGGAGATCTGGTGCTTACCACTCGCACCTTTCCCTTCGGCTCAATACCCACAGCGCAGGTATAGAACGCACTGCACCCTCCCAGCGCCCTGGAGACACAGCACAGCAAAAAAAAAATGTGGGCTGCCTCTCGTGCCTGTCGCGCTGCGAGGGTGCAGCGATATTCCCCAGCCTGTGCCCAGGGTCCCTTGCCGTCAAGTATCTATCTCCTCCCATGACCAGGAGTCCTGCGATCGCTGCTACTGCTGCCCGTTACCACGTTGCTTGGTACTTGGTTGGTGGGTGTTTCTGTTAGGGTTCTCATCCTCCTCTTCTTCTGAGGAGGAGTAGCGAGAAGGATCAGAGGTGTTTTTTAATAAAGACAATAGAACACTCAAACAAAACAACAAACGATGCCGTGAATATACAAACCGAAAACTGTACCATGTGGACCAAACACTCACACGGAAAACAAACACCCACAACCCAAAAGTGAAACCCAGGCTACCTAAGTATGATTCTCAATCAGGGACAACAATTGACAGCTGCCTCTGATTGAGAACCATACTAGGCCGAACTCAAAAACCAACATAGAAAAACCAACATAGACTGCCCACCCAACTCACGCCCTGACCATACTAAAACACAGATATAATAACAGAACTAAGGTCAGAACGTGACAATAGCAAGTAAAATACTGGAATGGTAGATTTGCAGTGGAAGAATGTGCAAAGTAGAAATAAAAATAATGGGGTGCAAAGGAGCAAAATAAATAAATAAATAAAATAAATACAGTTGGGAAAGAGGTAGTTGTTTGGGCTAAATTATAGGTGGGCTATGTACAGGTGCAGTAATCTGTGAGCTGCTCTGACAGTTGGTGCTTAAAGCTAGTGAGGGAGATAAGTGTTTCCAGTTTCAGAGATTTTTGTAGTTCGTTCCAGTCATTGGCAGCAGAGAACTGGAAGGAGAGGCGGCCAAAGAAATAATTAGTTTTGGGGCTGACCAGAGAGATATAGCTGCTGGAGCGTGTGCTACAGGTGGGTGATGCTATGGTGACCTGCGAGCTGAGATAAGGGGGGACTTTACCTAGCAGGGTCTTGTAGATGACATGGAGCCAGTGGGTTTGGCGACGAGTATGAAGCGAGGGCCAGCCAATGAGAGCGTACAGGTCGTAATGGTGAGTAGTATATGGGGCTTTGGTGATAAAATGGATGGCACTGTGATAGACTGCATCCAATTTGTTGAGTAGGGTATTGGAGGCTATTTTGTAAATGACATCGCCGAAGTCGAGGATTGGTAGGATGGTCAGTTTTACAAGGGTATGTTTGGCAGCATGAGTGAAGGATGCTTTGTTGCGAAATAGGAAGCCAATTCTAGATTTAACTTTGGATTGGAGATGTTTGATGTGGGTCTGGAAGGAGAGTTTACAGTCTAACCAGACACCTAGGTATTTGTAGTTGTCCACGTATTCTAAGTCAGAGCCCTCCAGAGTAGTGATGTTGGACCGGCAGGCAGGTGCAGGCAGCGATCGGTTGAAGAGCATGCATTTAGTTTTACTTGTATTTAAGAGCAATTGGAGGCCACGGAAGGAGAGTTGTATGGCATTGAAACTTGCCTGGAGGGTTGTTAACACAGTGTCCAAAGAAGGGCCAGAAGTATACAGAATGGTGTCGTCTGCGTAGAGGTGGATCAGAGACTCACCAGCAGCAAGAGCGATTGACATAAATATTGATTGACATAATATTTGCATCTGGTTACAGTGGAACCATATCTACTCGCCACTTTGACTTTCTTCACCACATACAGATGTCGGACCTTAATTTGACACCATTTGTCACCGGAGGGAAAATAACCCTGAAGCATGTGGATTTTAATGAATATGAAATGTTTTTCACTCGCCAGCAGGGGGCAGTTGGAAGAGGTGTTTGTACAATAATTAAGACTTCAGGTCCACTGGCCTTTGTAGGCTACATGTAGGTTACATCACGTCTTGCGTGAATTCTTATCTGGACACATTTGTAGAGGTTCAAATCTGTCCCACTTCCTTTTGAATTTTTGGAGGAATTTCTAATTTCCGAGTTACCTCGGTGCCTGTGTGGGCTGTGCTTGTACACTTACTCATTTCTGACGGAAGTAACTTAGTCTAACTCCTTTAGATGTTACCAAATCACTGAAAAAAATATCTAAATGGACCTCGGTTTGTGCACGGGGGCATTGTCATGCTGAAACAGGAAAGGGCCTTCCCCAAACTGTTGCCACAAAGTTGGAAGCACAGAATCATCTAGAATGTAATTGTATGCTGTAGCATTAAGATTTCCCTTCACTGGAACTAAGGGGCCCGAAACATGAAAAACAGCCCCAGACCATTATTCCACCTCCACCAAAGTTTACATTTGGCACTATGCATTGGGACAGGTAGCGTACTCCTGGCATCCCTCAAGCCCAGATTTGTCCGTCGGACTGCCAGATGGTGAAGCGTGATTCGTCACTCCAGAGAACACGTTTCCACTGCTCCAGAGTCCAATGACGGGTGAGCTTTACACCACTCCAGGCGACGCTTGCCATTGGTCATCTTAGGCTGCTTGGCCATGGAAACCTCATGAAGCTCCCCGTTTCTTAGCCAGATGCACTTTATTCATTTCTGCCTTTGTAATATTATTAAATTCTTGAGAAAAAAATAACACTTTCTCATAATTCTGATGTTGAAATTTGGTTTTGAGGGTGAGGGCAAATCTAGTAAATGGCTAGCTAGCTAACTGTAAAAAAAAATGAAACATCACACTTGTTGTAAATACTTTTAACACACCATCACATGTACTTGAAATTATATTATGAAATACATTTTTTTTTTAAAGAATGCTATTAAAATTGTAAAATGTCATGAAATTCATGATATTAAGTTTGAATAAAGACCGGAATCGAAACTGTACAGTCTACGGATGTTGTTTGATGGCAGTCTTCATTGGAGACTACCTGAGCTGGAGGACATCTGCAACATGGTCCTGGCAGGCTTCATTGGAGACTACTTGTGCTGGAGGACGTCTGCAACATGGTCCTGGCAGGCTTCATTGGAGACTACCTGTGCTGGAGGACGTCTGCAACATGGTCCTGGCAGGCTTCATTGTAGACTACCTGTGCTGGAGGACGTCTGCAACATGGTCCTGGCAGGCTTCATTGGAGACTACCTGTGCTGGAGGACGTCTGCAACATGGTCCTGGCAGGCTTCATTGGAGACTACCTGTGCTGGAGGACGTCTGCAACATGGTCCTGTCGGTCTTCATTGGAGACTACCTGTGCTGGAGGACGTCTGCAACATGGTCCTGGCAGGCTTAAATAATAAATCAATTGCCAATCAATTGCTGTCACAGTTTAGCAAAAGGTGTACATTTGAAACTTTTTTCCACTTACTTGAATAGTTCCTTAAGAGGGCAACTTTTACTTGAGTAAATTACAATCTAAGTAAAAGTACTTTTTGTCACCCCCTGATCTGTTTCACCTGTCCTCGTTATTGTCTCCACCCCCTCCAGGTGTCAGTGTATTTATCCCTGTGTTTCCTGTCTCTCTGTACCAGTGTATTTATCCCTGTGTTTCCTGACTCTCTGTGCCAGTGTATTTATCCCTGTGTTTCCTGTCTCTCTGCACCAGTGTATTTATCCCTGTGTTTCCTGTCTCTCTGTACCAGTGTATTTATCCCTGTGTTTCCTGTCTCTCTGTACCAGTGTATTTCTCCCTGTGTTTCCTGTCTCTCTGTACCAGTGTATTTATCCCTGTGTTTCCTGTCTCTCTGTCCCAGTGTATTTATCCCTGTGTTTCCTGTCTCTCTGTACCAGTGTATTTATCCCTGTGTTTCCTGTCTCTCTGTACCAGTGTATTTATCCCTGTGTTTCCTGTCTCTCTGTCCCAGTGTATTTATCCCTGTGTTTCCTGTCTCTCTGTACCAGTGTATTTATCCCTGTGTTTCCTGTCTCTCTATACCAGTGTATTTCTCCTTGTGTTTCCTGTCTCTCTGTACCAGTGTATTTATCCCTGTGTTTCCTGTCTCTCTGTACCAGTGTATTTATCCCTGTGTTTCCTGTCTCTCTGTACCAGTGTATTTATCCCTGTGTTTCCTGTCTCTCTGTACCAGTGTATTTATCCCTGTGTTTCCTGTCTCTCTGTACCAGTGTATTTATCCCTGTGTTTCCTGTCTCTCTGTACCAGTGTATTTATCCCTGTGTTTCCTGTCTCTCTGTGCCAGTTTGTCTTGCATGTCCAAGCCTACCAGCGTTTTTTCCCGGTTTCCTGCTTTGCTTTTTCTCCTTTTTCCCAGCCCTCCTGGTTTTGACCCTTGGCCTGTTCTGGACTTATTACCCGCCTGCCTGACCATTCTGCCTGTCCTGACCCTTGACCTCGAGCCTGTCTGCCACTCTGTACCTCCTGGACTCTGATCTGGTTTTGACCTTTTGCCTGTCCACAACTATTCTCTTGCCTATTCCCTTTGGACTTATTAAACTTCTTTAAACTCCAACCATCTGCCTTCTGTGTCTGCATTTGGGTCTCGCCTTGTGTCATGATACTTTTACTAATGTACAGGTTTCCAGTGCTCGATCCTCAGAGGGTGAAGATCACAATGAAGTGACACTGACTCTTGTTAAATAAGAGACTGCCATTCTACCTTATATTATATTATCGGCATGTTCATTATAGTACTTATCAGTATGTTCATTATAGTACTTATCAATATGTTTATTATAGTACTTATCAATATGTTTATTATAGTACTTATCAATATGTTTATTATAGTACTTATCAATATGTTTATTATAGTACTTATCAATATGTTCATTATAGTACTTATCAATATGTTTATTATAGTACTTATCAGTATGTTCATTATAGTACTTATCAATATGTTTATTATAGTACTTATCAATATGTTTATTATAGTACTTATCAATATGTTCATTATAGTACTTATCAATATGTTTATTATAGTACTTATCAGTATGTTTATTATAGTACTTATCAATATGTTTATTATAGTACTTATCAATATGTTTATTATAGTACTTATCAATATGTTCATTATAGAATTGATTAGTATGTTTATTATAGAATTGATTAGTATGTTTATTATAGAATTGATTAGTATGTTTATTATAGAATTGATTAGTATGTTTATTATAGAATTGATTAGTATGTTATCAGAATGTCTTATTTAACTTCTTGGTTATAGGGGGCGCTCTTTTAATTTATGGATAAAAAACGTGCCCGTTTTAAGCGCAATATTTTGTCACGAAAAGATGCTCGACTGCATATAATTGGAAAGAAAACACTCTAACGTTTCCAAAACTGCAAAGATATTATCTGTGAGTGCCACAGAACTCATGCTACAGTCGAAACCAAGATGAAACTTCAACCAGGAAATGGGCAGAATTTTTGAGGCTCTGTTTTCCATTGTCTCCTTATATGGCTGTGAATGCGCCGGGAATGAGCCTGCCCTTTCTATCGTTTCTCCAAGGTCAAATCAAATCAAATCAAATCAAATCAAATTTTTATTTGTCACATACACATGGTTAGCAGATGTTAATGCGAGTGTAGCGAAATGCTTGTGCTTCTAGTTCCGACAATGCAGTAATGACGAACAAGTAATCTAACTAACAATTCCAAAAAAACTACTGTCTTATACACAGTGTAAGGGGATATAGAATATGTACATAAGGATATATGAATGAGTGATGGTACAGATCAGCATAGGCAAGATACAGTAGATGATATCGAGTACAGTATATACATATGAGATGAGTATGTAAACCAAGTGGCATAGTTAAAGTGGCTAGTGATACATGTATTACATAAGGATGCAGTCGATGATATAGAGTACAGTATCTACGTATGCATATGAGATGAATATTGTAGGGTAAGTAACATTATATAAGGTAGCATTGTTTAAAGTGGCTAGTGATATATTTACATCATTTCCCATCAATTCCCATTATTAAAGTGGCTGGAGTAGAGTCAGTGTCATTGACAGTGTGTTGGCAGTAGCCACTCAATGTTAGTGGTGGCTGTTTAACAGTCTGATGGCCTTGAGATAGAAGCTGTTTTTCAGTCTCTCGGTCCCAGCTTTGATGCACCTGTACTGACCTCGCCTTCTGGATGACAGCGGGGTGAACAGGCAGTGGCTCGGGTGGTTGATGTCCTTGATGATCTTTATGGCCTTCCTGTGGCATCGGGTGGTGTAGGTGTCCTGGAGGGCAGGTAGTTTGCCCCCGGTGATGCGTTGTGCAGACCTCACTACCCTCTGGAGAGCCTTACAGTTGAGGGCGGTGCAGTTGCCATACCAGGCGGTGATACAGCCCGCCAGGATGCTCTCGATTGTGCATCTGTAGAAGTTTGTGAGTGCTTTTGGTGACAAGCCGAATTTCTTCAGCCTCCTGAGGTTGAAGAGGCGCTGCTGCGCCTTCCTCACGATGCTGTCTGTGTGAGTGGACCAATTCAGTTTGTCTGTGATGTGTATGCCGAGGAATTTAAAACTTCTGCAGCATTGTGACGTATTTGTAGGCATATCATTGGAAGATTGGCCATAAGAGACTACATTTACCAGGGGTCCGCCCGAGGGGTCCACCCGTGTCCTTTGTCTAAATTGGTGCGTAATCTACAAGCTGCACGCAGTCATCCAGTGATTGAGAGGAGAGAGGAGGCTTTCAACGAACGATATATCATGAAGAGATGTGAAAATGTGAAAAACACCTTGAGGATTGATTCTTAACAACGTTTACCATGTTTCAGTCGATATTATGGAGTTGATTTGGAAAAAAGTTCGGCGTTTTCAAGACTGAATTTTCTGTTTTTTTTGGTAGCCAAACGTGACGCACCAAACGGAGCAATTTCTCCTAAACAAATAATCTTTCAGGAAAAACTGAGCATTTGCTATCTAACTGAGAGTCTCCTCATTGAAAACATCTGAAGTTCTTCAAAGGTAAATTATTTTATTTGAATGATTTTCTGTTTTTTGTGAAAATGTTGCCTGCTGATGCTAACGCTAAATGCTACGCTAGCCACGCTAGCCGCGCTAGCTGTTACACAAATGCTTGTTTTGCTATGGTTGAGAAGCATATTTTGAAAATCTGAGATGACAGTGTTGATAACAAAAGGCTAAGCTTGAGAGCTAGCATATTAATTTCATTTCATTTGCGATTTTCATGAATAGTTAACGTTGCGTTATGGTAATGAGCTTGAGGCTGTATTCACGATCCCGGATCCGGGATGGCTCGACGCAAGAAGTTAACTGTCATCCTGTATTTGACAGGCCTGACCCTGAGAGAGGGAGTCACTACAACACAGTCCAGCAGGCCTGACCCTGAGAGAGGGAGAGTCACTACAACACAGTCCAGCAGGCCTGACCCTGAGAGAGGG
Source organism: Oncorhynchus kisutch (assembly GCF_002021735.2). Taxonomy (NCBI): domain Eukaryota; kingdom Metazoa; phylum Chordata; class Actinopteri; order Salmoniformes; family Salmonidae; genus Oncorhynchus; species Oncorhynchus kisutch. The sequence goes on from NC_034193.2 coordinate 4,384,159, forward strand.
AGTGTCCAGCAGGCCTGACCCTGAGTTAGGGAGAGTCACTACAACACAGTCCAGCAGACCTGACCCTGAGAGAGGGAGTCACTACAACACAGTCCAGCAGGCCTGACCCTGAGAGAGGGAGTCACTACAACACAGTCCAGCAGGCCTGACCCTGAGAGAGGAAGTCACTACAACACAGTCCAGCAGGCCTGACCCTGAGAGAGGGAGTCACTACAACACAGTCCAGCAGGCCTGACCCTGAGAGAGGGAGTCACTACAACACAGTCCAGCAGGCCTGACCCTGAGAGAGGGAGTCACTACAACACAGTCCAGCAGGCCTGACCCTGAGAGAGGGAGTCACTACAACACAGTCCAGCAGGCCTGACCCTGAGAGAGGGAGTGTCACTACAACACAGTCCAGCAGGCCTGACCCTGAGAGAGGGAGTCACTACAACACAGTCCAGCAGGCCTGACCCTGAGAGAGGGAGTCACTACAACACAGTCCAGCAGGCCTGACCCTGAGAGAGGGAGTCACTACAACACAGTCCAGCAGGCCTGACCCTGAGAGAGGGAGTCACTACAACACAGTCCAGCAGGCCTGACCCTGAGAGAGGGAGAGTCACTACAACACAGTCCAGCAGGCCTGACCCTGAGAGAGGGAGTCACTACAACACAGTCCAGCAGGCCTGACCCTGAGAGAGGGAGTGTCACTACAACACAGTCCAGCAGGCCTGACCCTGAGAGAGGGAGTCACTACAACACAGTCCAGCAGGCCTGACCCTGAGAGAGGGAGTCACTACAACACAGTCCAGCAGGCCTGACCCTGAGAGAGGGAGTCACTACAACACAGTCCAGCAGGCCTGACCCTGAGAGAGGGAGTCACTACAACACAGTCCAGCAGGCCTGACCCTGAGAGAGGGAGTGTCACTACAACACAGTCCAGCAGGCCTGACCCTGAGAGAGGGAGTCACTACAACACAGTCCAGCAGGCCTGACCCTGAGAGAGGGAGTCACTACAACACAGTCCAGCAGGCCTGACCCTGAGAGAGGGAGTCACTACAACACAGTCCAGCAGGCCTGACCCTGAGAGAGGGAGTCACAACAACACAGTCCAGCAGGCCTGACCCTGAGAGAGGGAGTCACTACAACACAGTCCAGCAGGCCTGACCCTGAGAGAGGGAGTCACTACAACACAGTCCAGCAGGCCTGACCCTGAGAGAGGGAGTCACTACAACACAGTCCAGCAGGCCTGACCCTGAGAGAGGGAGTGTCACTACAACACAGTCCAGCAGGCCTGACCCTGAGAGAGGGAGTCACTACAACACAGTCCAGCAGGCCTGACCCTGAGAGAGGGAGTCACTACAACACAGTCCAGCAGGCCTGACCCTGAGAGAGGGAGTCATTACAACACAGTCCAGCAGGCCTGACCCTGAGAGAGGGAGTCACTACAACACAGTCCAGCAGGCCTGACCCTGAGAGAGGGAGTCACTACAACACAGTCCAGCAGGCCTGACCCTGAGAGAGGGGGAGTCACTACAACGCAGTCCAGCAGGCCTGACCCTTAGAGAGGGAGTCACTACAACACAGTCCAGCAGGCCTGACCCTGAGAGAGGGAGTCACTACAACACAGTCCAGCAGGCCTGACCCTGAGAGAGGGAGTCACTACAACACAGTCCAGCAGGCCTGACCCTGAGAGAGGGAGAGTCACTACAACACAGTCCAGCAGGCCTGACCCTGAGAGAGGGAGAGTCTCTACAACACAGTCCAGCAGGCCTGACCCTGAGAGAGGGAGAGTCACTGCAACACAGTCCAGCAGGCCTGACCCTGAGAGAGGGGGAGTCACTACAACACAGTCCAGCAGGCCTGACCCTGAGAGAGGGGGAGTCACTACAACATAGTCCAGCAGGCCTGACCCTGAGAGAGGGAGAGTATCTACAACACAGTCCAGCAGGACTGACCCTGAGAGAGGGAGAGTCACTACAACACAGTCCAGCAGGCCTGACCCTGAGAGAGGGAGTCACTACAACACAGTCCAGCAGGCCTGACCCTGAGAGAGGGGGTCACTATAACACAGTCCAGCAGGCCTGACCCTGAGAGAGAGAGTCACTACAACACAGTCCAGCAGGCCTGACCCTGAGAGAGGGAGTCACTACAACACAGTCCAGCAGGCCTGACCCTGAGAGAGGGGGAGTCACTACATCACAGTCCAGCAGGCCTGACCCTTAGAGAGCGAGTCACTACAACACAGTCCAGCAGGCCTGACCCTGAGAGAGGGAGTCACTACAGCACAGTCCAGCAGGCCTGACCCTGAGAGAGGGAGTCACTACAACACAGTCCAGCAGGCCTGACCCTGAGAGAGGGAGAGTCACTACAACACAGTCCAGCAGGCCTGACCCTGAGAGAGGGGGAGTCACTACAACACAGTCCAGCAGGCCTGACCCTTAGAGAGGGAGTCACTACAACACAGTCCAGCAGGCCTGACCCTGAGAGAGGGAGTCACTACAACACAGTCCAGCAGGCCTGACCCTGAGAGAGGGAGAGTCACTACAACACAGTCCAGCAGGCCTGACCCTGAGAGAGGGAGTGTCCAGCAGGCCTGACCCTGAGAGAGGGACTGTCACTACAACACAGTCCAGCAGGCCTGACCCTGAGAGAGGGAGTGTCCAGCAGGCCTGACCCTGAGTTAGGGAGAGTCACTACAACACAGTCCAGCAGGCCTGACCCTGAGAGAGGGAGAGTCTCTACAACACAGTCCAGCAGGCCTGACCCTGAGAGAGGGAGAGTCACTACAACACAGTCCAGCAGGCCTGACCCTGAGAGAGGGAGAGTCACTACAACACAGTCCAGCAGGCCTTACCCTGAGAGAGGGGAGTCACTACAATACAGTCCAGCAGGCCTGACCCTGAGAGAGGGAGTCACTACAACACAGTCCAGCAGGCCTGACCCTGAGAGAGGGAGTCACTACAACACAGTCCAGCAGGCCTGACCCTGAGAGAGGGAGTCACTACAACACAGTCCAGCAGACCTGACCCTGAGAGAGGGAGTCACTACAACACAGTCCAGCAGGCCTGACCCTGAGAGAGGGAGTCACTACAACACAGTCCAGCAGGCCTGACCCTGAGAGAGGAAGTCACTACAGCACAGTCCAGCAGGCCTGACCCTGAGAGAGGGAGTCACTACAACACAGTCCAGCAGGCCTGACCCTGAGAGAGGGAGTCACTACAACACAGTCCAGCAGGCCTGACCCTGAGAGAGGGAGTCACTACAACACAGTCCAGCAGGCCTGACCCTGAGAGAGGGAGTCACTACAACACAGTCCAGCAGGCCTGACCCTGAGAGAGGGAGTGTCACTACAACACAGTCCAGCAGGCCTGACCCTGAGAGAGGGAGTCACTACAACACAGTCCAGCAGGCCTGACCCTGAGAGAGGGAGTCACTACAACACAGTCCAGCAGGCCTGACCCTGAGAGAGGGAGTCACTACAACACAGTCCGGCAGGCCTGACCCTGAGAGAGGGAGAGTCTCTACAACACAGTCCAGCAGGCCTGACCCTGAGAGAGGGAGAGTCACTACAACACAGTCCAGCAGGCCTGACCCTGAGAGAGGGGGAGTCACTACAACACAGTCCAGCAGGCCTGACCCTTAGAGAGGGAGTCACTACAACACAGTCCAGCAGGCCTGACCCTGAGAGAGGGAGTCACTACAACACAGTCCAGCAGGCCTGACCCTGAGAGAGGGAGTCACTACAACACAGTCCAGCAGGCCTGACCCTGAGAGAGGGAGAGTCACTACAACACAGTCCAGCAGGCCTGACCCTGAGAGAGGGAGAGTCTCTACAACACAGTCCAGCAGGCCTGACCCTGAGAGAGGGAGAGTCACTACAACACAGTCCAGCAGGCCTGACCCTGAGAGAGGGAGTCACTACAACACAGTCCAGCAGGCCTGACCCTGAGAGAGGGAGTGTCACTACAACACAGTCCAGCAGGCCTGACCCTGAGAGAGGGAGTCACTACAACACAGTCCAGCAGGCCTGACCCTGAGAGAGGGAGTCACTACAACACAGTCCAGCAGGCCTGACCCTGAGAGAGGGAGTCACTACAACACAGTCCAGCAGGCCTGACCCTGAGAGAGGGAGTCACTACAACACAGTCCAGCAGGCCTGACCCTGAGAGAGGGAGTGTCACTACAACACAGTCCAGCAGGCCTGACCCTGAGAGAGGGAGTCACTACAACACAGTCCAGCAGGCCTGACCCTGAGAGAGGGAGTCACTACAACACAGTCCAGCAGGCCTGACCCTGAGAGAGGGAGTCACTACAACACAGTCCAGCAGGCCTGACCCTGAGAGAGGGAGTCACAACAACACAGTCCAGCAGGCCTGACCCTGAGAGAGGGAGTCACTACAACACAGTCCAGCAGGCCTGACCCTGAGAGAGGGAGTCACTACAACACAGTCCAGCAGGCCTGACCCTGAGAGAGGGAGTCACTACAACACAGTCCAGCAGGCCTGACCCTGAGAGAGGGAGTGTCACTACAACACAGTCCAGCAGGCCTGACCCTGAGAGAGGGAGTCACTACAACACAGTCCAGCAGGCCTGACCCTGAGAGAGGGAGTCACTACAACACAGTCCAGCAGGCCTGACCCTGAGAGAGGGAGTCACTACAACACAGTCCAGCAGGCCTGACCCTGAGAGAGGGAGTCACTACAACACAGTCCAGCAGGCCTGACCCTGAGAGAGGGAGTCACTACAACACAGTCCAGCAGGCCTGACCCTGAGAGAGGGGGAGTCACTACAACGCAGTCCAGCAGGCCTGACCCTTAGAGAGGGAGTCACTACAACACAGTCCAGCAGGCCTGACCCTGAGAGAGGGAGTCACTACAACACAGTCCAGCAGGCCTGACCCTGAGAGAGGGAGTCACTACAACACAGTCCAGCAGGCCTGACCCTGAGAGAGGGAGAGTCACTACAACACAGTCCAGCAGGCCTGACCCTGAGAGAGGGAGAGTCTCTACAACACAGTCCAGCAGGCCTGACCCTGAGAGAGGGAGAGTCACTGCAACACAGTCCAGCAGGCCTGACCCTGAGAGAGGGGGAGTCACTACAACACAGTCCAGCAGGCCTGACCCTGAGAGAGGGGGAGTCACTACAACATAGTCCAGCAGGCCTGACCCTGAGAGAGGGAGAGTATCTACAACACAGTCCAGCAGGACTGACCCTGAGAGAGGGAGAGTCACTACAACACAGTCCAGCAGGCCTGACCCTGAGAGAGGGAGTCACTACAACACAGTCCAGCAGGCCTGACCCTGAGAGAGGGGGTCACTATAACACAGTCCAGCAGGCCTGACCCTGAGAGAGAGAGTCACTACAACACAGTCCAGCAGGCCTGACCCTGAGAGAGGGAGTCACTACAACACAGTCCAGCAGGCCTGACCCTGAGAGAGGGGGAGTCACTACATCACAGTCCAGCAGGCCTGACCCTTAGAGAGCGAGTCACTACAACACATGTCCAGCAGGCCTGACCCTGAGAGAGGGAGTCACTACAGCACAGTCCAGCAGGCCTGACCCTGAGAGAGGGAGTCACTACAACACAGTCCAGCAGGCCTGACCCTGAGAGAGGGAGAGTCACTACAACACAGTCCAGCAGGCCTGACCCTGAGAGAGGGGGAGTCACTACAACACAGTCCAGCAGGCCTGACCCTTAGAGAGGGAGTCACTACAACACAGTCCAGCAGGCCTGACCCTGAGAGAGGGAGTCACTACAACACAGTCCAGCAGGCCTGACCCTGAGAGAGGGAGAGTCACTACAACACAGTCCAGCAGGCCTGACCCTGAGAGAGGGAGTGTCCAGCAGGCCTGACCCTGAGAGAGGGACTGTCACTACAACACAGTCCAGCAGGCCTGACCCTGAGAGAGGGAGTGTCCAGCAGGCCTGACCCTGAGTTAGGGAGAGTCACTACAACACAGTCCAGCAGGCCTGACCCTGAGAGAGGGAGAGTCTCTACAACACAGTCCAGCAGGCCTGACCCTGAGAGAGGGAGAGTCACTACAACACAGTCCAGCAGGCCTGACCCTGAGAGAGGGAGAGTCACTACAACACAGTCCAGCAGGCCTTACCCTGAGAGAGGGGAGTCACTACAATACAGTCCAGCAGGCCTGACCCTGAGAGAGGGAGTCACTACAACACAGTCCAGCAGGCCTGACCCTGAGAGAGGGAGTCACTACAACACAGTCCAGCAGGCCTGACCCTGAGAGAGGGAGTCACTACAACACAGTCCAGCAGACCTGACCCTGAGAGAGGGAGTCACTACAACACAGTCCAGCAGGCCTGACCCTGAGAGAGGGAGTCACTACAACACAGTCCAGCAGGCCTGACCCTGAGAGAGGAAGTCACTACAGCACAGTCCAGCAGGCCTGACCCTGAGAGAGGGAGTCACTACAACACAGTCCAGCAGGCCTGACCCTGAGAGAGGGAGTCACTACAACACAGTCCAGCAGGCCTGACCCTGAGAGAGGGAGTCACTACAACACAGTCCAGCAGGCCTGACCCTGAGAGAGGGAGTCACTACAACACAGTCCAGCAGGCCTGACCCTGAGAGAGGGAGTGTCACTACAACACAGTCCAGCAGGCCTGACCCTGAGAGAGGGAGTCACTACAACACAGTCCAGCAGGCCTGACCCTGAGAGAGGGAGTCACTACAACACAGTCCAGCAGGCCTGACCCTGAGAGAGGGAGTCACTACAACACAGTCCGGCAGGCCTGACCCTGAGAGAGGGAGAGTCTCTACAACACAGTCCAGCAGGCCTGACCCTGAGAGAGGGAGAGTCACTACAACACAGTCCAGCAGGCCTGACCCTGAGAGAGGGGGAGTCACTACAACACAGTCCAGCAGGCCTGACCCTTAGAGAGGGAGTCACTACAACACAGTCCAGCAGGCCTGACCCTGAGAGAGGGAGTCACTACAACACAGTCCAGCAGGCCTGACCCTGAGAGAGGGAGTCACTACAACACAGTCCAGCAGGCCTGACCCTGAGAGAGGGAGAGTCACTACAACACAGTCCAGCAGGCCTGACCCTGAGAGAGGGAGAGTCTCTACAACACAGTCCAGCAGGCCTGACCCTGAGAGAGGGAGAGTCACTGCAACACAGTCCAGCAGGCCTGACCCTGAGAGAGGGGGAGTCACTACAACACAGTCCAGCAGGCCTGACCCTGAGAGAGGGGGAGTCACTACAACACAGTCCAGCAGGCCTGACCCTGAGAGAGGGAGAGTCTCTACAACACAGTCCAGCAGGACTGACCCTGAGAGAGGGAGTCACTACAACACAGTCCAGCAGGCCTGACCCTGAGAGAGGGAGTCACTATAACACAGTCCAGCAGGCCTGACCCTGAGAGAGAGAGTCACTACAACACAGTCCAGCAGGCCTGACCCTGAGAGAGGGAGTCACTACAACACAGTCCAGCAGGCCTGACCCTGAGAGAGGGGGAGTCACTACATCACAGTCCAGCAGGCCTGACCCTTAGAGAGCGAGTCACTACAACACAGTCCAGCAGGCCTGACCCTGAGAGAGGGAGTCACTACAACACAGTCCAGCAGGCCTGACCCTGAGAGAGGGAGTCACTACAACACAGTCCAGCAGGCCTGACCCTGAGAGAGGGAGAGTCACTACAACACAGTCCAGCAGGCCTGACCCTGAGAGAGGGGGAGTCACTACAACACAGTCCAGCAGGCCTGACCCTTAGAGAGGGAGTCACTACAACACAGTCCAGCAGGCCTGACCCTGAGAGAGGGAGTCACTACAACACAGTCCAGCAGGCCTGACCCTGAGAGAGGGAGAGTCACTACAACACAGTCCAGCAGGCCTGACCCTGAGAGAGGGAGTGTCCAGCAGGCCTGACCCTGAGAGAGGGAGTGTCACTACAACACAGTCCAGCAGGCCTGACCCTGAGAGAGGGAGTGTCCAGCAGGCCTGACCCTGAGTTAGGGAGAGTCACTACAACACAGTCCAGCAGGCCTGACCCTGAGAGAGGGAGAGTCTCTACAACACAGTCCAGCAGGCCTGACCCTGGGAGAGGGAGAGTCACTACAACACAGTTCAGCAGGCCTGACCCTGAGAGAGGGGGAGTCACTACAATACAGTCCAGCAGGCCTGACCCTGAGAGAGGGGGAGTCACTACAACACAGTCCAGCAGGCCTGACCCTTAGAGAGGGAGTCACTACAACACAGTCCAGCAGGCCTGACCCTGAGAGAGGGAGTCACTACAACACAGTCCAGCAGGCCTGACCCTGAGAGAGGGAGTCACTACAACACAGTCCAGCAGGCCTGACCCTGAGAGAGGGAGTCACTACAACACAGTCCAGCAGGCCTGACCCTGAGAGAGGGAGTCACTACAACACAGTCCAGCAGGCCTGACCCTGAGAGAGGGGGAGTCACTACAACACAGTCCAGCAGGCCTGACCCTGAGAGAGGGGGAGTCACTACAACACAGTCCAGCAGGCCTGACCCTGAGAGAGGGAGTCACTACAACACAGTCCAGCAGGCCTGACCCTGAGAGAGGGAGTCACTACAACACAGTCCAGCAGGCCTGACCCTGAGAGAGGGAGTCACTACAACACAGTCCAGCAGGCCTGACCCTGAGAGAGGGGGAGTCACTACAACACAGTCCAGCAGGCCTGACCCTTAGAGAGGGAGTCACTACAACACAGTCCAGCAGGCCTGACCCTGAGAGAGGGAGTCACTACAACACAGTCCAGCAGGCCTGACCCTGAGAGAGGGAGTCACTACAACACAGTCCAGCAGGCCTGACCCTGAGAGAGGGAGAGTCACTACAACACAGTCCAGCAGGCCTGACCCTGAGAGAGGGAGAGTCTCTACAACACAGTCCAGCAGGCCTGACCCTGAGAGAGGGAGAGTCACTACAACACAGTCCAGCAGGCCTGACCCTGAGAGAGGGGGAGTCACTACAACACAGTCCAGCAGGCCTGACCCTTAGAGAGGGAGTCACTACAACACAGTCCAGCAGGCCTGACCCTGAGAGAGGGAGTCACTACAAGACAGTCCAGCAGGCCTGACCCTGAGAGAGGGAGAGTCTCTACAACACAGTCCAGCAGGCCTGACCCTTAGAGAGGGAGTCACTACAACACAGTCCAGCAGGCCTGACCCTGAGAGAGGGAGTCACTACAACACAGTCCAGCAGGCCTGACCCTGAGAGAGGGAGTCACTACAACACAGTCCAGCAGGCCTGACCCTGAGAGAGGGAGTCACTACAACACAGTCCAGCAGGCCTGACCCTGAGAGAGGGAGTCACTACAACACAGTCCAGCAGGCCTGACCCTGAGAGATTGAGAGTCACTACAACACAGTCCAGCAGGCCTGACCCTGAGAGAGGGAGAGTCTCTACAACACAGTCCAGCAGGCCTGACCCTGAGAGAGGGAGAGTCACTACAACACAGTCCAGCAGGCCTGACCCTGAGAGAGGGGGAGTCACTACAAGACAGTCCAGCAGGCCTGACCCTGAGAGAGGGGGAGTCACTACAACACAGTCCAGCAGGCCTGACCCTTAGAGAGGGAGTCACTACAACACAGTCCAGCAGGCCTGACCCTGAGAGAGGGAGTCACTACAACACAGTCCAGCAGGCCTGACCCTGAGAGAGGGAGTGTCCAGCAGGCCTGACCCTGAGAGAGGGAGTGTCACTACAACACAGTCCAGCAGGCCTGACCCTGAGAGACGGAGTGTCCAGCAGGCCTGACCCTGAGAGAGGGAGAGTCACTACAACACAGTCCAGCAGGCCTGACCCTGAGAGAGGGAGTGTCACTACAACACAGTCCAGCAGGCCTGACCCTGAGAGAGGGAGTGTCCAGCAGGCCTGACCTTGAGAGAGGGAGTGTCACTACAACACAGTCCAGCAGGCCTGACCCTGAGAGACGGAGTGTCCAGCAGGCCTGACCCTGAGAGAGGGAGAGTCACTACAACACAGTCCAGCAGGCCTGACCCTGAGACAGGGAGAGCCGGCATCCATCCAGCCATTGACTACAAAGGCCGGTTACCGAAAAGGAAACCAATATAAAGATCGCTGTAGCACAACTAAAGGAAAGTGCTTATGCCTAATGTGTGAGTGATTCCAAGTTGTAGATCCATACAAGCTTTAATGTGTTTGTCCCCCGCTGCTTTAGACACGGCTTGGCACAGCTGCGAGAGGCTATCTAGCCTACAACTCAGCTGGCCTGATGTCGGGGAGAGCCCAGCAGCCAGCCATCAGCTACTGTACCAGTCACGGACTAACAACCTCTGCTCTGGAGGAAGAACCAAACCTTGCTCGGGTAGAGCCGAACGAACATACTGCTCTGTGAGTGAAGCAACTGATGTGTTAGTTTTCCCCTTGTGCTCATCATGCTGGTGTTACTCCTAGTCTCCCTATACATTCTAACTGGGCTCTTAGTGTTATCTAGTCTCCCTATACATTCTAACTGGGCTCTTAGTGTTACTCCTAGTCTCCCTATACATTCTAACTGGGCTCTTAGTGTTACTCCTAGTCTCCCTATACATTCTAACTGGGCTCTTAGTGTTACTCCTAGTCTCCCTATACATTCTAACTGGGCTCTTAGTGTTACTCCTAGTCTCCCTATACATTCTAACTGGGCTCTTAGTGTTACTCCTAGTCTCCCTATACATTCTAACTGGGCTCTTAGTGTTACTCCTAGTCTCCCTATACATTCTAACTGGGCTCTTAGTGTTACTCCTAGTCTCCCTATACATTCTAACTGGGCTCTTAGTGTTACTCCTAGTCTCCCTATACATTCTAACTGGGCCCTTAGTGTTACTTCTAGTCTCCCTATACATTCTAACTGGGCTCTTAGTGTTACTCCTAGTCTCCCTATACATTCTAACTGGGCCCTTAGTGTTACTCCTAGTCTCCCTATACATTCTAACTGGGCTCTTAGTGTTATCTAGTCTCCCTATACATTCTAACTGGGCTCTTAGTGTTACTCCTAGTCTCCCTATACATTCTAACTGGGCTCTTAGTGTTACTCCTAGTCTCCCTATACATTCTAACTGGGCTCTTAGTGTTACTCCTAGTCTCCCTATACATTCTAACTGGGCTCTTAGTGTTACTCCAAGTCTCCCTATACATTCTAACTGGGCTCTTAGTGTTACTCCTAGTCTCCCTATACATTCTAACTGGGCTCTTAGTGTTACTCCTAGTCTCCCTATACATTCTAACTGGGCTCTTAGTGTTACTCCTAGTCTCCCTATACATTCTAACTGGGCTCTTAGTGTTACTCCTAGTCTCCCTATACATTCTAACTGGGCTCTTAGTGTTACTCCTAGTCTCCCTATACATTCTAACTGGGCTCTTAGTGTTACTCCTAGTCTCCCTATACATTCTAACTGGGCTCTTAGTGTTACTCCTAGTCTCCCTATACATTCTAACTGGGCTCTTAGTGTTACTCCTAGTCTCCCTATACATTCTAACTGGGCTCTTAGTGTTACTCCTAGTCTCCCTATACATTCTAACTGGGCTCTTAGTGTTACTCCTTGTCTCCCTATACATTCTAACTGGGCTCTTAGTGTTACTCCTAGTCTCCCTATACATTCTAACTGGGCTCTTAGTGATACTCCTAGTCTCCCTATACATTCTAACTGGGCTCATAGTGTTACTCCTAGTCTCCCTATACATTCTAACTGGGCTCTTAGTGTTACTCCTTGTCTCCCTATACATTCTAACTGGGCTCTTAGTGTTACTCCTAGTCTCCCTATACATTCTAACTGGGCTCTTAGTGTTACTCCTAGTCTCCCTATACATTCTAACTGGGCTCTTAGTGTTACTCCTAGTCTCCCTATACATTCTAACTGGGCTCTTAGTGTTACTCCTAGTCTCCCTATACATTCTAACTGGGCTCTTAGTGTTACTCCTAGTCTCCCTATACATTCTAACTGGGCTCTTAGTGTTACTCCTAGTCTCCCTATACATTCTAACTGGGCTCTTAGTGTTACTCCTAGTCTCCCTATACATTCTAACTGGGCTCTTAGTGTTACTCCTAGTCTCCCTATACATTCTAACTGGGCTCTTAGTGTTACTCCTAGTCTCCCTATACATTCTAACTGGGCCCTTAGTGTTACTTCTAGTCTCCCTATACATTCTAACTGGGCTCTTAGTGTTACTCCTAGTCTCCCTATACATTCTAACTGGGCTCTTAGTGTTACTCCTAGTCTCCCTATACATTCTAACTGGGCTCTTAGTGTTACTCCTAGTCTCCCTATACATTCTAACTGGGCTCTTAGTGTTACTCCTAGTCTCCCTATACATTCTAACTGGGCCCTTAGTGCTAGCTCTTAGTAGTTTCAAAACAAGTATTTACTCATCTTTCAATCTCCATGCTTTCCTCTGAGCAGACGCTGGCATGACAACCACCAACCAGAATGCATTCTCTCCAACCTCAACGTCCCAGCTGTGTCCCTGAGTTATTAATGCCCCCCCCTCCCCAGAGCCCAGGACACATCGATTGTAGTGAAAAACCTGTCTGTGTTGTCAGGAAGCTGCTTCTCTCTCTCTGGTGAGATGCCAGGCAGGTACGTGGGTAGTGCTGTGGTCCAGAACCACAGGATATGAACAGAGCAAACGAGACATTACAACTGGTAATGACATCAAGACTGGTTTGACCATTGAGAGACGAACTGTAATCAGTTGGGGATTATTATTTTTGTTTTGCTTTGTAATTGTTTGTCTTTGAACAAAATATACAGAAAAAAGTATTCAGACCCCTTGACGTTTTACACATTTTATTAAGTTACAGCCTTATTCTAAAATGGATTAAATTGTTTTTCCCCCCTTTTTTCAGTCGACACACAATACTCCATAATGACATCACAATACCCCATAATGACATCACAATACCCCATAATGACATCACAATACCCCATAATGACATCACAATACCGCATAATGACAAAGCAAAATCAGTTGTTTTTTAAATGTTTGCTAATGTATTATAAAAAAATAAAAACAGAAATATCACATTTACATAAGTCTTCAGAACCTTGATACAGTACTCTGTTGATGCACCTTTTGGCAGAGATTACAGCCTTGAGTCTTCTTGGGTATGATGCTACAAGCTTGGCAGACCTGTATTTGTGGAGTTTATCCCATTCTTCTCTGCAGATCCTCTCAACCTCTGTCAAGTTAGATGTGGAGCGTTGCTGCATTTTCAGGTCTCTCCAGAGATGTTCGATCGGGTTCAAGTTTGATCTTTGGCTGGACCACTCAAGGACATTCAGAGACTTGTCCCAAAGCCACTCCTACATTGTCTTGTTAGCATTCAGGCCAAAGAGTTCAATCTTTGTCTCATCAGACCAGAGAATCTTGTTTCTCATGGTCAGAGTCCTTTAGGTGCCTTTTGGCAAACACCAAGCGGGCTGTCATGTGCCTTTTACTGAGGAGCGGTTTCCGTCTGGCCACTCTAAAATAAAGACCTGATTAGTGGAATTCTGCAGAGATGGTTGTCCTTCTGGAAGTTTCTCCCATCACCACTCTAGATCTCTGCCAGAGTGTTCATCGGGTTCTTGGTCACCTCTCTGACCAAGGCCCTTCTCCCCCAAATGCTCAGTTTGTCCGGGCGGCCAGCTCTAGGAAAAGTGTGGGTGGTTCTAAACATCTTCCATTTAAGAATGATGGAGGCCACTGTGTTCTTGGGGACCTTCAATGCTGCACAAATTTTTTGGTGCCCTTCCCTAGATCTGTGCCCCGACACAATCCTGTCTTGGAGCTCAACGGACAACTCCTTCGACCTCATGGCTTCGTTTTTGCTCTGACATGCACTGTCAACTGTGAGACCTTATATAGACAGGTGTGTGCCTTTCCAAATCATGTCCAATCAATTGAATTTACCACAGGTGGACTCCAATCAAGTTGTAGAAACATCTCAAGGATGATAAATGGAAACAGGATGCAGCTGAGCTCAATTTAGAGTCTCATAGCGAAGGGTCTGCATACTTATGTAAATATGCAAAAATGTCTAAAAACCTGTTATGGGGCTCAATTCCAAGTCTCATAGCAAAGGGTCTGCATTTTTATGTAAATAATAGGCACATGACATGGAGTTTGTTTGCAAAGAGTCTGAATACTGTTTTTACTTTGCTTTGCTTTGTCATTATGGGTATTGTGATGTCATTATGGGGTATTGTGATGTCATTATGGGGTATTGTGATGTCATTATGGGGTATTGTGATGTCATTATGGGGTATTGGGATGTCATTATGGGGTATTGTGATGTCATTATGGGGTATTGTGATGTCATTATGGGGTATTGGGATGTCATTATGGGGTATTGGGATGTCATTATGGGGTATTGGGATGTCATTATGGGGTATTGGGATGTCATTATGGGTATTGGGATGTCATTATGGGTATTGGGATGTCATTATGGGGTATTGGATGTCATTATGGGGTATTGTGATGTCATTATGGGGTATTGGGATGTCATTATGGGGTATTGGGATGTCATTATGGGGTATTGTGATGTCATTATGGGGTATTGTGATGTCATTATGGGGTATTGTGATGTCATTATGGGGTATTGGGATGTCATTATGGGGTATTGTGATGTCATTATGGGGTATTGCGATGTCATTATGGGGTATTGGGATGTCATTATGGGGTATTGGGATGTCATTATGGGGTATTGGGATGTCATTATGGGGTATTGGGATGTCATTATGGGTATTGGGATGTAATTATGGGGTATTGGGATGTCATTATGGGGTATTGTGATGTCATTATGGGGTATTGGGATGTCATTATGGGGTATTGGGATGTCATTATGGGGTATTGGGATGTCATTATGGGTATTGGGATGTCATTATGGGGTATTGTGATGTCATTATGGGGTATTGGGATGTCATTATGGGGTATTGGGATGTCATTATGGGGTATTGTGATGTCATTATGGGGTATTGGGATGTCATTATGGGGTATTGGGATGTCATTATGGGGTATTGTGATGTCATTATGGGGTATTGGGATGTCATTATGGGGTATTGGGATATCATTATGGGGTATTGGGATATCATTATGGGGTATTGGGATGTCATTATGGGGTATTGGGATATCATTATGGGGTATTGGGATGTCATTATGGGGTATTGGGATGTCATTATGGGGTATTGTGAAGTCATTATGGGGTATTGGGATGTCATTATGGTAACGTAACAGAATGTGGAAAAAGTCAAAGGGTCTGAATACTTTACCAATGCGCTGTAACTGCCTTAATGTTGCTGGGCCCCAGGAAGAGTAGCTGTTACCTTGGCAGGAACTAATGGGGATCCATAATAAACCCCAGGAAGAGTAGCTGTTACCTTGGCAGGAACTAATGGGGATCCATAATAAACCACAGGAAGAGTAGCTACTGCCTTGGCAGGAACTAATGGGGATCCATAATAAACCCCAGGAAGAGTAGCTGCTGCCTTGGCAGGAACTAATGGGGATCCATAATAAACCCCAGGAAGAGTAGCTGCTGCCTTGGCAGGAAGTAATGGGGGTCCATAATAAACCCCAGGAAGAGTAGCTGCTGCCTTGGCAGGAACTAATGGGGGTCCATAACAAACCCCAGGAAGAGTAGCTGCTGCCTTGGCAGGAACTAATGGGGGTCCATAACAAACCCCAGGAAGAGTAGCTGTTGCCTTGGCAGGAAGTAATGGGGATCCATAATAAACCCCAGGAAGAGTAGCTGTTGCCTTGGCAGGAAGTAATGGGGATCCATAATAAACCCCAGGAAGAGTAGCTGCTGCCTTGGCAGGAACTAATGGGGGTCCATAATAAACCCCAGGAAGAGTAGCTGTTGCCTTGGCAGGAAGTAATGGGGGTCCATAATAAACCCCAGGAAGAGTAGCTGTTGCCTTGGCAGGAAGTAATGGGGTATGGCAGCTGACAACCTTAAAAGAGTTCAACTTCTTTCAGCAAAAAAAAAGAAACTGTGTTTGCAGTGGACTAAGGAACGAAAACACTGGACAATTGGAAAACACTGCCCGGTCTGATGAATCCCGGTTCCTGCTGTTTCACACTGATGGGGGGACTAGGGTATGACGAAAAACACCTGACTACATGCATCCAGAATGCCGCCTGTCAACATTGCAGACTGGTGGTGATGGTGTTGTTGTTGTTTTCACGACACACATTGAGCCCATTGATAAAAGTGGACACAGGATATGTGAACATGATTGCCAATCAGGTGCATCCCTTCATGGCAGCAGTGTATCCCTTTGGGAATAGATGTTTTTCCCCGAGCAGGATAATGCCCCATGCCACTAGGCTAGGATTATCCTGGAATAGTTCTGCAAACATGACAGTGAATTCGGCTTACTGCATTGGCCTGCCCAGACACCATATCTCAATCCAATTGCGCATCTGTGGGCTTGAGATGAAACGAGCAATTCGGAGTTGAGATTCACTACCAGCCTTCTTGACACAACTGTGGGAAGCATTGGAGTCAACACGGGCTTGTGGAATGCTTTCGACACCTTGTAGAGTCCATGCCCTGAAGAATTGAGGCTGTTCTGAGGGCAAAACGGGGTGCAACTCAATAATCGTGAAGGTGTTCCTAATGTTTTGTACACTCGGTGTACTCAGTGTATGTGATACAACACTGGTATTCTCACATATAGATTCTCATTCTCTAAGGCAGATCTGGGAGTAATCATTTTAACACCTCATTCTTATATTCGTAATATCTTCATTTTCACAGATGTTTAAGGTTTTGTTTCACAGACTTCCGCCGAAGTCTGTCCCTCTCGACGTCACCGACCTTCTAGCCAGCGCCGATCCACTTTTCATTTTCCATTTGTTTGGTCTTTGTTTTACACACCTGGTTTTCAATGCCCCCAATTACTTGTTCATTATTTAACCGTCTGTTCCCCCATGTTTGTTTGTGAGTAATTGTTTGTTTGTGGGTTCTGTTTATTGTATTGGATATTGTCATTTATTGAGTAAAGTACTTTGATTACTCATAATCTGCTGTCTGACACCAGACAGGATCACCAGACTCCTCCACACCAGACAGGATCACCAGACTCCTCCACACCAGACAGGATCACCAGACTCCTCCACACCAGACAGGATCACCAGACTCCTCCACACCAGACAGGATCACCAGACTCCTCCACACCAGACAGGATCACCAGACTCCTCCACACCAGACAGGATCACCAGACTCCTCCACACCAGACAGGATCACCAGACTCCTCCACACCAGACAGGATCACCAGACTCCTCCACACCAGACAGGATCACCAGACTCCTCCACACCAGACAGGATCACCAGACTCCTCCACACCAGACAGGATCACCAGACTCCTCCACACCAGACAGGATCACCAGACTCCTCCACACCAGACAGGATCACCAGACTCCTCCACACCAGACAGGATCACCAGACTCCTCCACACCAGACAGGATCACCAGACTCCTCCACACCAGACAGGATCACCAGACTCCTCCACACCAGACAGGATCACCAGACTCCTCCACACCAGACAGGATCACCAGACTCCTCCACACCAGACAGGATCACCAGACTCCTCCACACCAGACAGGATCACCAGACTCCTCCACACCAGACAGGATCATTGACACTTTATTAAAGCTTCTCCTATGAGGGTTTTTTTTTGGGGGGGGGGGGGGGGAGTTTCTCCTAGAATGGAACACTGACACTGGAAGTCCCTGGTTCGAATCCAGGCTGTATCACATCCGGCCGTGATTGGGAGTCCCATAGGGCAGTGCACAACTGGCCGAGCGTTGTTCAGGTTTGGCCAGGGTAGTCCGTCACTGTAAATTAGAATTTGTGTTTAATTAACTGACTTGCCTAGTTAAATATATATAT
Organism: Oncorhynchus kisutch; assembly: GCF_002021735.2. Taxonomy (NCBI): domain Eukaryota; kingdom Metazoa; phylum Chordata; class Actinopteri; order Salmoniformes; family Salmonidae; genus Oncorhynchus; species Oncorhynchus kisutch. The sequence goes on from NC_034193.2 coordinate 4,402,006, forward strand.
ATATTTGTTGAAATACTGTTGTTCATAAGATAGCCTGTTACTTCTGGATGAAGGTTACAAAGTTGTGAAAGAAAGATGCCCACACACCGTTTAACTTAGTTGTATTGTGTGTAATGTTTTGACCGTTGTGTTGAGATTCAATAAAACTGTGGGAGCTCGACAGTGTGCAGATATCTATCATGCATGTAACTGAAAATCATCACCGTCAGAATAAAAACTTAATTTCATAAACATTGTTTAATTGCACACTAAATAAATAAACACTAAATCAAAAGTCATGACAATAAAATCAAATATTTTTTTTTATTTCTACCTTATAATCATCTACTGATATAGAGTTGTGCGTTTTTTTATGTTGTCTTGAATCCTGACACACCACACAGACAGGCCGTCTATCCTCCAGACAGAAGAGCTCGAGTTTCTCACCGTGTAGACTGCAGAGCCCCCCCCCCCCCGCCCTCAGAACAGCTGAAGCTGTTTTCAACTATCTGGCTGCGACGTTGAGAAGTCTTCACACAGAATAAGGGTTAATACAGGGGAAGGCGTTCCTGTTGTTTCCCGTATTCCCGCAGACAAACTCTGCAAAAGCTGTGGCCACACGGTAGAACAACGGGACCGTTATAGATGTCACAGCACACAGGACAGGAGAAATCCTCTTGAAAAGACAACCCAGAAGCTGTTAAAAGACTCTCAAGGGAGCAGGCAGTGGCCTAAATCTAGTTAAAAATCGTAAGGTTTTCTCCTGTTCAGAAGTAGCTGTGAGTTGTAGCAGTTAGTTGGAGTGAGTCTGGCCTCAACTCACTCGTGTCCCTCTGGTACGTAGGCCTCCATGGTGACACCAAGACCTGACAATATACAGTACTGGTAGAGAGAATGCCAAGAGCAAAGCTGTCCTTGAGGCAAATGGTGGCTACTTTGAATACATCTCAAATAAAAAATATATATATATATTGATTGGTTTAACACTTTTTTTATTTGGTGTGTTATTTCATAGTTTTGATGTCTTCACTTGTATTCTACAGTGTAGAAAATAGTTTTTTAAAAATGAGTAGGTTTGGACCGGGAGGTCCGTGGGGCGACGCACAATTGGCCTAGCGTCGTCCGGATTAGGGAGGGTTTGGCCGGTAGGGATATCCTTGTCTCATCGCGCACCAGCGACTCCTGTGGCGGGCCGGGCACATTTTGCGCTAACCAAGGTTGCCAGGTGCATAGTGTTTCCTCCGACACATTGGTGCGGCTGGCTTCCGGGTTGGATGCGCGCTGTGTTAAGAAGCAGTGCGGCTTGGTTGGGTTGTGTATCGGAGGACGCATGACTTTCAACGTTCGTCTCTCCCGAGCCCGTACGGGAGTTGTAGCGATGAGACAAGATAGTAGCTACTAAAACAATTGGATACCACGAAATTGGGGAGGAAAAGAGGTACAAAAACAAATAATGAATGAGTAGGTTTGTCCAAACTTTTGACTGGTACTCTATATTATACACGGCTGCTTATCATGGAACAGTGTTTTGCCTAGAGTGTCATTGCTGGGATCAAGGTTGCTTTACAACACGGACTCTAGGTACATTTCCACTGAGGAGAGAATAAGTACTTGTGTTTAATTAACAGACCATGATCTAGAGGGTAACTACCTCTATACAGACCCTGATCTAGAGGGTAACTACATCTATACAGACCCTGATCTAGAGGGTAACTACATCTATACAGACCCTGATCTAGAGGGTAACTACATCTATACAGACCCTGATCTAGAGGGTAACTACATCTATACAGACCCTGCTCTAGAGGGTAACTACATCTTTACAGACCCTGATCTAGAGGGTAACTACATCTATACAGACCCTGATCTAGAGGGTAACTACATCTATACAGACCCTGATCTAGAGGGTAACTACATCTATACAGAACCTGATCTAGAGGGTAACTACATCTATACAGACCCTGATCTAGGGGGTAACTACATCTATACAGACCCTGATCTAGAGGGTATCTACATCTATACAGAACCTGATCTAGGGGGTAACTACATCTATACAGAACCTGATCTAGAGGGTAACTACATCTATACAGACCCTGATCTAGAGGGTAACTACATCTATACAGACCCTGATCTAGAGGGTAACTACATCTATACAGACCCTGATCTAGAGGGTAACTACATCTATACAGAACCTGATCGAGAGGGTAACTACATCTATACAGACCCTGATCTAGGGGGTAACTACATCTATACAGACCCTGATCTAGAGGGTAACTACATCTATACAGACCCTGATCTAGAGGGTAACTACATCTATACAGAACCTGATCGAGAGGGTAACTACATCTATACAGACCCTGATCTAGAGGGTAACTACATCTATACAGACCCTGATCTAGAGGGTAAATACATCTATACAGACCCTGATCTAGAGGGTAACTACATCTATACAGACCCTGATCTAGGGGGTAACTACATCTATACAGACCCTGATCTAGAGGGTAACTACATCTATACAGACCCTGATCTAGAGGGTAACTACATCTATACAGACCCTGATCTAGAGGGTAACTACATCTATACAGACCCTGATCTAGAGGGTAACTACATCTATACAGACCCTGATCTAGAGGGTAACTACATCTATACAGACCCTGATCTAGAGGGTAACTATATCTATACAGACCCTGATCTAGAGGGTAACTACATCTATACAGACCCTGATCTAGAGCGTATCTACATCTATACAGACCCTGATCTAGAGGGTAACTACATCTATACAGACCCTGATCTAGAGGGTAACTACATCTATACAGACCCTGATCTAGAGGGTAACTACATCTATTCAGAACCTGATCTAGAGGGTAACTACATCTATACAGACCCTGATCTAGAGGGTAACTACATCTATACAGACCCTGATCTAGAGGGTAACTACATCTATACAGAACCTGATCTAGGGGGTAACTACATCTATACAGACCCTGATCTAGAGGGTAACTAAATCTATACAGTAAGCCATACACACACATACAAAGAAAATACCCTCAAGACAAGCTAACCACTCACCATTACCAATAACAGGGGAGGTCAGCATTTTTGCTGTGTTCAGAAAACATATTCTCTTCTTATTTACAATAAAAGTGACTCCAAAATGACATAATACATGATTCACCATTAATTTCTATTGGGCACACAATAATCTGAAATGCAACATCAAAACAAACAGCAAATGCATCTAACATGATTGTAGAGTGAGAAGCTATGTTG